>NC_056691.1:56245000-56580000 GCF_018350215.1 Panthera leo | reverse complement strand
AAAGTGGTCTAGTTTCATCTTCCTGCATGTTCCTGTCCAGTTCTCCCAGCACCATTTGTTAAAGAGACTGTCCTTTTTGCATTGGATATTCTTTCCTGCTTTGTCAAAGATTAGTTGGCCATACTTTTGTGGATCTAGTTCTGGGGTTTCTATTCTATTCCATTGGTCTGTGTGTCTGTTTTTGTGCCAATACCATGCTGTCTTGATGATTACAGCTTTGTAGTAGAGGCTAAAGTCTGGGATTGTGATGCCTCCTGCTTTGGTCTTCTTCTTCAAAACTACTTTGGCTATTCAGGGCCTTTTGTGGTTCCATACAAATTTTAGGATTGCTTGTTCTAGCTTCGAGAAGAATGCTGGTGCAATTTTGATTGGGATTGCATTGAATGTGTAGATAGCTTTGGATAGCATTTTAACAATACTATTGTTTGGGTAGTATTTTAAAATACAAACATTTTAACAATATTTATTCTTCCAGTCCATGAGCACGGAATGTTTTTCCATTTCTTTATATCTTCTTCAATTTCCTTCATAAGCTTTCTATAGTTTTCGGCATACAGATCTTTTACATCTTTGGTTAGGTTTACTCGTAGGTATTTTATGCTTCTTGGTGCAGTTGTGAATGGGATCAGTTTCTTTATTTGTCTTTCTGTTGCTTCATTATTAGTGTATAAGAATGCAACTGATTTCTGTACATTGATTTTGTATCCTGTGACTTTGCTGAATTCATGTATCAGTTCTAGCAGACTTTTGGTAGAGTCTGTTGGGCTTTCCATGTATAATATCATGTCATCTGCAAAAAGTGAAAGCTCAACTTCATCTTTGCCAATTTTGATGCCTTTGATTTCCTTTTGTTGTCTGATTGCTGATGCTAGAACTTCCAACACTATGTTAAACAACAGCGGTGAGAGTGGACATCCCTGTCGTGTTCCTGAACTTAGGGGGAAAGCTCTCAGTTTTTCCCCATTGAAGATGATGTTAGCTGTGGGCTTTTCATAAATGGCTTTTATGATGTTTAAGTATGTTCCCTCCATCCCAACTTTCTCGAGGGTTTTTATTAAGAAAGAATGCTGAATCTTGTCAAATGCTTTTTCTGCATCAGTTGACAGGATCATATGGTTCTTTTCTTTTCTTTTATTAATGTGATGTATCACATTGATTGATTTGCGAATGTTGAACCAACCCTGCAGCCCAGGAATGAATCCCACTTGATCATGGTGTATAATTCTTTTTATATGCTGTTGAATTCAATTTGCTAGTATCTTATTGAGAATTTTTGCATCCATATTCATCAGGGATATTGGCCTGTAGTTCTCTTTTTTTTGCTGGGTCTCTGTCTGGTTTAGGAATCAAAGTAATGCTGGCTTCATAGAATGAGTCTGGAAGTTTTCCTTCCCTTTCTATTTTTTGGAATAGCATGAAAGGATAGGTATTATCTCTGCTTTAAATGTCTGGTAGAATTCCCCTGGGAAGCCATCTGGTCCTGGACTCTTATCTGTTGGGAGATTTTTGATGACTGATTCAATTTCTTCGCTGGCTATGGGTCTGTTCAAGTTTTCTATTTCTTCCTGTTTGAGTTTTGGAAGTGTGTGGGTGCTTAGGAATTTGTCCATTACTTCCAGGTTGTCCAGTTTGTTGGCATATAATTTTCATAGTATTCCCTGATAATTGCTTGTATTTCTGAGGGATTGGTTATAATAATTCCATTTTCATTCATGATTTTATCTACTTGGGTCATCTCCCTTTTCTTTTTGAGAAGCCTGGCTAGAGGTTTGTCAATTTTGTTTATTTTTTCAAAAAACCAACTCTTGGTTTCGTTGATCTGCTCTACCGTTTTTTTAGATTCTATATTGTTTATTTCTGCTCTGATCTTTATTATTTCTCTTCTTCTGCTGGGTTTGGGGTGTCTTTGCTGTTCTGCTTCTATTTCCTTTAGGTGTGCTGTCAGATTTTGTATTTGGGATTTTTCTTGTTTCTTGAGATAGGCCTGGATTGCAATGTATTTTCCTCTCAGGACTGCCTTCGCTGCATCCCAAAACGTTTGGATTGTTGTATTTTCATTTTCGTTTGTTTCCATATATTGTTTAATTTCTTCTCTAACTGCCTGGTTGACCCATTCATTCTTTAGTAGGGTGTTCTTTAGCCTCCATGCTTTTGGAGGTTTTCCAGACTTTTCCCATGGTTGATTTCAAGCTTCATAGCACTGTGGTCTGAAAGTATGCATGGTATGATCTCAATTCTTGTATACTTATGAAGGGCTGTTTTGTGACCCAGTATGTGATCTATCTTGGAGAATGTTCCATGTGCACTCGAGAAGAAAGTATATTCTGTTGCTTTGGGATGCAGAGTTCTAAATATGTCTGTCAAGTCCATCTGATCCAATGTATCATTCAGGGCCCTTGTTTCTTTATTGACCGTGTGTCTAGATGATCTATCCATTTCTGTAAGTGGAGTGTTAGAGTCCCCTGCAGTTACCACATTCTTATCAATAAGGTTGCTTATATTTTTGATTAATTGTTTTATATATTTGGGGGCTCCCGTATTCGGCGCATAGACATTTATAATTGTTAGCTCTTCCTGATGGATAGATCCTGTTAATTATTATATAAGGCCCTTCTTCATATCTTGTTACAGCCTTTAATTTAAAGTCTAGTTTGTCTGATATAAGTATGGCTACTCCAGCTTTCTTTTGACTTCCAGTAGCATGACAGATAATTCTCCATCCCCTCACTTTCAATCTGAAGGTGTCCTCAGGTCTAAAATGAGTCTCTTGTAGACAGAAAATAGATGGGCCTTGTTTTTTATCCATTCTGATACCCTATGTCTTTTGGTTGGCACATTTAGTCCACTTATATTCAGTGTTACTATTGAAAGGTATGGGCTTAGAGTCATTGTGCTGTCTGTAGGTTTCATGCTTGTAGTGATGTCTCTGGTACTTTGGTCCTTGCAACATTTCACTCACAGAATCCCCCTTAGGATCTCTTGTAGGGCTGGTTTAGTGGTGATGAATTCCTTCAGTTTTTGTTTGTTTGGGAAAACCTTTATCTCTCCTTCTATTCTGAACTACAGACATGTTGGATAAAGGATTCCCAGCTGCATATTTTTTCTGTTCCTCACATTGAAGATTTCCTGCCATTCCTTTCTGGCCTGCCAAGTTTCAGTAGATAGGTCTGCCACTAGTCTTATGGGTCTACCTTTGTAAGTTAGAGCGTGTTTATCCCTAGCTGCTTTCAGAAGTTTCTCTTTATCCTTGTATTTTGCCAGTTTCACTATGATATGTCGTGCAGAAGATCGATTCAAGTTACGTCTGAAGGGAGTTCTCTGTGCCTCTTGGATTTCAATGCATTTTTCCTTCCCCAGATCAGGGAAGTTCTCAGCTATGATTTGTTCAAGTATACCTTCAGCCCCTTTCTCTCTCTTCTTCTTCTTCTGGAATTCCTATGATACGGATATTGTTCTGTTTGATTGCATCACTTAGTTCTCTAATTCTCCCCTCATACTCCCTGGATTTTTTTTTTTTATCTCTCTTTTTCTCAGCTTCCTCTTTTTCCATAATTTTATCTTCTAATTCACCTATTCTCTCCTCTGCCTCTTCAATCCGAGCTGTGGTCGCCTCCATTTTATTTTGCACCCCATTTATAGCATTTTTTAGCTCCTCATGACTGTTTGTTAGTCCCTTGATCTCTGTAGCAATAGATTCTCTGCTGTCCTCTATACTATTTTCAAGCCCAGCGATTATTTTTATGACTATTATTTTAAATTCATGTTCTGTTATATTGCTTAAATCGTTTTTGATCAATTCATTAGCTCTTGCTACTTCCTGGAGTTTCTTTTGAGGAGAATTCTTCCATTTTGTCATTTTGGATAGTCTCTGGAGTGGCGCGGAACTGCAGGGCACTTCCCCTGTGCCACCACAGTCGGACCTGACGTCTGTCCCCAGCCCACTGCTGGGGCCACAGTCAGACTGGTGTGTACCTTATCTTCCCCTCTCCCAGGGGCAGGGCTCACTGTGGAGTGGTGTGGCCCCTGTCTGGGATACTTGCACACTGCCAGGCTTGTGGTGCTGCTTCGATGGGATCTGGCATATTAGCCGGGGTGGATCCACAAGGTGCACAGGGACGCGAGATGCAGGCTTAGTTCACTTTGCCCTCGGTGGTCCTCTGTGGGAGGGGCCCTGCAGCACCGGGAGGCAGATCTGTCAGAGGGATGGATCCATACAAGCACAGTGTTGGGTGTTTGCGTGGTGCAAGCAAGTTCAGTGACGGGAACTGGTTCCCTTTGGAATTTTGGCTGGGGGATGGGAGAGGGAGATGGCGCTTGCCAGCGCCTTTGTTCCCTTGCGGAGCTGAGCTCTGTCTTCTGGGGCTCAACAACTCTCTCTCCCGGTGTCCTCTCGCCCTCCCGCTCTCCGAGCAGAGCTGTTGACTTTTAACATTCTAGATGTTAAGTCCCACTGACTGTCAGAACTCACGGAGTCCGGCCCCTCCGCTTTTGCAAGCCAGACTTCGGGGGCTCTGCCTTGCCGGGCGGGCTGCCCCTCCACCGCCCCGGCTCCCTCCCGCCAGTCCGTGTAGCGCGCACCGCCTCTCTGCCCTTCCTACCCTCTTCTGTGGGCCTTTTGTCTACACTTGTCTCTGGAGAGTCCATTCTGCTAGTCTTCCGTCGGTTTTCTGGGTTATTTAGGCAGATGTGGGTGGGATCTAAGTGATCAGCAGGATGAGGTGAGCCCAGCGTCCTCTTACGCTGCCATCTTCCTTGAGAACTTCTCGTGAATATTTCTTTCAATGTACTGTTGGATTCAATTTGCTAATCTCTTGTTTAATGACGTATCTGTAAAGGGATAGTAGCCAAAATCTAAAGGAATTTATCAAACTCAGTATCCCAAAAATAAATAATCCAGGTAAGAAGTGGACAGAAGCATGAACAGACATTTTCCATGGAAGACATCCAGATGGCCAACAGACACATGAAAAGATGCTCAGTGTCACTCATCATCAGGGAAATACAAATCAAAACCGCAATGAGATACCACCTCACATCTGTCAGAATGGCTAAAATTAACAATACAGGAAACAACAGATGTTGGTAAGGATGCAGAGAAAGGGGAACCCTCTTACACTGTTGGTGGCAATGCAAACTGATGCAGCTACTCTGGAAAATCAGAGTGGAGGTTCCTCAAAAAGATAAAAATAGAACTACCCTACGACCCAGCAATTCCACTAATAGGTATTTTCCAAAGGATACAACAGTACTGATTTGAAGGGGCACATACAGCCATCATTATCAACCTTAGCCAAACTATGGAAAGGGCCCAAATGTTCACTGAATGATGAATGGATAAAGAAGATGTTGTATTTTTACACAATGGAGTTTTAGCCATAAAAAAGAATGGAATTTTGCCATATGTAATGACATGGATTGAGCTGGAGTGTATTATGCTAAGTGAAATAAGTCAGAGAAAGACAAATACCATATGATTTCACATATGTGGAATTTAAGATACAAAACAGATGAACATGGAAGAAAAAAAAAGAGACGGAAGCAAACCATAAAAGACTCTTAACTATAGAGAACAAACTGAGGGTTGATGGTGGAAGGTGTGGGGGGTGAGCTAAATGGGTGATGGGTATAAAGGAGGGCACTTGTTTTGATGAGCACTATGTGTTATACGTAAGTGATGAATCACTAAATTCTACACCTGAAACCAATTTTACCATATATGTTAACTAACTAAAGTTTATTTATTTTTTTAAATTTTCTTTTAATGTTTATTTATTTTTGAGACAGAGAGAGACAGAGCATGAACAGGGGAGGGGCAGAGAGAGAGGGAGACACAGAATCTGAAACAGGCTCCAGGCTCTGAGCTGTCAGCACAAAGCCCGATGCGGGGCTCGAACTCACAGACCGCGAAATCATGACCTGAGCCAAAGTCGGCCGCTTAACCCACTGAGCCACCCAGGCGCCCCAACTAACTAAAGTTTAAATAAAACTTGAAATCAAATGAAGATGAACTAGAAACATTTTTATATGAAAGAAAACTAAGGGAATTTGTTGCCAGCAGACCTGCTCTTAAAGAAATGCTGAAAGAAGCTCCTAAAGAACTGAAAGGACATGATCCCAGAAAGAAACTTTGAACTTCATGTATTAATCAAGAATAACAGAAAGAGTATATATCAGGGTAAATAGGCTACTTTTCTATTTCTATCAAAATATGTAAGAATGTTGAAAGCAACAATTATAACATTGTATTTATATGTAATACATAAGACAGCTTTTATAAAGGGAGAGGATAAGGGACCTTTGTGGTTGTTAAGGCTTCTGTGTTTCACTTGAAGTGATAAAATATTAAATTGAAATAGGCTGTGAGTACTAGGTATGTGTATTATCGTCATTGGAGCAACCACTAAAAAATAATGCAAAGCTATATAGCTAAAAACCCAATAAATATATTACATAGATAAATTAAAACAGAATACTAATACATATGCAAAAATTCCAAAAGAGGCTAGGCCAGAGGAAAAAAGGAGCAAAAAAATATAGAAGACAAACAGAAAAATAATATAGTAGTACACCTAAATCCAACCATTTCAGTTATCATAGTAAATGTGAATGGTCTATGAATGCAAATTAAAACACAGAAATTCTCAGATTGAATTTTAAAAAGACCAAGCTATAGAACTATATGCTGCTTTCAAGAAACCTACTTTAAATATAACTATTCATATATGGAGTCTCTCTCTCTCTCTCTCTCTCTCTCTCTCTCTCACACACACACACACACACACACACACACACGAGTTGAAAAACATATACAATGGAAACACTAACCAGAAAAAAGCCAGATAGTTCTTTAATATCAGAAAAGTAGACCTCAGAATGAGGAAAATTAATAGCAGTAAAGCGGAAAATTATATAGTGATGGATGGGTCAATTACCAAAGAAGATGTAACAATTTTAAATGTGTATGCAGCTAACAACAGAGCTCCAGAATACATGAGGCAAAAACTGATAGAACTGAAAAGAGAGACAAATGCACATGTATAGCTGGAGACATCAGCACTCCTCTCTGTAATAGGGAGACAGAAAGTTAGCAAGGATACAGAAGACATCAACAATGCTATCAAACAATCTGACCACACAGACATTTAAGTTTTAATTTAAATTCCATTTAGTTAACATACAGTATAATATTAGTTTCAGGTGAAGAATATAGTGATTCAACACTTCCATACAACACCCAGTGCTCATCACAGTTTGCCATTTTGGTTTGCCTCTCTCTTTTTTTTCCCTTTTGCCCATTTGTTTAATTCCACACATGTGTGAAATCGCTGGTATTTGTCTTTCTCTGACTGACTTATTTAGTTTAGGAAAATACTCTCTAGCTCCATCGATGTCATTGCAAATTGGCAAGATTTCATTCTTTTTATGACTAATACTCCAGTGTGTGTGTGTGTGTGTGTGTGTGTGTGTGTGTGTGTGTGTGTGTGTGTGTGTGTGTATTTGGGTAAATAGTAGTACAATTGCTGGGTTGTAAGGTAGTTCTATTTTTAACTTTTTGAGGAAACTCCATACTGTTTTCCAGAGTGGCTATGCTAGTTTGTATTTCCACCAACAATGCAAGAGGGTTCTCCTTTCTCCACATCCTCACCAACATTTGTTTCTTATGTTGTTGATTTTAGCCATTCTGACAGGTGTGAGGTGATATTTCATCATGGTTTTGATTTGTATTTCCCTGATAATGAGTGATGTTGAGCATCTTTGCATGTGTCTATTGGCCATCTGTATATCTTCCTTGTAAAAATGTCTATTCATATGTTCTGCTTTTTAATTGGATTATTTATTTGGATTGGATTATTAAATTGGATTATTTAATTGGATTATTCTGTTTTGGGGTATTGAGTTTCATAAGTTTTTTACATATTTTGGATACTAACCCTTTATTAGCTATGTCATTTGCAAATATCTTCTCCCATTCTGTGGATTGCCTTTTAGTTTTGTTGACTGTTTCTTTTGCCATGCCGCAACTTTTTATTTTGATGAAGTCCCAATAGTGTATTTTTGCTTTTGTTTTCCTTGCCTCAGGAGATATATCTAGAAAGAAGTTGGTATGGCTGATGTCGAAGAGGTTACTGCCTATGCTCTCTTCTAGTGTTTTCATGGTTTCAGGTCTCACATTGACATGTATAGAACACACCACCCAACAAAAAGCAAAATGCCCTTTCATTTCAAGTGCATATGGAATAATTCATCAAGATAGAACATATCTGGGCCATAAAACAAAATTAAGATTTTAAAAACTGAAATTGTACAAAGTATATTATCTCACTATAAGAGACTTAAACTAGAAGTGATAGTTTAATGACTAGAAAGATATCTGGAAAATCCTCAAATATTTGGACAAAATGCTGATGAAAGAAATCAGAGAAGACACAGATAAACAAAGAGACATATTAAGTTCAAAGATTGGAAAATTACTATTGTTAACATTTCAGCTTTACCCAAACTGATCTGTTAATTCCCAGAAGAACTTTTTTTGTAGATTTACATGGAAAGGCAAAGAAAGAATACCCAAAACAAGTGAGGAAAAGAAGAATAAAGTGGAGGACTCATGTTACCTGGTATCAAGACTTACTGTATAAAGCTACAGTAACCAATACAGTGTGGTATCAGATTTAAAAAAGACACAAAAATCAATGGAATAGAATACAGCAGTTAATAAACTGCAGCTTGTGGTCCAAGTCTGACCCACTGCCTATGTTTGAAAATACGGTTTTATGGAACACATTCATGCCCATTTTACATATTGTACATATATGGCTGCTTTCATGCTAAAATAGCAAAGTTGAGTAGTTGCTACAGAGACCATATGGCCTGAATATTTACTATCTAGTAGCCTTAAATATTTACTATCTGGCCCTTTAAGCAAAAAAAGTCAATTCCTGAAATAGAGAGTCCAGAAATAAACTCAACACATAAATGGCCAAGTGATTTTTGACCTAAGTGAAAAGCCAAAACAATAGAAAAATGACAGTCTTTCAACAAATGGTGCCAGAATAATTGGGCATCCATTTGCACCCCACCACCACACACACACACACACACACAAAAGTCTAACTGAATCTTGACCTATACTTCACACATTCCAAATTAACTCAAACTTGAACAGAGACCTAAAAGCAAAATATAAAACTATAAAACTCTTAGAAGAAAACATAAAAGACTTTTGTACTTTGAGCTGGGCAAAGAGTTTTTAGATACACCATCCAAGCAAAAGCCATAAAAGGACACATTGATAAGCTGGACTTCATCAAAATTCTAAACTTCTGCTTTTTTGAAAGATAACTGTTAAGAGAATGAAAAGACAAGCCACAGACTGGGAGAAAATACTTGCAAATCAGATATATGACGAAAGACTTGTACCCAGAATATATATAAAGAACTCTTGAAACTCAACAGTACTAAAATAAATGGCCCAATTAAAAAATGAGCCAAAGCCCTTAACAGATACCTCACCAAAGAAGATATACAGATGGCAAATAAGCATATGAAATGATGCTCCACATCGTATGTCATCAGGGAAATGCAAATTAAAACAATAAGATACCACTATACAACTATTAGAATCACCAAAATCTGGAACACCAACGACACCACATGCTCGTGAGGGGTGAGGCAACAGGAACCCTCATACATTGCTGGTGGGAATGTGAATTTATATAGCCACTTTTGAAGACAATTTGGTGGTTTCTTACAAAATGGGACATACTCTTACTATACTAGCAACCATGCTCGTTGGTATTTATTCAAAGGAGTTGAAAACTTATTCCACACAAAAACCTGCAGCTTTATTCATAATTGCCAAAACTTGGAAGCAACCTAGATGTCCTTCGATAGGTAAATAGATAAATAAACTGTGATAACCCAGACAATGGAATATTATTCAGCACTAAGAAGAAATGATCTATCAAGCCATGAAAAGAAATGGAGGAACTTTAATGCATATTACTAAGTGAAAGAAGCTAATCTGAAAAGGCTGCATACTATTTGATTCCAACTATTTGACATTCTAGAAAAGGTTGAACTATGGTGACAGTAAAAGGATCAGTGGTTACCAGAGTTTGGGAGTTGGGGGAGGAATAAATAGGCAGACTACAGAGAATTTATAGGGCATTGAAAATACTCTGTATGATACTATAATGATGGACACATGTCATTATACATTTTCTCAAACCCATAGAAAGTGCAACACTAAGAGTGGAACCCTAGTGTAACTGTGGACTTAGCGTGATTATGATGTGTCAATGTAGGTTCATCAATTGTAACAATTGTACCACTCTGGTGGGGGATGTTGATAATGGGAGAGGTTATGCATGTGTGGAGGCAGGAGTATATAGGAGCTTTCTGTACCTTCCTCTGAATTTTTCTGTGAACCTAAACTGCTCTAAAGTCTTTTGGGCTGCCTGGGTGGCTCAGTCAGTTAAGCGTCCAACTCTTGATTTCAGCTCAGGTCATGATCTCACGGTTCATGAGTTTCAGCCCTGTGTCAGGCTCTGTGCTAACAGTGTGAGCTTGCTTGTGATTCTCTCCCTGCCCCTCCTCTGCTCATATGCACTGTCTCTTTCTGTCTCTCTCCCATAAAATAAATAAGTAAACTTTAAAAAAAGCTAAATTATGGGAATGCAAGCTGGTGCAGCCACTCTGGAAAACAGTATGGAGGTTCCTGAAAAAACTAAAAATAAAACTACCCTATGACCCAGCAACTGCACTACTAGGCATTTATCCACGGAATACACGTGTGCTGTTTCGAAGGGACACATGCACCCCCATGTTTATAGCAGCACTATCCACAATAGCCAAAGTATGGAAAGAGCCTGAATGTCCATCGATGGATGAATGGATAAAGATGTGGTATGTGTGTATATATATATATATATGTATATATATATATATATGCACACACACACATATACGTATATATATATATATATACATATATGTATATATATATATATACGTATACGTATATGTATATATGTACATATATACATATATGTATATATATATGTACATATATACATATATGTATATATATATGTACATATATACATATATGTATATATATATACACATACGATGGAGTATTACTCAGCAATCAAAAAGAATGAAATCTTGCCATTTGTGACTACGTGGATGGAACTGGAGGGTATTAAGCTAAGTGAAATTAGAGAAATACAAAAATCATATGACTTCAGTCATATGAGGACTTTAAGAGACAAAACAGATGAACATAAGGGAAGGGAAACAAAAATAATATAAAAACAGGGAGAGGGACAAAACAAGAGAATCATAAATGTGGAGAACAAACTGAGGGTTATAGGAGGGGTTGTGGGGGGGGGGGTTAAATGGGTAAGGGGCACTAAGGAATCTACTCCTGAAATCATTGCTTCACTATATGCTAACTAATTTGGATGTAAATTTAAAAAAATAAAAAATTAAATTAAAAAAAAAGAATTATGTAGGAGAAGCTGTGGGCATAGAACTTGATAGGGTATATAGCAAGTAACTGAGTTTTGGTGCCAAGGATGGGAGAGAGACCAAGGTTTTGAATCTTGGGGTCATTGTTAGCAAAAGTACGTGATATAAGAGAAAGAGCCGGGGAAAGAATGGAGAAGAGTATTAGATTCTGAACATATAGGATTTGGGGTCTCAGTGGATGGAAGGAAAGAGTGGTTAGAAGCTCAAGGAAGACATCAGAGTTAGGGATCTTGATTTGAGAGGCATCTGGACAGAGATGCAAGTTAAAGCTACGGGAATGGATTAAGATCACTACGAGAAGGAAACAGAGAAAAAGAAACAGACCAAAGCCTGAACCCTGGTAGGAAAACCAAGAGAACACAGTAGGATCACAGACAAGGAATAGATGGTTCAAAGAGGGCGCGATTCATAGGGTCACTGGCTGCAAAGACATCAAGGAAATTACAGACTCAAAAAGGGCCACTGGTTTCGCCCAGTGACAAATAGGTCATGGTGGCCCACAATTACATTGCCAGAGGTGGCAGTAGTAGACAAGCAGTCAGGGAGGAGGACCCATGAGAGCTCAGTAGCTACAATGGTTGATGGCTGTGGCCATTTTTGTTTTGTTTGGGAAAATATGAACAGGTTGTAGGCCCAAGTAGGAAGAGTATCTAAGAAAATAACAAGATGGGAGGGAAGAGAGGAGGTCAGGGGCACCAGAGGAGAAAAGGATCAGGCATTTCTTCTACCGAGATGGGAGAGAAGCAGGAAGGGACAAAGCTAGGAAAAAGTTTAAGGTGAAAACAATGGAAACATAGGTATTGTTTCAAAGGTACTATACACATGACCAGATTATTTTTCTTTTTAATCAAAAACTGCTTTTTTGGTGAAATCAATGTAACTCAGGACAAAGGTGGTTTCCAAATCTGACTAATCATTAAAGTGAATTGTGAAACTTTTCAAAAATACATGTTTCTACGCCCAAACCCAGTCACAGCAAATCAGAATCTCTGGTGGAGTGGCCCAGAAATCTGCATTTTAAAGCCCCTTCAGTGATTCTGAAGGTTAGCTGGGTATGGGACCTCCTGAGTATGGTTTTCAACCAAGGATGTGTATCAGAATCACAGGGGCAGGTACTGGTTAACTGAGACTGCAGAGCACAGCTATTCATATTTCAAAAAGCTCCCCAGATGATCTGATGTACACCCTGGTTAAGAACCATGGTAAAGAGATTGGACTGAAAAAATAAACTAATTGGACAGGAAAAAAAAAAAACCCTAAAACCACAATGAAATACTAACATAAACCTAATAGAATGCATAAAAAAACAAACCGAAACAAAACTGACAATACATTGCTGGTAGAGATGCAAAATGGTACAGCCACTTTGTAAAACATTTTTCCAGTTTCTTACAAATTTATGATATTTACCATACCACTCAGTAATCCCAGTCCTACTTATTACTAAATTGAAATGAAAGTCTCTGTTCACACAAAAACCTGTATGTGAATTTTTCTCATTTTTCTCTCATCCTCAGCCTTGATCCTACTTCCAGATTGTTCAACTGCTTTTGGAGCTTGACTCTCAGCTTTGCTTACAAACTCTTTATAACTTTTAGTTTTAAAAGTTTTAATTTGCATTTCCTTAATGAGTAATAATATTGATTTGCATTTTTTCTCTGTGCTTATTTGTCATCTCTACATCTTCTTTGGTGACTTGTCCATGCAAGTCTTTTCCCATTAAAAAAATTTTTTTTTTAATTACAGATATTTCAAAGTAGTAAATTTGGTGTCAAGAGTTCCCATTGATTTTTTTTCACTTAAAAAAAATTTAAATCTTAGCAAGACAGTTCAGAGGGTATCTGAAAGCATTATCATCACTGTTATACCATGCAACCTTCTTAAAATGATATGTTTTCAAAGAGAAATACCTAGTTTTTTTAGAATGAAAAAGAAATAAATTCAGTTTATTGTTTCAGGTTAAAAATCTCAAGATTATACAATAACCCTTAAAAGCTTCTACTTTATTTTTTAAAATTTATTTAAAACTTTAAAAAAAATTTTTATGTTAAATATAATTTATTGTCAAATTAGTTTCCATACAACACCCAGTGCTCATCCCAACAGGTGCCCTCCTCAATGCCCATCACCCACATTCCCCTCTCCTCCACCCCCCCATTAACCCTCAGTTTGTTCTCAGTATTTAAGAGTCTCTTATGGTTTGGCTCCCTCCCTCTCTGTAACTTTTTTTTCCCCTTTCCCCTCCTCCATGGTCTTCTGTTAAGTTTCTCAGGATCCACATATGAGTGAAAACATATGGAGAAATACAAACTTTCCATGTACATGGACAACAGTAAAAAGAAAAACCCTTTTTCCTATTTAATTATTCTGTATCTTTGAAAAATTTTAAATATCACTGAATTGTTTAATTTAAAAACTCATAAGCTTTTGAATACTGGAGTACTGGTGACCAAACCATGGGTGATGTTTTTATTTACAAAGTTACTGAGGTGTTCACACCTATAAAATTCTTGTGTTGGAAAAAAATACATAAAACATATCCTCTAAAATGTCTTCTATAAGTAGCAAAGACCAATATGTAAGCCTTAAGATATCACTTCAGAGTTAGAGACAGAGGAAGGGAAAATCCTTAGCAGTAGTATCTTGGTAAATTTTCTTATCAAAAAATTTTTTAATAAAACGCTTGAAGTCTCAGTATTTCTAATTACAGTATACTAAATAGTTTTACTACTTTTTTCATTTCCCTATTCATTATTACTGGCAATAAGAGAGTTTTTAATGTTTTGAGAAAACAATTTTAAAGTTCACTAAATAACTGTAAATTTCCCCATTGATTATTTAAGATCACTTTACCTGGTTTCAGCTTGCACAGTCCTTTTTATGGTCCCAGGCTACTGTGCAAAGTAAGAACTGCCTGTGCTAGAAAATGAATTACCTTAAGAATCATTTATATTGATTAAACTTGGTAGTTTTCATATTGTGCTCTGCAAAATCCTGGGTTCCAGCAAGGTGTTCCAGGACTTTCAAACATTTCACAAGTATTAATTTTAATTTCATTTTTAAAGTGTAGTTTATTTTTATTAATGAACTATTTTTTTGGAAATTTTGGATGTATAGAAAAATTGAAGTGCTAAAAGTCCCTTCCCTTCCTGAGCCCCCTCACACATTTTCCCTTGTTACTAATTATTATATTATTATGGCACACTTGTTATAATTAATGAACAATATTAACACATTATTATTAATTAAAGTCCACATTTTAGTCAAATTCCAATATTTTTAAAAGTTTATTTATTTTGAGAGAGAGAGAGTAAATTGGGGAGAGGGGCAGAGGGAGAGCACGGGGCTCATGAGATCATGACTGGAGCCAAAATCAAGAGTCATACACTTACCCAACTGAGCCACCCAGGTACTCCTCAAATTTCCATAATTTTTAACTAATCCTCCTTTCCTGTTTTTGGATCCTATCCAGGATAGTACATTTCATTTAGCTGTCATGTCTCCTTAGGCTCCTCTTGGCTGTGGCAGTTCCACATACTTTCCTTGTTTTTGATGTCCTTGACAGTTTTGAGGAGTACTGGTCAGGCAGTACAAGGTAGAAGATGTCCCTCTATTGGAATTTGTCTAGTGTTGTTCTCATGATTAGCCTGGGATTGTGGAGGTTTGGAGAGGAAGATGACACAGGTAAAGTGCCATTTTTATCGCACATTAACTATTTTTTTTAATGAATATACATGGAATTTGAGAAGCTTAACAGAAGACCATAGGGGAAGGGAAGGGGAAAAAACAGTTTCAAACAGAGAGGGAGACAAACCATAAGAGACTTAAATACAGAGAACAAACCAGGGTTGATGGGATGTGGGAGAAAGGGAAAGTGGGTGATGTGCATTGAGGAGGGCACTTGTTGGGAAGAGCACTGGCTATTGTATGTAAATGATGAATCATGGGAATCTACTCACAAAGCCAAGAGCACTGTATACACTGTATGCTAGCTAACTTGACAATAAATTATATTTAAAAAAAATGAATATACAAGGCACCTGGGTGGCTCAGTCAGTTAAGAGTTCAACTTAGGCTCAGGTCATGATCTTACGGTTTGTGAGTTTGAACCCCACATTAGGCTTTGTGCTGACAACTCAGAGCCTACAGCCTGCTTTGGATTCTGTGTCTCCCTCTCTCTCTGCCCCTCCTCCACTCGCACTCTGTCTCTCTCAAAAGTAAACATTAAAAAAAATGTTAAATAAAAAAATGAATATACAATAATCGGACAAAGGGCTAGTATCCAAAATCTATAAAGAGCTCATCTACTTCTTTTTTAAATTTTTTAAATGTTTGTTTATTTTTGAGAGAGAGAACGAGTGAGGACAATTCGGGGAGGGGCATAGAAAGATGGAGACATAGAATCCAAAGCAGGCTCTAGGTTCCAAGCAGGTTCTAGGCTCTGAGCTGTTAGCACAAAGCCCAACATGGAGCTTGAACCCACAAACAGTGAGATCATGACCTGAGCTGAAGGCAGTCACTTAACTGACTGAGCCACCCAGGTGCCCCATATACAACACTTGCTTCTTGATGGTTCCATGGCCCCTGCACTCCTGCCAGGCTCTGCTGGCTGCTAGGGGAACAGGACCAGGAGGCAACAGTGCCCCAGAAGAAAACTAACATTTAAGTATAGGTTTTAGTCCAATATGGCCCCATAGGAAGACCCTGAACTCACCTCCACGAGACATACCAAATTACACCCATTTATAGAGCAGTTCCTCCTGAAGAACCAAGGGCCAAATGAACAGCTTCTGCACAATGAAAGATAGAACAGCAAACAGAACAGCAAGAGAGATGAAGACAAGGGTACCTGCTGTGTAGACAGCCAAAGGACCTCCCAGCTTACACCCACTTCAGCTATCTTGCCAGGGTGCCTTCTGTGTGGAAAGCCCCAGGACCTCCCAGGCTGCACACAGCCTCAGCTCCACCTGCTCTGCCAGCACACCCCAGCACAGAGTACCCAGGTATCCTCCAGCACCCACCCACTTCAGCTTCAGCTGTTCTACCAGGGCACCCACTGCACAGAAACCCCCAGGACCTCCAAGCCCACACTGTGCCTCATTCCAACTGCCCTACCAGGGTACCCTTTGCACAGACAACCCTGGGACAAGCTCATAAACACCCACTTCAGCTTCAGCTATCCTGCCAAAGTGCCCTCTATGTGTAAAGCCTCAGGACACCCTGGCTTGCACCCACTTCAGCCTTAGCTCTCTGGCCAGGACATCTGCAATGTGGGGAGTCCAGGGACTGTACCAATCCATGCCCACTTCAGCTATAGCTGTCCTACCAGGGTGCCCACTGTGTGGAGAGCTCCAGGACTCTAAGCTCACATCAGCCACAGCTCTAGCCAGCCAGTAAGTCACCGAGCACACACAATATACACAGGGGATATCCATATATAAGACCATTCCTTCAGGTTTAGGAGAAGCAGTTGTTCCACCTAAGCCATAGAAACAAACACAGAAAGTCAAAACAGAGAAGAAAGGGGAAACAGAGAAATATGCTCAAAAAGAAAAAAAAAAGACAAAGTCTTAGAAAAAAATTAAACAGAGATAAGCAATATGCTGTATAAAGAACTTAAAGTAATGATTGTAAAGATACTCACCAAGCTGGAGAGAAGATTAGAACTCAGTGAGGCATTCAATAAAGAGAAAATATAAAAAAAGATTTGTCTCTCTCTCTCTTTCCTCTTTGACACCTGAAACTAATTATACACTGTATGTTAACTAACTGGAATTTAAATAAATACTAAAAAAAAAAAAACCAACCAGAAAATATAAAAAAGAACCAATCAGAGTTGGAGAATATAGTAACTGAAACAAAAAATACACTAGGGGTAATCAACAGATTAGTGGATGCAGAAGAAATTATCAGCAATCTGGAAGACAGGATAAAAGAAAGCACTTAAGTGAACAGCAAAAGGAGAAAAGAATTTTTTAAAAATGAGAATAGCTTAAAAGACCTCTTAAACAACAGCACATGAACATTCACATTATAGGGATCTCAGAAGAAGAAGAGACAAGGGACAGAAAATTTATCTGAAAAAATAACAGCTGAAAATCTCCCTAGTCTAGGTGAGGAAATAGACATCTGGGTTCGAGAAGCACAGAAAGTTCTAAAAGATGAACCCAAGGAGATCCATACTACAACACATAATAATTAAAATGTGAGAGGTTAAAGAGAAAGACAGAATTTAAAAAGCAACAAGACAGAAGCAAAAATCTACCTACAAGAGAAACTCTAAAAGGGTTATCAGGTGATTTTTCAGCAGAAACTTTGCATGAGAAAAGGGAGTGACACAATATATTCAAAGAGCCAAATGGGAAAAAACTGTAGCCAGAAATACTCTATCCAGCAAGGCTACCATTCAGAATAGAAGGAGAAATAGTTTCCCAGATAAAAAAAAGGAAAAAGAACTCATGACTACTAAACCACCCTGCAAGAAATGTTAAGAGGAACTCTTTGAGACTCCTTGAGAAGATGGTGGCATAGGAGGACGCTGGGCTCACCTCATCCTGCTGATCACTTAGATCCCACCCACATCTGCCTAAATAACCCAGAAAACCGACGGAAGACTAGCAGAATGGACTCTCCAGAGACAAGTGTAGGCAAGAGGCCCACAGAAGAGGGTAGGAAGGGCAGAGAGGCGGTGCGCGCTACACGGACTGGCGGGAGGGAGCCGGGGCGGTGGAGGGGCAGCCCGCCCGGCAAGGCAGAGCCCCCGAAGTCTGGCTTGCAAAAGCGGAGGGGCCGGACTCCGTGAGTTCTGACAGTCAGTGGGACTTAACATCTAGAATGTTAAAAGTCAACAGCTCTGCTCGGAGAGCGGGAGGGCGAGAGGACACCGGGAGAGAGAGTTGTTGAGCCCCAGAAGACAGAGCTCAGCTCCGCAAGGGAACAAAGGCGCTGGCAAGCGCCATCTCCCTCTCCCATCCCCCAGCCAAAATTCCAAAGGGAACCAGTTCCCGTCACTGAACTTGCTTGCACCACGCAAACACCCAACACTGTGCTTGTATGGATCCATCCCTCTGACAGATCTGCCTCCCGGTGCTGCAGGGCCTCTCCCACAGAGGACCACCGAGGGCAAAGTGAACTAAGCCTGCATCTCACGTCCCTGTGCACCTTGTGGATCCACCCCGGCTAATATGCCAGATCCCATCGAAGCAGCACCACAAGCCTGGCAGTGTGCAAGTATCCCAGACAGGGGCCACACCACTCCACAGTGAGCCCTGCCCCTGGGAGAGGGGAAGATAAGGTACACACCAGTCTGACTGTGGCCCCAGCAGTGGGCTGGGGACAGACGTCAGGTCCGACTGTGGTGGCACAGGGGAAGTGCCCTGCAGTTCCGCGCCACTCCAGAGACTATCCAAAATGACAAAATGGAAGAATTCTCCTCAAAAGAAACTCCAGGAAGTAGCAAGAGCTAATGAATTGATCAAAAACGATTTAAGCAATATAACAGAACATGAATTTAAAATAATAGTCATAAAAATAATCGCTGGGCTTGAAAATAGTATAGAGGACAGCAGAGAATCTATTGCTACAGAGATCAAGGGACTAACAAACAGTCATGAGGAGCTAAAAAATGCTATAAATGGGGTGCAAAATAAAATGGAGGCGACCACAGCTCGGATTGAAGAGGCAGAGGAGAGAATAGGTGAATTAGAAGATAAAATTATGGAAAAAGAGGAAGCTGAGAAAAAGAGAGATAAAAAAAAAATCCAGGGAGTATGAGGGGAGAATTAGAGAACTAAGTGATGCAATCAAACAGAACAATATCCGTATCATAGGAATTCCAGAAGAAGAAGAAGAGAGAGAAAGGGGCTGAAGGTATACTTGAACAAATCATAGCTGAGAACTTCCCTGATCTGGGGAAGGAAAAATGCATTGAAATCCAAGAGGCACAGAGAACTCCCTTCAGACGTAACTTGAATCGATCTTCTGCACGACATATCATAGTGAAACTGGCAAAATACAAGGATAAAGAGAAACTTCTGAAAGCAGCTAGGGATAAACACGCTCTAACTTACAAAGGTAGACCCATAAGACTAGTGGCAGACCTATCTACTGAAACTTGGCAGGCCAGAAAGGAATGGCAGGAAATCTTCAATGTGAGGAACAGAAAAAATATGCAGCTGGGAATCCTTTATCCAACATGTCTGTAGTTCAGAATAGAAGGAGAGATAAAGGTTTTCCCAAACAAACAAAAACTGAAGGAATTCATCACCACTAAACCAGCCCTACAAGAGATCCTAAGGGGGATTCTGTGAGTGAAATGTTGCAAGGACCAAAGTACCAGAGACATCACTACAAGCATGAAACCTACAGACAGCACAATGACTCTAAGCCCATACCTTTCAATAGTAACACTGAATATAAGTGGACTAAATGTGCCAACCAAAAGACATAGGGTATCAGAATGGATAAAAAACAAGGCCCATCTATTTTCTGTCTACAAGAGACTCATTTTAGACCTGAGGACACCTTCAGATTGAAAGTGAGGGGATGGAGAATTATCTGTCATGCTACTGGAAGTCAAAAGAAAGCTGGAGTAGCCATACTTATATCAGACAAACTAGACTTTAAATTAAAGGCTGTAACAAGATATGAAGAAGGGCCTTATATAATAATTAACAGGATCTATCCATCAGGAAGAGCTAACAATTATAAATGTCTATGCGCCGAATACGGGAGCCCCCAAATATATAAAACAATTAATCAAAAATATAAGCAACCTTATTGATAAGAATGTGGTAACTGCAGGGGACTCTAACACTCCACTTACAGAAATGGATAGATCATCTAGACACACGGTCAATAAAGAAACAAGGGCCCTGAATGATACATTGGATCAGATGGACTTGACAGACATATTTAGAACTCTGCATCCCAAAGCAACAGAATATACTTTCTTCTCGAGTGCACATGGAACATTCTCCAAGATAGATCACATACTGGGTCACAAAACAGCCCTTCATAAGTATACAAGAATTGAGATCATACCATGCATACTTTCAGACCACAGTGCTATGAAGCTTGAAATCAACCATGGGAAAAGTCTGGAAAACCTCCAAAAGCATGGAGGCTAAAGAACACCCTACTAAAGAATGAATGGGTCAACCAGGCAGTTAGAGAAGAAATTAAACAATATATGGAAACAAACGAAAATGAAAATACAACAATCCAAACGTTTTGGGATGCAGCGAAGGCAGTCCTGAGAGGAAAATACATTGCAATCCAGGCCTATCTCAAGAAACAAGAAAAATCCCAAATACAAAATCTGACAGCACACCTAAAGGAAATAGAAGCAGAACAGCAAAGACACCCCAAACCCAGCAGAAGAAGAGAAATAATAAAGATCAGAGCAGAAATAAACAATATAGAATCTAAAAAAACGGTAGAGCAGATCAACGAAACCAAGAGTTGGTTTTTTGAAAAAATAAACAAAATTGACAAACCTCTAGCCAGGCTTCTCAAAAAGAAAAGGGAGATGACCCAAGTAGATAAAATCATGAATGAAAATGGAATTATTATAACCAATCCCTCAGAAATACAAGCAATTATCAGGGAATACTATGAAAATTATATGCCAACAAACTGGACAACCTGGAAGTAATGGACAAATTCCTAAGCACCCACACACTTCCAAAACTCAAACAGGAAGAAATAGAAAACTTGAACAGACCCATAGCCAGCGAAGAAATTGAATCAGTCATCAAAAATCTCCCAACAGATAAGAGTCCAGGACCAGATGGCTTCCCAGGGGAATTCTACCAGACATTTAAAGCAGAGATAATACCTATCCTTTCATGCTATTCCAAAAAATAGAAAGGGAAGGAAAACTTCCAGACTCATTCTATGAAGCCAGCATTACTTTGATTCCTAAACCAGACAGAGACCCAGCAAAAAAAAGAGAACTACAGGCCAATATCCCTGATGAATATGGATGCAAAAATTCTCAATAAGATACTAGCAAATTGAATTCAACAGCATATAAAAAGAATTATACACCATGATCAAGTGGGATTCATTCCTGGGCTGCAGGGTTGGTTCAACATTCGCAAATCAATCAATGTGATACATCACATTAATAAAAGAAAAGAAAAGAACCATATGATCCTGTCAACTGATGCAGAAAAAGCATTTGACAAGATTCAGCATTCTTTCTTAATAAAAACCCTCGAGAAAGTTGGGATGGAGGGAACATACTTAAACATCATAAAAGCCATTTATGAAAAGCCCACAGCTAACATCATCTTCAATGGGGAAAAACTGAGAGCTTTCCCCCTAAGTTCAGGAACACGACAGGGATGTCCACTCTCACCGCTGTTGTTTAACATAGTGTTGGAAGTTCTAGCATCAGCAATCAGACAACAAAAGGAAATCAAAGGCATCAAAATTGGCAAAGATGAAGTTGAGCTTTCACTTTTTGCAGATGACATGATATTATACATGGAAAGCCCAACAGACTCTACCAAAAGTCTGCTAGAACTGATACATGAATTCAGCAAAGTCACAGGATACAAAATCAATGTACAGAAATCAGTTGCATTCTTATACACTAATAATGAAGCAACAGAAAGACAAATAAAGAAACTGATCCCATTCACAACTGCACCAAGAAGCATAAAATACCTACGAGTAAACCTAACCAAAGATGTAAAAGATCTGTATGCCGAAAACTATAGAAAGCTTATGAAGGAAATTGAAGAAGATATAAAGAAATGGAAAAACATTCCGTGCTCATGGACTGGAAGAATAAATATTGTTAAAATGTTTGTATTTTAAAATACTACCCAAACAATAGTATTGTTAAAATGCTATCCAAAGCTATCTACACATTCAATGCAATCCCAATCAAAATTGCACCAGCATTCTTCTCGAAGCTAGAACAAGCAATCCTAAAATTTGTATGGAACCACAAAAGGCCCTGAATAGCCAAAGTAGTTTTGAAGAAGAAGACCAAAGCAGGAGGCATCACAATCCCAGACTTTAGCCTCTACTACAAAGCTGTAATCATCAAGACAGCATGGTATTGGCACAAAAACAGACACACAGACCAATGGAATAGAATAGAAACCCCAGAACTAGATCCACAAAAGTATGGCCAACTAATCTTTGACAAAGCAGGAAAGAATATCCAATGCAAAAAGGACAGTCTCTTTAACAAATGGTGCTGGGAGAACTGGACAGGAACATGCAGGAAGATGAAACTAGACCACTTTCTTACACCATTGACAAAAAAAAACCCTCAAAATGGATAAAGGACCTGAATGTGAGACAGGAAACCATCAAAACCCTAGAGGAGAAAGCAGGAAAAAACCTCTCTGACCTCAGCTGCAGCAATCTCTTACTTGACACATCCCCAAAGGCAAGGGAATTAAAAGCAAAAATGAACTATTGGGACCTCATGAAGATAAAAATCTTCTGTTCTGCAAAGGAAACAACCAACAAAACTAAAAGGCAACCGACAGAATGGGAAAAGATATTTGCAAACGACATATCGGACAAAGGGCTAGTATCCAAAATCTATGAAGAACTCACCAAACTCCACACCCAAAAAACGAATAGTCCAGTGAAAAATGGCAGAAAACATGATTACACACTTCTCTAAAGAAGACATCCAGATGGCCAACAGGCACATGAAAAGATGCTCAACATCACTCCTCATCAGGGAAATACAAATCAAAACCACACTCAGATATCACCTCACGCCAGTCAGAGTGGCCAAAATGAACAAATCAGGAGACTATAGATGCTGGAGAGGATGTGGAGAAACGGGAACCCTCTTGCACTGTTGGTGGGAATGCAAACTGGTGCAGCCACTCTGGAAAACAGTGTGGAGGTTCCTCAAAAAATTAAAAATAGATCTACCCTATGACCCGGCAATAGCACTGCTAGGAATTTACCCAAGGGATACAGGAGTACTGATGTATAGGGGCACTTGTACCCCAATGTTTATAGCAGCACTTTCAACAATAGCCGAATTATGGAAAGAGCCTAAATGTCTTTCAACTGATGAATGGATAAAGAAATTGTGGTTTATATACATAATGGAATACTACTTGGCAATGAGAAAGAATGAAATATGGCCTTTTGTAGCAATGTGGGTGGAAATGGAGACAGATACCATATGTTTTCACTCTTATGTGGATCCTGAGAAATTTAACAGAAGACCATGGGGGAGGGGAAGGAAAAAAAAAGTTGGAGAGGGAGGGAGCCAAACCATAAGAGACTCTTAAAAACTGAGAACAGGAGAGGGAAGATGGTGGCGTAGGAGGATGCTGGGCTCACCGCGTGTCCTGCTGATCACTTAGATTCCACCTACACCTGCCTAAATAACCCAGAAAACCACCAGAGGATTAGCAGAACGGAGTCTCCGGAGCCAAGCGCAGACGAGAGGCCCACGGAAGAGGGTAGGAAGGGCGGCGAGGCGGTGCACACTCCACGGACTGGCAGGAGGGAGCCGGGGCGGAGGGGCGGCCCGCCCACCAAGCAGAGCCCCCGAGTCTGGCTGGCAAAAGCTGAGGGGCTGGACAGACTGTGTTCCGACAGCAAGCACGACTTAGCGTCTGGGAGGTCATAAGTTAACAGCTCTGCTCAGAAAGCGGGAAGGCTGGAGGACAAAGGGAGGGAGAGTTGCTGAGCCCCCGGACGACAGAGCTCAGTTTGGTGGGGAACAAAGGCACTCGCCAGCAGCATCTCCCCCGCCCACCCCCCAGCCAAAATCCCAAAGGGAACCAGTTCCTGCCAGGGAACTTGCTCACTCCACGCAAACACCCAACTCTGTGCTTCTCCAGAGCCAAACCTCCAGCAGCGGATCTGACTCCCTCCCACTGCCACAGGGCCCCTCCTGAAGTGGATCACCTAAGGAGAAGTGAGCTAAGCCTGCCCCTCCTGCCCCCATGCACCTTGCCTACCCACCCCAGCTAATACGCCAGATCCCCAGCACCACAAGCCTGGCAGTGTACAAGTAGCCCAGACGGGCCACACCACCCCACAGTGAATCCCGCCCCCAGGAGAGGGGAAGAGAAGGCACACACCAGTCTGACTGTGGCCCAGCGGTGGGCTGGGGGCAGACATCAGGTCAGACTGTGGCCCCGCCCACCAACTCCAGTTATACACTACAGCACAGGGGAAGTGCCCTGCAGGTCCTCAACACTCCAGGGACTCTCCAAAATGACCAAACGGAAGAATTCCCCTCAGAAGAATCTCCAGGAAATAACAACAGCTAATGAACTGATCAAAAAGGATTTAAATAATATAACAGAAAGTGAATTTAGAATAATAGTCATAAAATTAATCGCTGGGCTTGAAAACAGTATAGAGGACAGCAGAGAATCTCTTGCTACAGAGATCAAGGGACTAAGGAACAGTCACGAGGAGCTGAAAAGCGCTTTAAAAGAAATGCAAAACAAAATTGAAACCACGACGGCTCGGATTGAAGAGGCAGAGGAGAGAATAGGTGAACTAGAAGATAAAGTTATGGAAACAGAGGAAGCTGAGAGAAAGATAAAAAAAATCCAGGAGTATGAGGGGAAAATTAGAGAACTAAGTGATACACTAAAAAGAAATAATATACGCATAATTGGTATCCCAGAGGAGGAAGAGAGAGGGAAAGGTGCTGAAGGGGTACTTGAAGAAATTATAGCTGACAACTTCCCTGAACTGGGGAGGGAAAAAGGCATTGAAATCCAAGAGGCACAGAGAACTCCCTTCAGACATAACTTGAATCAATCTTCTGCACGACATATCATAGTGAAACTGGCAAAATACAAGGATAAAGAGAAAGTTCTGAAAGCAGCAAGGGATAAACGTGCCCTCACATATAAAGGGAGACCTATAAGACTCGTGACTGATCTGTCTTTTGAAACTTGGCAGGCCAGAAAGGATTGGCACGATATCTTCAGTGTGCTAAACAGAAAAAATATGCAGCTGAGAATCCTTTATCCAGCAAGTCTGTCATTTAGAATAGAAGGAGAGATAAAGGTCTTCCCAAACAAAGAAAAACTGAAGGAATTTGTCACCACTAAACCAGCCCTACAAGAGATCCTAAGGGGGATCCTGTGAGACAAAGTACCAGAGACATCACTACAAGCATAAAACATACAGACATCACAATGACTCTAAACCCGTATCTTTCTATAATAACACTGAATGTAAATGGATTAAATGCGCCAACCAAAGGACATAGGGTATCAGAATGGATAAAAAACAAGACCCATCTATTTGCTGTCTACAAGAGACTCATTTTAGATCTGAGGACACCTTCAGATTGAAAGTGAGGGGATGGAGAACTATTTATCATGCTACTGGAAACCAAAAGAAAGCTGGAGTAGCCATACTTATATCAGACAAACTAGACTTTAAATTAAAGGCTGTAACAAGATATGAAGAAGGGCATTATATAATAATTACAGGGTCTATCCATCAGGAAGAGCTAACAATTATAAATGTCTATGCGCCGAATATGGGAGCCCCCCAATATATAAAACAATTACTCATAAACCTAAGCAACCTTATTGAGAAGAATGTGGTAATTGCAGGGGACTTTAACACCCCACTTAGAGAAATGGATACATCATCTAGACACACGGTCAATAAAGAAACAAGGGCCCTGAATGATACATTGGATCAGATGGACTTGACAGATATATTTAGAACTCTGCATCCCAAAGCAACAGAATATACTTTCTTCTCGAGTGCACATGGAACATTCTCCAAGATAGATCACATACTGGGTCACAAAACAGCCCTTCATAAGTTTACAAGAATTGAAATTATACCATGCATACTTTCAGACCACAATGCTATGAAGCTTGAAATCAACCACAGGAAAAAGTCTGGAAAACCTCCAAAAGCATGGAGGCTAAAGAACACCCTACTAACGAATGAGTGGGTCAACCAGGCAGTTAGAGAAGAAATTAAAAAATATATGGAAACAAACAAAAATGAAAATACAACAATCCAAATGTTTTGGGACGCAGCGAAGGCAGTCCTGAGAGGAAAATACATTGGAATCCAGGCCTATCTCAAGAAACAAGAAAAATCCCAAATACAAAATCTAACAGCACACCTAAAGGAAATAGAAGCAGAACAGCAAAGGCAGCCTAAACCCAGCAGAAGAAGAGAAATCATAAAGATCAGAGCAGAAATAAACAATATAGAATCTAAAAAAATGGTAGAGCAGATCAATGAAACCAAGGGTTGGTTTTTTGAAAAAATAAACAAAATTGACAAACCTCTAGCCAGGCTTCTCAAAAAGAAAAGGGAGATGACCCAAATAGATAAAATCATGAATGAAAATGGAAGTATTACAACCAATCCCTCAGAGATACAAGCAATTATCAGGGAATACTATGAAAAATTATATGCCAACAAATTGGACAACCTGGAAGAAATGGACAAATTCCTAAACACCCACACTCTTCCAAAACTCAATCAGGAGGAAATAGAAAGCTTGAACAGACCCATAACCAGCGAAGAAATTGAATCAGTTATCAAAAATCTCCCAACAAATAAGAGTCCAGGACCAGATGGCTTTCCAGGGGAATTCTACCAGACGTTTAAAGCAGAGATAATACCTATCCTTCTCAAGCTATTCCAAGAAATAGAAAGGGAAGGAAAACTTCCAGACTCATTCTATGAAGCCAGTATTACTTTGATTCCTAAACCAGACAGAGACCCAGTAAAAAAAAGAGAACTACAGGCCAATATCCCTGATGAATATGGATGCAAAAATTCTGAATAAGACCCTAGCAAATCGAATTCAACAGCATATAAAAAGAATTATTCACCATGATCAAGTGGGATTCATTCCTGGGATGCAGCGCTGGTTCAACATTCGCAAATCAATCAACGTGATACATCACATTAATAAAAAAAAGAAGAACCATATGATCCTGTCAATCGATGCAGAAAAGGCCTTTGACAAAATCCAGCACCCTTTCTTAATAAAAACCCTTGAGAAAGTCGGGATAGAAGGAACATACTTAAAGATCATAAAAGCCATTTATGAAAAGCCCACAGCTAACATCATCCTCAATGGGGAAAAACTGAGAGCTTTTTCCCTGAGATCAGGAACACGACAGGGATGCCCACTCTCACCGCTGTTGTTTAACATAGTGCTGGAAGTTCTAGCATCAGCAATCAGACAACAAAAGGAAATCAAAGGCATCAAAATTGGCAAAGATGAAGTCAAGCTTTCGCTTTTTGCAGATGACATGATATTATACATGGAAAATCCGATAGACCCCACCAAAAGTCTGCTAGAACTGATACATGAATTCAGCAAAGTCACAGGATACAAAATCAATGTACAGAAATCAGTTGCATTCTTCTACACTAACAATGAAGCAACAGAAAGACAAATAAAGAAACTGATCCCATTCACAACTGCACCAAGAAGCATAAAATACCTAGGAATAAATCTAACCAAAGATGTAAAAGATCTGTATGCTGAAAACTATAGAAAGCTTATGAAGGTAATTGAAGAAGATATAAAGAAATGGAAAGACATTCCCTGCTCATGGATTGGAAGAATAAATATTGTCAAAATGTCAATACTACCCAAAGCGATCTACACATTCAATGCAATCCCAATCAAAATTGCACCAGCATTCTCGAAACTAGAATAAGCAATCCTAAAATTCATATGGAACCACAAAAGGGCCCGAATAGCCAAAGTAATTTTGAAGAAGAAGACCAAAGCAGGAGGCATCACAATCCCAGACTTTAGCCTCTACTACAAAGCTGTCATCATCAAGACAGCATGGTATTGGCACAAAAACAGACACATAGACCAATGGAATAGAACAGAAACCCCAGAACTAGACCCACAAACGTATGGCCAACTCATCTTTGACAAAGCAGGAAAGAACATCCAATGGAAAAAAGACAGTCTCTTTAACAAATGGTGCTGGGAGAACTGGACAGCAACATGCAGAAGGTTGAAACTAGACCACTTTCTCACACCATTCACAAAAATAAACTCAAAATGGATAAAGGACCTGAATGTGAGACAGGAAACCATCAAAACCCTAGAGGAGAAAGCAGGAAAAGACCTCTCTCACCTCAGCCGTAGCAATCTCTTACTCGACACATCCCAAAGGCAAGGGAATTAAAAGCAAAAGTGAATTACTGGGACCTTATGAAGATAAAAAGCTTCTGCACAGCAAAGGAAACAACCAACAAAACTAAAAGGCAACCAATGGAATGGGAAAAGATATTTGCAAATGACATATCGGACAAAGGGCTAGTATCCAAAATCTATAAAGAGCTCACCAAACTCCACACCCGAAAAACAAATAACCCAGTGAAGAAATGGGCAGAAAACATGAATAGACACTTCTCTAAAGAAGACATCCGGATGGCCAACAGGCACATGAAAAGATGGCTCAACCTCGCTCCTTATCAGGGAAATACAAACCAAAACCACACTCAGATATCACCTCACACCAGTCAGAGTGGCCAAAATGAACAAATCAGGAGACTATAGATGCTGGAGAGGATGTGGAGAAACGGGAACCCTCTTGCACTGTTGGTGGGAATGCAAATTGGTGCAGCCGCTCTGGAAAGCAGTGTTGAGGTTCCTCAAAAAATTAAAAATAGACGTACCCTATGACCCAGCAATAGCACTGCTAGGAATTTACCCAAGGGATACAGGAGTACTGATGCATAGGGGCACTTGTACCCCAATGTTTATAGCAGCACTCTCAACAATAGCCAAATTATGGAAAGAGCCTAAATGTCCATCAACTGATGAATGGATAAAGAAATTGTGGTTTATATACACAATGGAATACTACTTGGCAATGAGAAAGAATGAAATATGGCCTTTTGTAGCAACGTGGATGGAACTGGAGAGTGTGATGCTAAGTGAAATAAGCCATACAGAGAAAGACAGATACCATATGGTTTCACTCTTATGTGGATCCTGAGAAACTTAACAGAAACCCATGGGGGAGGGGAAGGAAAAAAAAAAAAAAAGAGGTTAGAGTGGGAGAGACCCAAAGCATAAGAGACTGTTAAAAACTGAGAACAAACTGAGGGTTGATGGGGGGTTGGGGGGGGGGTGGGTGATGGGTATTGAGGAGGGCACCTTTTGGGATGAGCACTGGGTGTTGTATGGAAACCAATTTGACAATAAATTTCATATATTAAAAAAAATTAAAAATAAATAAATAAATAAAAACTGAGAACAAACTGAGGGTTGATGGAGGGTGGGAGGGAGGGTAGGATGGGTGATGGGCATTGAGGAGGGCACCTTTTGGGATGAGCCCTGGGTGTTGTATGGAAACCAATTTGACAATAAATTTCATATTAAAAAAATATTCACAATCAAGTGGGATTCATTTCTGGGCTGCAAGGGGTGGTTCAATATTCACAAAGCAATAAACGTGGTATACCACATTAATAAAAGAAAGGATAAGAACCACATGGTCCTCTCAATAGATACAAAACATTTGAAAAAATACAGCATCCAGTCTTGATAAAAACCCTCAACAAAGTAGGGATAAATGGAACATAACATCATAAAGGCCATAGAGAAAAGACTCATAGCTAGTATCATCCTCAATGGAGAAAAACTGAAAGATTTTCCTTTATGGTCAGGAACAAGACAGGGATGGACAGTCTCACTATTGTTATTTAACATAGTACTGGAAGTTCATCTTTATTTTAAAGGACATTTTAGCCAGATACAACATTGTGGATTGATAGTGGATTCTCTTTAACACTTTAAAGATGTTGTTACACTGTCTGCTGGCCTATATGGTTTTTTATAAGAAATCCAGGCATTTGAACTGTAACATATTGTTTTCAAGAGTTCTTTGGTTTTAAGAAGCTTGATTATGGTGGGTCTAGGCATGGATTTCTTTTAGTGTATCCTGTTTGGGCTTCACTGAGCTTTTTGAATGTGTAAATGTATAACTTTCATTAAATTTGGGCAATTTTCACCCACTTTTTTTTGAAAAAGAGAGGGGGGGCACAAGTGAACGAGGGAGAGAGAGAGAGAGAGACAAGTGGGGCTCACCCAGATTGGGGCTTGTGTCACCCAAAGCGAGGCTTGAGCTCACCTGAAGCAGGGGTTGAGCTGTCCCGATCTGGGACTTGAACTCACAAACTGTGAGATCATGACCTGAGCTGAAGTCAGATGCTCAAGACTGAGCCACCCAGGTGTCCAGCCATTACTTTTTCAAATATATTTTCTATGCCAATGATACATATATTATGTATGTATATACAGTAAAACCTTGGTTTGTAAGCATAGTTCATTCCAGAAATATGCTTGTAATCCAAAGCACTTGTATATCAAAGCAAATTTTCCCATAAGAAATAATGGAAACTCAGATGATTCGTTCCACAACTAAAAAATATTCATATAAAAGTGATTACAATACTATAATATAATACAAAATAATAACGAAAAATATATAAAGTAAAATAAACCAATTAACCTGCACTTAACCTTTGAAAACCTTCATGGCTGGTGTGAGGGAGACAAGGGAAAGGAGGGTTACTGTGTAGGATGACTTTCACTATCACTAACAGAATCACTGCTGTCTCTTGGCTCAATGGAATCTTTTTCTTTTTGTGCAACTTTAACAAGGAATTTATCCAATGACACTTGCTTTTGCCTCTTTTTGAGGATTTTGCAGAAATGTGACATTGTGTTGTCCTTAAACAGATTCATTGCTCACATTGCTACAGCCTTATTAGGATGGTGCTTTTCTACAGAATTTTGCACTGTTTCCCATATCTTACACATCTCCCTAATCTCATTTGAAGTGAGGAATTCCTATGCCTTTTTTTCTTCCTCCTCTGCAGATGAGATGCAGACATGGACTTCTTATAAAATCTTGCAATTCTGGCCACTCACATACTTCATTCGTACTTTTCAATGATTTCCTTCTTAACTTCAACCACAATCATTTCCTTCTTACCACCTTTCTTTTCAACCTTTTTTCTGCAGGGGGGAGCATTGTATATACTTGCATGGATGTTGACTACAGCACAATATTAGTAAACTCTTGTCATATACTGTATTTAATATAACTGGCAATAAGGCAGCAAAGGAAAGGGTCTATAACTGCACGCAGCCTGACCTAGAATAAAGCAAAGCATTCCTAAGCTTACTCTTGTATGGAAAAGCAAAGGGCTGTCTGTAGGTACTTTGAAGTGACAAAAAAATACACTAGTGCCAGTTGTGGGCACCTTCCAACATCCTGAAAAATCACTGATTTCTGCCAAATACCGTGCCCTGAGACTGAATATCCAAGCATGGGAGCCGATCACCCACAATCCTGCAGCAAGAGAGGGAGAGAACCATTGGCTCAGTTGTGATCATATGACATTACCCATCACATACTACTCGTATTGCAAGACAATGCTCATTGATCAAGTTAAGATTTATTAGAAATGTTTGCCCATAGAACACTCACAGAACAAGTTACTCGCAATCCAAGGTTTTACTGTATTAGTTTAAATAAAATGGTAATGATATCTTTTCAAAGGAGTTTAAGAAATTCTTACAATTCTAGAACTCATAAGGATATAACATATTAGCCAAAATTGTATTTCCAGATTCTTTTTTAAATGTTTATTTATTTAGAGAGAGTGCACACAAGAGTGGAGGGAGCTGCAGAGAGAGAAGAGAGAGAATCCCAAGCAGTGTCTGCACTATCAGCAGAAACCTGTTGTGGGGCTCGATCTCACGAACCATGAGATCATGACCTGAGCCGAAATCAAGAGTCAGACACAACTGACTGAGACACCCGGGTGCCCCATATTTCCAGATTCTTAACTAACTTTAAAACTTTAATATAGAATTAAACAGATGATCAGGTTAATTAATAAACAATCTCTGGATGCCTGGATTATTTCTAAGAAACAGATGTGGAGGGGCACCTGGGTGGGTCAGTCAGTTAAGTGTCCGACTCTTGGTTTTGGCTCAGGTCATCATCTTACAGTTTGTGAGATCAAGCCCCGCCTTGGGTTCCATGCTGGCAGCTCCGACCTTGCTTGGGATTCCCTCCCCTATCCCCGCCCCTCCCGTGCTCACGTGCGAGTGTGTGCTTTCTCTCTCTCAAAATAAATAAACTTTTTAAAAAATTTTAAAAAAGAAACATGTAGAAATACTGCTCACTAAGCATAATTTTGATTTGTTCTCATTTCTTAGAATGGCAATATATTAATAAATATGAAAAAATAAGCAAGTGCACTGGATGATTGTTTACTACCTCAGTTTTCTTAGGAGGATATATAGTAAATGCCTATGAAAAAAACTAGCTAAATAATTTTGCATTTCTTTTAGTTTTCTCCTATGTCTGGAGAAAATTTGGTTACTTTCGTTAAAGATGATAATTTATATAATTTGTTGATTATGCCAGGCATTTTTTCTGTTTCGCCAGTAATTAGAACAATGCCGTTAACCTACGCAAAAGCACCCAATTAAATTTTGATGAATCAGTTAATGAATTGACTATGGCAGTGACAGTAAAGACAAAAGTCCAAGACTTAACCTAAAATATGTTTACAACAAGAGGTACTCCCTTTCCCAATTTAAAAACATTTGATTTTGGGGTGTGGGTGGGTTATGGTATTAGCTCCATACATTAGAAGAGAAAGGAAAACTTACAGAGAGAGAAAACTTCAATGAAGAAAGGAATAGAACTGGAAGGATAAGGAATGAAAGGAAGAAATAAAATTTGATTTTTGACAATGAAAAAGAAAAGAAAAAACTGAAAGAAAATAAAGGGAGGACAAATGAAAAGAGATAGAAAGTGATGGATAAAAGATGGCATTTTGAAACATTAGCCTTTTACTAATAAATGTATTATTAGGAAAAGAACTTCTAGGTCCATGGGACAATGAATTATCAACTATTTAAAATACTAATAATGTGTAATAGTTTCATATTTGGGTTTCAGACAGGTTCCCCTCAACATCTTACTTTCTCCCCCCGCAGCCCCCCACCTTTGCCGCCCTTCTAATCCTTGCTCTGTCATTCCTTCCTGTCCCCTTAGGACTGCATGTGCACACACCTAAAGAGATCAAAATATCTATAGAGAAATGCACCCACACAGACGTTTACACCTAGAAACACATATGGTCAGATTCAGGAGACCCACCTTCATAATTTATGTCCACATGATACAGAAAAATACACCCACAAGGAGATATCCACAACCTCAGTTTCCACATGAAGACAAAATGAAGTCTAAACCTCACCGCATTGAGATCAAATATATACAAAATAAAATGTACCCAGAATGAAATAATTATTTCAAGAATCCTTCTGTTATCCCCACATATCATTACACAGAAACACCAGCAAACTCTATGTGCATACCGACTCCTGGCATTTAAATCACTTTCTCTTCTGATCCCACACATTATAATTTTCTCTCTGTTTCAAGCACCAGCTTAAATGCCATTTGCTGCATGAAGGTTTCTCAGATCACTCCAGCCAAAAATAATCTCTCTCCTCTTTATAGGAGACTTATATAGCCATTTGTCTATGCCAGGCACACTCTGAGATAATTTGAGTATTTTTGTATAACTGTCTATTATTTCCTATCAAGCTGAAAACATACAACTTTTAAGTGTTCAGGATAACATTTATTACCCCCCCCCACGTGTTATTCATTAAATAGCCTTTAATAGATACTACTTTATACTAATGGGAGAAAACTAAGGCACACATGAGGAAGGGAGATTAGACTGAGAAACAGTGGCACTCACTTTCCTCTGTGATGAAGCTGGGGACTGTGGTCATTGCAGGAGCCTGATGTTTAGGATTGTTCTCCCTGCCTCTGCAGCTGGTTAGGAGGATGGAGACTACTGACTAAGAGGATCAGAAAAGGGAGGAGTAAAAGTCAGCGTTCCTCAGATTTACAATTTAAAAAACTCCCATCTTGTCAAACTCTGTGAGACAGTTGGTTTCTTCAGGATGGACAGACGGTAATCAAACTGAAAAGAATGTGGGGCATGGGGCTGGGTCAGTCAGTGGAGCGTGTAACTCTTGATTTCAGGTTTCTAAGTTTGAGCCCCATGTTGGGTGTAGAGATTACTTAAAAATTGAATCTCTTTAAAAAGAATGGAGGGAGATGGGTGGGAGATGGGCTAGATGGGTGATGGGTATTAAGGAGGGCACTTGTTGTGATGAGCACTGGGTGTTGGATGTAAGTGATGAATCACTGAATTCTACTCTTGAAATCAATATTCCACTGTATGTTAACTAAAATTTAAATTAAAAAAAAAGAATGAGGCATAAATTGTAATACTAATATACTAATTTACACTGGGAAATATAATCCCATGAGACCTGTCATATTCCCACTTGCTGGCCAGGGCATTCTCTTCTTATAGGTTTATTTACATTGAAAGGTACATTCTGGTCAGAGTGAGAAGCCTGTAATCAAGCCAGGAGTGTGAATGGGACAGTCTTAGAAAGGGTCCCCTTTCTTCCTTGTGTTCCTGCATTCTTAACCTTCATTTATAGTTTACTGTCTATGTTAGGTCATTGCTAGAGCTGACCAAACTTACCTATTGTAGGCAGATTTTTCACAATATCATCCACATAGAATTGCTTTAAATTTTATGGGACTTTTGTTATCACCCCATTTCACTCCCCCCTCCCCACAAGAGCTCTTTCATTTTTAACTGAAATCTGTCGTATATAGGAATTAAATTTTCAGCACATTTAGAAGCATTTCTTTAAATGGGAAAAAAAGGTATATCTTTTTAAAACATTTTTGAAATCAAGACAAGTTTCATTTTTATAAAAGTTTCTTCTAGATATGTTATTTAAGGCAGAGGGAAATGTATTATTTTCTTCCATTGGATGGGTAATGGGTAATATTAATAATAACAGTAATATTTAATAGAATAACATATTTTATATAAGAATAAAAATTCATTTTTGTAATCATAGTAACATGTTACTTGATGTGATTATGAATATGATCACATCATATTCATTTATTTATATGATATATATGATATATATTTATTCATATATTTATATGAATATGATCACATCATATTCATTTATTTATTAAATGAATCATTTATTCATATGAATAAAATTTAATCATTTTGATTATAAAAAGCTTTATATGTATATTAATTCAAAAGCATTTTTACGTATTTATTTACTTATTTATCTCCTGTCTTCTGACAGTTTTTAGTTGTTAGTAAGGTATTTAAAAGCATTTTACTTTGGAAGATTCTATTTTTAATTATCTTTTTAGTAAGGCAAATTTCAAATATATTACAATTGTTAAGAGAATAACATACCTTCATATACCTGTCACCCAACTTCAATATTTGACATTTATAGGGAACATAAGTTGTTTCTTCTATACCACCACACTATTCCAACTCCACTTATTTTAGAGAGAGAGAGAGAGAGAGAGAGAGCGCAAGCAGGGGAGAGTGGCAGAGGGAGGAAGAAAGCAACCCAAGACTTCATGCCTAGCAGTGAGCCCAACAGGAGCTCCATCCCTTCCCCCAGGGATCATGAGCTGAGCCAAAATCAGTAGATGCTCAACCAACTGAGCCACCCAGGTGCCCCTCAACTCCACTGTTTCAAAGTAACTCTCAGAATCAGAGTTATATCAGTATATTTCAGTATGTAAAAATATACAGACTTAAAAATGAGTGTACTACCATTATCAAATCTAGAAAGTTCACAATAGTTTCTTAATATCATCAAATATCCAATCAGTGCTGGATTAAAGTCTCTTGAATTTCTGTGTCTTTTAAAACAGAGGTTCTGCTCTATTGCTGTCACTTTTTTTTCTATATAATTTTTCTGGTTGAAGAAGCTAGATCAATTACCTGTATTCTTGATTTCAGTAATTGCATACCTATGGTTTAGAATGTTTCTATGTCTTCTGTATTTCCTATTAATTGGTAGTTAGATTCAGGGTTTTATCAGATTTAAGTTCAATTCTTTTTGACAGGAATACTTCATAAGTGGTGTTGTATACTTCCTTTAGAAAATACATAATACCTGGTTATCTGTTCATGGTGTCAGTAATGTTTTTGATTAATGATTAGATCCATTAATTCATTAGAGTTTTCACCATGTTGATTTTGAAGTTTTAAGTTTTGATAAAACCCAGTTTATTAATTTGTTCTTTTATGAGTTGTACTTTTGGTGTAATATCTGAGAAATCTTTGCCTAACCCAAGGTCACAAGGATTTTCTCCTGTGTTTTCTTCTAGAAGTTTTATAGCTTTAGGTTTTATTTTAGTTCTTTGATCCTTTTTATTTTTATTTTTTTAAGTTTATTTATTTACTTTTGAGAGAAAGAGTATGAGCAGAGGAGGGGCAGAGAGAGGGAGAGAGAATCCCAAGCAGGCTCTGCACTGTCAGCATGCCTGACTCAGAGCTCAAACTCACGAACCATAAGATCATGACCTGAGCTGAAAGCAAGAGTCAGATGCTTACCCAACTGAACCATCCAGGTACCCCAACTTTTTATTTTTGAAGAAACCATTCATTAGAAGGGCTACATCCAGAAAGACCTAAATGTTAAGACAGGAAGCCATCAAAATCCTAGAGAAGAAAGCAGGCAAAAACCTCTTTGACCTTGGCCATAGCAGCTCCTTATTCAACATGTCTCTCAAGGCAAGGGAAACAAAAGCAAAAATGAATTATTGGAATCTCATCAAGATAAAAAGGTTCTGCACTGCAAAGGAAACAATCAGAAAAACTAAAAGGCAGCCGATGGAATGGGAGAAGATATTTGCAAATGACATATCAGATAAAGGGTTAGTATCCAAAATGCATAAAGAGTTTATCAAACTCAACACCCAAAAAACAAATAATCCAGTAAAGAAATGGGCAAAATACATGAATAGACACTTTTCCAAAGCAGACATCCATATGGCTAACAGACACATCAAAAAATGGTCAACATCACTTATCATCTGGGAAATACAAATCAAAACCACACTGAGATACCACCTCACACCTGTCAGAATGGCTAACATTAAAAACTCGGGCAACAGCAGATGTTGGCGAGGATGCAGAGAAAGAGGACCCTTTTGCACTGCTGGTAGGAGTGCAAACTGGTGCAGCCACTCTGGAAAAAAGTATGGAGGTTCCTCAAGAAAACTAAAAATAGAACACCCTACGACCTAGCAATTGCACTACTAGGTATTTATCCAAAGGATACAGGTGTGCTGTTTTGAAGGGGCACATGCCACATCCAAATGTTCATAGCAGTGCTATCAACAATAGCCAAAGTATGGAAAAAGCCCAAATGTCCATCAACAGATGAATGGATAAAGAAGATGTGGTGTATACACACACACACACACACACACACACACACACACACACACACTGGAGTATTACTCAGCAATCAAGGAGAATGAAATCTTGCATTTGCAACAACACGGATGGAACTAGAGTGTATTATGCTAAGCGAAATTAGAGAAAGACAAATATCATATGACTTCACTCATATGAGGACTTTAAGATACAAAACAGATGAACATAAGGGAAGGGAAGCAAAAATAATATAAAAACATGGAGGGAGACAAAACATAAGAGACTCTTAAATATAGAGAACAGGGGCGCCTGGGTGGCTTGGTCGGTTAAGCGTCCGACTTCGGCTCAGGTCATGATCTCACGGTCCGTGAGTTCGAGCCCCGCGTCAGGCTCTGTGCTGACAGCTCAGAGCCTGGAGCCTGTTTCAGATTCTGTGTCTCCTTCTCTCTCTGCCCCTCCCCTGTTCATGCTCTGTCTCTCTCTGTCTCAAAAATAAATAAACGTTAAAAAAAATTTTTTTTTAATTTAAAATTAAATATAGAGAACAAACTGAGGGTTACTGGAGGGGTCATGGTTGGGGGGATGGGCTAATTGGGCAAGGGGCATTCAGGAAGACACCTGTTGGGATGAGCACTGGGTGTTATATGTAGGGGATGAATCACTGGATTCTACTTACATCATCATTGCACTACATGCTAACTAACTTGGATGTAAATTTAAAACAATAAAAATGAATTTTCAAAAAAAAAAAGGACTACATCCAGTTGAATTTGTTTACACTGACAATTTATCTACTCTACTAATAATACAAAATCTCAGCAAATGCAAATGGCATTCCATGAATAATTCCACAGTTAAAACTAAACATTTCAATTTTATTTTTTTAAGTTTTTATTTTAATTCTGGTTAGTTAAAACACTTCAATTTTAAATGACATGTGTAAAGACCTCTTTTTTTTAAGTTTATTTATTATTTTGAGAGAGGAAGAGAGAGCAAGCACTGTCAGGACAGAGCCTGATAGCAGGACTCAAACTTGTGAACGGTGGGATCATGACCTGAGCCAAAATCAAGAGTCAGATGCTTAACTGACTGAGCCACCCAGGTGCCCATGACCTCTTTATTCATATATTAATCCTGATTTTTTAAAAGGATATATCCATATTTCCTATGGAAAAATTATGTAGACTCTCTCTAAAAAACTTACAAAGATAATATCAAAAAGTAAGCTGTAAATACTGTCATGTTTTGCTATACTGCCCAAGTCTTAGCACAAGAAGAGCTGCAAATCTTATATACTTGCATAAAGACTTTTGCCCCACAATCAAATGCCTGTCGTTTTTTTTTATTGTAAAAGGTACATAACATAAAATTTACCATTTGAACCATTTTTAAGTGTACAGATCAATGGCATTAAGCACATTCACATTGTTGTGTTTCTGATCCATTTTAAATCTGTATTTGTACATATATTGTGAGAAGAATGGAATGAAATAAATCATGCATCATTGTGAAAAATCGTATGTTCATATATGTGTGAGTCTAAGGACTCTTTCTTCTGTTCCACTGATATATTTATCAATATTTATGCCAATATCACACTGTTGATTATGATAGTTTTATATTTATCAAATCAGGGAGTAATAGTCCTTTGTATTAGAGTTATCCAGACAGAAAGAACCAATAGAGTATACATGTGAGATTTGTTGTAAGAAATTGATGTGATAATGTGATAATGAAGAAGTCACACAACCAGCCATCTACAAGCTAGAGACCCATGAGAGCCAGTAATGTATTTCTAGTCTGAGTGTAGAAGACTGATATCCCAATTCAAAAACCGGAAGAGAGCATATTCTCCTTACCATACATTTTGTTCTTTTCAGGCCTCCAACGGATTGGGTGAGGCCCACCTGCATCAGAGAGGGCAATCTGCTTTACTCAGTCTACCTATTCAGATGTTAATCTCATTCAGAAATACTCTCACAGATATACCCAGAGTAACACTTAGGCAAATATCTGGGCATCCCATGTCCCAATTAAGTTGACACATAAAATTAACAATCACACCCTAAACTTTATTCTTTTTTTTCCTTCAAATTTTGCTATCCAAGGGCCTTTGTACTACCATACAAATTTTAGAATTCTATTACCAGTTTCTGCAAAAGAGCCTTCCAGGATTGCACTGACTCTGTAGATCAATTTGAGAGAAATGACATCCTTTTTTTTTTTTTTTTTTTGACGTTTATTCATTCTTGAGAGACAGAGCATGAGTGTGGGAGACATAGAGTGAGAGAGGGAGACACAGAATCCAAAGCAGGCTCCAGGCTCTGAGCTGTCAGCACAGAGCCTGATGCGGGGCTCGAACTCACGAACTATGAGATCATGACCTGAGCCAAAGTCGGACCTTAACCAACTGAGCCACCCAGGTGCCCCTAATGACATCTTAACAATACTAAGTCTTCCTTCCCATGAACAAAGCATACCTCTCCATATATGGGGTCTATAAATTTCCTTAGAAGTATTTATAGTTTTCACATTTATACTTTTATAGTGTAAGTCTCTCACATCTTCTGGTAGATTTATTCCTAAATTTGTCATATTTTTGGTAATATTGTAAATTGTATTTTAAAAAACTTTAATTTCTGACTGTTGCAAGCACATAAAAATCCAACTGGTTTTGGTACATTGATCTTGTATCAGCCTTGCTAAATTCACTTACTAGTTCTAATAGCTTTTTAATAGATTCTATAACACTTTCTGCATAAACAATCATGCTATTTGCATATTAAGGCAGTTTTACTTCTTCTTTTTCAATATGGATGCTTTTATTTCTTTTCTTGCCTAATTAAACTGGCCAATACATCTAGTGCAATGTTGAAAAGAATGGTTGAGAGTGGATGTCCCTGATCTTAAAGCAGAAAGTATTGTCTTTCCCCATTAGTGAGTTTTTTGTAGATGTTCTTTATTAGACTGTGAAAGGTCCTTTCTGTTTCAAGATTACTAACACTTTTTATGAAGAATGGATGTTGGATTTTTTGTCCAATACTTTTTCTGCATCTATTGGGATAATCATATGGTTTTATTTTTTAGTTTTTTTAACTTGTTGGATTTCAGTGATCAATTTTTGACTGCTAAACCAACCTTGCATTCCTAGGATAAAGTATCTTGGTCATTATGTATTATATATTTTATATATTGTTGGATTCAAATGGTAAAATATTCTTAAAATTTTTTGTGTATGTGTTCATGAAGAATATTGGTCTTTAATTTTCTATTCTTGTAATGTCTCTGTTTAGATTTGGTATCAAGGCAATGCTGGTCTCAATTAATAGAGAAGTATTCCCTTGTCTTCAAATTTCTGGAAGAATTTGTGTATAATTGGTACTATATCTTTCTTAAATCTTTGGTAGAGTTCACCAGTGAGGAAATATGGTCTTGGCGTTTCCTTCATAGTGATTTTTTTTTTACGATAAGATTTTAACTAAAAATCCTCTTTAAATAGATGGATGTGTGGTTATTTGGGTTATCTGTTTCTTGTTGAGTAGGGTTTGATGATTTGTGTCACAGAATTTGTTTAGTTGTCAATTAACATGTTAAATTTCATTTATTTATTTATTTATTTAGAGGGTACAAGTGAGTGAGAGGCAGAGAGAGAGGGAGAGAGAGAGAGAGAATCCCAGTAGCCAAGACATGGAAACAACCTAAGTGCTCATCAATAGGTGAATGGAAAAAGAAGATGTGATTATATACATATATGGGGTATATTATTGAGGCATAGAAAAGAAGGAAAAATCTTGCCTTTTGCAACAGCATGAATGAATATCGAAGGCATTATGCTAAGCAAAAATAAATAATGAAAGACAAATATTATATTATCTCACTTACATGTGTAACCTAATAAACTCTTGAACCTGAGAACAGTTTGGTGATTATCAGTCAGTGGCAGGTGGTGGAGAGTAGAGGAAAAGAAAGAAGGTGGTTAAAAGGTACAAACTTCCAGTTATAAGATTAATAAGTTCTGGGGGCGCCTGGGTGGCTCAGTCGGTTGAGTGTCCGACTTCAGCTCAGGTCACGATCTCACGGTCTGTGAGTTCGAGCCCCGCGTCGGGCTCTGGGCTGATGGCTCAGAGCCTGGAGCCTGCTTCCGATTCTGTGTCTCCCTCTATCTCTGACCCTCCCCCATTCATGCTCTGTCTCTCTCTGTCTCAAAAATAAATTAAAAAAAATTTAAAAAAAAATTAATAAGTTCTGGGGGTCTAATATATAGCATGGTGACTATAGCTAACAATACTATATTGTATATTTGAAAGCTGCTGAGAGAGTAGATTTAATTTCAAAGTTCTCATCATAAGAAAAAAAATGTAACTATGTGAGGAGATGGATGTTAAACTTATTGTGGTAATAGTTTCTCAATATATACATAAATTATTATGACGTACACCTTAAACTAATACAATGTTACATGTTAATTATATCTCAGGATAACTGGGTGGCCGGTGCTGTTGCTAGTATCCCCCAAATATACATCCAGACCTTAGTGCTTTATTGCTTGAGGATTATTTTTGATATTAATATGTAGATTGCTGGGCCCTGCCTCTAAATATTCTGATTCATTAAATCTGGGATGAGGCCAGGAAATCTATATATTTTACAGGCTTCCCAGTAATTCTGATGTAAGGCCAGGATTGAGAGCCAGTGGAACAGATGACGTTTTAAAGTTTCTGTCACTAAGAGGTCCCTGGACTAGGAGAATTGAGTGTGCAGGTGCTGCCCTCTAGTGTCTCTGGCTGCTTGCTACACTCACTGCATACTGTAATCTGCTGCATGAGCACTGGTGGTCTTGCTGCCTGACACTTCTCTAGGGCTTCCTGTCCAGCGCCCTGCAAATCTTAACTCTTGGACATTAATAAAAACGCTCATATATAAAAATGTTGCTGCTGAATATCACAACTGTGATTCTCTGTTCCCAGTACCTTGGCATATCTAAGGTGTTCAACAATATTTCCTGATGAGACACAGCAAAACTCCTTTGTAAGGTTTGTGTGGAGGGACAAACTCACATCAGTGGCATGTCTCTCAGGATTTTTCTGTATGGAGTTGTAATATGACCCATGGTACATTTGAGTCAATAAATTAACAGTTTCCTGAAGAAATTCTACTATTACAATAATTGTACCAATGTAGCACAATCACGGAAGCAGAGTCTGGCTTTAGCAAGTTTTCTAGAAACAAATGAATATGAATCTATAGTTGTGTAGCCCTCCAGAGTCCGTAGAGTGTTTTCAGGTACCTCCTCTCCCTTGTTTGCTGTTCACTCTAAACATAAAGCAGAAAGAGCAAATGTGAAGATCCATGCCCACATCATTGATGTGGTCATTACATGAATGTGCCTTTGGGAAAACACTGGTCCCACTGTCCTAACCACTCAAGAACCCTTCATCACTGAGTATCAAATCAGTAAATAAACCTGTACTAAAGGCCTACCCTGAAAAAACACATAAGATTGTCTTTGGCTCTAACTCCTGAGCTCTGAGACAGAGGAGCAAGGGTGGGTGAGTTGCCGCAGAGGAGTTTGCAGCAGATGGTTTTAATGGCTTAGTGGGATGGCAGTGGCTGTGGGCTATCTGTATGGTGAATAGTGCACTGGTTGGAGCAGGTGCAAAGTTTGCAGAATTTGATGGTTTTGCCTTGAGTGAGAGGTTAGGCTAATGGGAGACTGAGAACTGTTTCAGCAGTAAAAAGGCTGCAGCAGCTGTAGAAAGCAGGGGCTGGTTTGATAGGAGATACAATATTTGTTCACCTCCTTTTCATCCCATTGGTGAGGGTGAGTGTCCTGGAGGTCTGAGGATGGCTGAACTCACAGCACTTGACACTGGACCTATGAGACTGACAGCAGTTTATTAATCACATATAATCACAGCCCAGGAGAAGAGGACACCAAACACCATACAGGGCCATGTTAAGTCAGGTTAATGGAGGACAGAACTTTTGCAGTAGCATAGAGGGCAGCCACAGCTGCAGGGAGCAGGAGCAGGTTGGGTAAAAATAATAAAAATAAAATATTCAAGCTACATTGTAGGTATATCAACCTGCTACTAAAAAGCTTATGCAGGGGCACCTGGGTGGCTCAGTCGGTTAAGCATCTGACTTCAGCTTGGGTCATGATCTTACGGTCAGTGAGTTTGAGCCCCACATCGGGCTCTGTGCTAATAGCTCAGAGCCTGGAGCCTGCTTTAGATCCTGTGTCTGTCTCTCTCCCTGCCCCTTCCCTGCTCGTTCTCTCCCTCTCTCTCTCTCTCTCTCTCTCTCTCTCTCTCTCAAAAATAAACACTAAAAAATTTTTAAGCTTATGTAAGCTGATTTTTGTTCACTTGTCATTCAGTGCTCTGTGGTTGAAAAAGTCTTCTCATTTTTGTGTTATGGAATTTGCAAGTTCAGGAGAGATGTTAAAATGACTGAAATTTATCCCATCATCAGGGTGAGACTATTCTTAAATTATCTTAAATGTAAGGATGTATTTGTTTTAATTTTGTTCTATTAAAAGGACACTTAAGAAAAACATTCACTATTCTTTATTTCTGTCAAATCATTTTTGGAGTATTTTTCCCTTGTAGCTAATAAAAATCCCTCATACTAATGATTGGTGCAGGGTTTTTTTTTTTTTTTTTGCCTTTTGTATCTTAAACTGTGGTGTATATACTTAACATACAGTTTATTTTTTTAACTATTTTTAAGTGTATAGTTCAGTGTCACTGAGTACATTTATAATGTTGTGTGCTGTCATCACCACTATCCTTTTTCAGAACTTTTTCATCATCCTAAAGAAAAACTCTGTACACACTGAATAATAACTCCTTAATCTCCACTTCCCCAACTCCTAGTAAGATTGATTTTTTATTCATGTGAAGTAGTCTTATCTTTGTAACTCAGTTTTTAAGTGTCTTGAGAGCAGGCAGATAACACAACTCAAATGTCTTTGTGCCTTTGACACTTGCCCAACTTAGGGATGAACACAGATTGAATGCTCATTACATCTGTTTAGTGGTGGACTGGGTGCTGGAGGAAGGACCAAATAGCACTTTCAGAGATTTTGAGCCCAACAATTTTGTGGGTGTGGGACCATTCTCATCAGGGCAAGAACTTAAGGAAATTCAGAAGTCCTAGAATGTTGGAGGCATTTCACATTGTTGACAGGGGCCATAAAGTTAACATTCAACCAAAAAAACTACAAGTTTGTAGCCTTTAATCAAAAGTTTTACCAATGATCCATCTCCATGAATAGGCAGGATGCTATAAGATCTGTAGAGGCTGTTCTAGAAAATCAAGCTCCAGAAGTGAGCCTCAATTATGTGCCTCCTGGAAGGCAGTATTTACAGTCTTTTCCCACCCATCCCAAGCTTGACCATAGACTTGGAGGAATCTTTCTTTAACTCTCAGAAAGTTATTTTAAAAGATAGTATCTAGGGGCACCTGGGTGGCTCAATTGGTTCAGTATTGGAATCTTGATTTGGGCTTGGGTCATATTCCCAGAGTTGTGGGATTGAGCCCTACATGGGGCTCTGTGCTGAGCATGGAGCCTGCTTAAGATTTTCTCTCTCTTTCTCTGTCTCTCTCTTTCTCTCTCTCTCTCCTTCTCTCTCTCTCTCTCCCTCCCTCCACCCCTCTGCCCCTTCCCCCTCTTGTGCACTCTCTCTGCAAAATAAGTTTAAAAAAAAAGACAACAGCTATATCCTTTCCTTGACACATCAAACATGATCCTCTTCTTGAACCTCTTAATACTGACCATCAATTGCCTGTAACATCAAAATCCTCACTTTCTAACACTTAACAAGATAATGGATGTCCTATCCTCTTGTGTGTTTTTTAGTTATCCTCCCAGTACAGGTGATGTAGTTTATGGAGTTATTCTGACCTAATCACTATCTCTCTTATAGGGCATGCAGTATACATAAAGATTCATTATCTAAGGATAGATGCCAGATTTTTGTCTTTTTTTTTTTAATTTTTTCATGTTTATTTTATTTTTGAGACAGAGAGAGAGAGTGAGTGGGGGAGGGACAGAGAGGGAGACACAGAATCTGAAGCAGCTCCAGGCTCTGAGCTGTCAGCACAGAGCCTGACGTGGGGCTCGAACTTGTGAACCATGAGATCATGGCCTGAGTCGAAGTCAGACACCCAACTGACTGCGCCACCCAGGCGCCCCGATTTTTGTCTTTTTTTAAGTTTATTTATTTATTTTGAGAGAGAGCATACACATACGTGCACTCAAGCGGGAGAGAGGCAGAGAGAGAGAATCCTAAGCAGGTTCTGTGCTGACAGCACAGAGTCTGACATGGGGCTTGAACTCACAAACCATAAGATCATGACCTGAGCCAAGATCTAGAGTCAGATGCTTAGCTGACTGAGCCATCCAGGCACCACACCAGATTGTTGTCTTACGGAGAGAACTGAGCCATCAGGTTATAGGGAATAGAGCATGAAAGTATATACTTCCCATGACGTTGGCACCTCTAGGCCCAGATTCTGCAGCTCATACAGAGACAACGAGAGACCTTCATCTGAAACACTGAATCACATAAGCTTCTCCTAGACAAAGGCCTCTGATGTCTGCATGCCTTTTGAAATAGGAGAGCTTTGTGATGTAGTCTGGTGATCTGGTTCCATCTTCTGTGAGGCAGAGATGACAAGGTCTAGAATTTGGGGGCATTAGGTGCCAAGTTCTTGAAAGTCTAGGAAGAGAGATGGCTCGTCAGGTTTAGATTATGTTGAGCCCTACCTTTATTCTGTGGGATGTTGGATATCCCTTATATGCTTATGGCTCCATTATTATTATTGCATTAATTATTTGGCAAGTGAAAAAGAGCCACCAAGAATTAAGGTTGGGACCTAACAGGAGCTGTTGCCGGGTAGGGAAACACAATGACCATGACTGAACCAATTAAGCCACAAACAAGAAGAATTTATCTCTTTACTTTTTCCTGTGACACTTACCCCTACTTTTTTATAGGGTTTTCTCAGTGAATCCAAGAACAGCTCAAAATTTGGGTGATTCTTCTGGTTGGGAGACATTGAGGGCCTGGATAGCTAAAGTCCTTTGGCTACTGGACTTCTTATCCTTTAATCTGTTCCTCTTTTCTCCTGTCTCATTACAACCTCCCCCACAGGAATTGTTCAGAGAACGGGGGTGGAGGTTATGGAGTATGGAAGAGCCTCAAAATAAATTAGAAATAAGAGAAGGGAAATGATGGAGTGAAAAAGATAGAGTAGGGAAAAGAATGGTAGGAGGGTGTGTAAAATTGGAATACAAAAAACATTTGGGAAATATTTACAGGTTTTGTTTGTTTCATTTTAGACACAAAGAGTAAAGGTGCCCAGCTTAATACTCTAACTTTTTTGTTTTCAAGCGTCACCGGAGAGTCAAACAAAGAGCTAAAGATAGAACATCAAGAGGTAAAGTTCTAGTTTTCCCTCTGACTCCCTTCACTATGGGCAAGATTCCCCTGATTCATGTCCCCTGGTGCCAGGAACCAGGTGCTCTAACCACTGAAGGGTCTAATTGCCTCAGCTGACAAATTCTTCCAGATTTTCTTGGGTGTAAGATTCTCCATCTTACCCCATCTGCTGGTAATGAAGAATGAGGAAGTAGGACAGAAGCCCTTACTAATTTTTTGATCCTGTGGAAATCACTTCATCTCTCAGTCTGTGATTCATGAAATGGGTCCTGCCTCACTCACAGTGTGGTTTTGATGATCAAATGAGATTAGGTCCAGGACAGCATGATACAACTGGTTAAGTTGTACACAGACATGCCTGAGAGCATTTACTGTTGGGGTTTCGAATCTCCTCTTACTCAAAGGCCTTCAGCTTCCTATAGGACGTCCCTTCAACTTCCCATAGGATGCCCCTGTATCCTCTCATTCCTTGTAACACTGTCTCCTGGTTTCTCAGCTAGGAGACTTTCCCGGGAAGCAGCTGAGAAGCCATGGGAGCTGCTCTCTGTCATGAAAAGGTGACCACTTGCTCTTTGCAGTCTCCAAACTCCGGCCTGGCCCGTCATCATTTCTGTGCTTGGCCTGGGGCAGGGATGAGGAGAGGGATAATGGCTGGGTGGGAGTAAGACACAAGTGGACACTGAGCACAGTTGAGAGGGTTGCCAGGGCAGAGGGGGACCAGGTGTCTCAGGAGAGAGGAGTCTCCCAGTTCTGCTATGGGCTCAGTTCACAGTGGTCCTGGAACTCAGGATTTCACTAGTATGTAATTCATTAAAGACTCTACATGAGTTTGCACTCAGCCACAAGACAAGTTATCCAGTCAAGAGAATAGACAAATGTGAGCATAACTAAATGTCCATTGTCATATTCCCTTTACAGTTACAATCATTCAAGGGCAGACCTGTGAAACCTGTTGACATTACCTCCATGGTTTTGTCTTGGGGGAGGCCAGTTCCTGGGACAGCCCTCAGGAAAGAGCCTGTCATCTTATCCTCTTCTTAAAGTCTCTAGAGAATGGGACTGGCTCTGAAGGGATGCTATGAACAGGACCTGGGACACCCCATAGTCCCCAGAATGTAGAGTTCCCACAAAGACCTCATTTTCCACAGTTTAGAAATACCGAATACAGGCTGTGGCCTTCTTAACCCCAAAGGAGACTGACTTCAGAATCTACCTGGTCATGTTCCCAGTGATGCCCCATCAGCTAACCATTGGCTTCCCCTCCACCCCCACCTGGTTCCCTTCTCCTAGTTCAGCTTCTCAACACAGGTCAACAGAGAACTCACCTCACCTCCCAGTCTGTCATGGCCCTGTGCTCCCATGGGCTGAGACCTTGCCCAACAAGGTCCAGACCCTCAGTCCAGCCCAATATAACTTACCAGTGGCATTTTCCTTGGAGGAAAAGGAGATGGGTAAACACCCTGGGGGTACAAGCCCCCAAGGTTTCCAGGACTAGGGGAAAGCAGGCCCAATCTCCAGGCCATACGCATTCAGAGAGGCAGGTGTCACTCCATCAGTAATGGTTGCCATCTTCCCTTCCCAGCCAGGGCTGGCTTCCTAAGGAGGGAAGTGTTCGGCGGCTCCTGTGTGCAGATCCTTCCTGCCCCATTTGCAATGCTGTGGCTCTGGAGATTCAGCAGTTGCTGGAGGGTGAGAACACCCTGATCTCTCCCCCTTCATCAGGGCCATCACAAGGCTCCTCTTGCCTAGAGATTTTGTCCATGTCTAGTCTCTCTTTGGAGCAGAGTCAGGGTTCCCTGCACTCCAAAGATCTTCCACTTCCATCTGTAACCTCCACAATGTCACAATTAATGGATCAGAAATGCTTAACACAGTCAGCTGCTCAGTCAGCCAGTGTCAGCATCCCAGACCACCAGGCTGAAGGCCTCCGGCAAAAAAAGGGATTTCAAGTGCCAGATGTGCCCTGGGATGCAGGAGCTCTGTCTTCTTCAAGACTTGAGGAGCCTAGGACTCCTGTGATTCAGCAGGACAAGAGGAAGAGCCATTCCGAAGGTGTACTAAAGAAACAAGGTCAGCTGCCCTTGAATATGTGATTCTCTCTTTTCCTAAATCCAGAGCTCATGAGCCTAAAACTACCCCCATTGCCTTACATTTTCCTATTTCCCAAAATCCCTGAGACATGTTTATAAATGCATGCAAGATCTTTAGAAGAATTCCTGTGGCAGCTTATAACACAGCACCAAACATTTTCCAAGCCTGGGGGGGGTGGGGAGAACCATTTATTTCATCATAAATGCTACCTCTAAGGCCTCTATTGAAAATATGGGCTATTTCTTGAGCTGGTTTCATGAAAGTTGAGCCAGTCCACCCGAACTTTCTGGGTTATTTAAGGATCCACTGTGAATCAAGAGCAAATATTGCTGCAAGCAAATCCCAAACTCCATTGCTCTGGCTCTACCCTCTACCACATTTTAGTTTCTAAGTGGTTTCTGCCCATTGCCTTGGGGACCCGCTGAGGCCTCAGTGTGCTATCTGCAGCAGAAACAGCTACCTTGCTATGGTTCCTCTTTTCTGCACAATGAGTCCCTGGTCTGCCCATAAAGATTTCTTCACAAAAGGGGGTCCCCAGTCCCTTTTTCCTCAATAATTTCTTCTTAATCTCTGTACTGATGAAAATTTCTTCCATATAAGTTAGCCCCGCCTTCTTCCCACATTCCCCAATTTGGGCCTCTCCATCTGACTATCAACAAACTGCTATCAATCTCCCATTTCCTCTTCTGGTCAAGTGTGAAGCCTTAGAGTGGCACCAGCTGCAAAGGCAGCCCCAGCTTCAGTGGAGGTTGCCAGCTGTTGCCCAGAAATATCTGCAGATGCAAAAAGCCATACAACATAAGCCCTGAGACATGTTTCTGCCTGTCCCTATGGGCCTACCGGTCAGGAGAACCCATCTCAGTCCTTAAGAGAGAGGTGGTGTTTCCCTAGAACATGCTCAGAGCTGCTAGAGTTCTCCCTTCAGAAGTGGTTGATTTAGCAGGTTGATTCACTATTGCTGGGGCCTGCCCCAGAAGATCCAGAAGTCCATCCAGTTGCTCCTGTCCCCTGCTGACCAGCAGCCCCTGCCCCAGAGCAGCACACTGACCAGCATAAGTGTCCTGTACCTTTAAGACCTAGAGGCCAGTGGGGACAATGACCTGTTCTGATCCATTGTGGCAGCAGGGACAGTTCACAGTTGCTTGCCCAGGCTAAGGCAATGTTGCAGAGCTACATTTACTATAAGTGTGGGAAGATCTGCTAGGGCATTGTTCCTGCCCATGTTTGCAGCTGTGGGACTGCAAATCATTGGGTCTGCCACATTCCAAGGGTCCTGGCAGCAGCTAGGTTCCCTTGTGCCCCAGAAAGTAAGTGCCTAGACATGGAGCAATCAGCCTCTACATGGATCAGGGATTGATGTAGTTAATTCTGATATGCCTTGATCAGCAGCAACAAGCCTCACCTGATGCTGTCACTGATCATCCTGATCAGCACCTGCCTGGGTATCTTCCCAAGAAGCCACTGAGAAACTGGAGACAATTTTTGGCCTCCCTGTCAGGGCTTTCAGCTCTTTATTATGTGGCTTTCTTCAAGGCCATGGCCCTGGCAATCACTAGCCAATTTGCAATCATAGAGATATGCCTGGGGCTGTTGAGGGCCCAGTAGAACCTATGGCTCACCAGCACCTAAAAAGCAATGTATAAGTCCTGGGTCAGGCTTTCCGGATGCCAATGAGACTTGTGCAGACAGTGTGCAGAGACTTAAATATAGTTGAATGGAGATGGTGCCTTTAGAGAGCCAGATATCCTGCTGGCCCTGCTCATTCAAAATACCCATCTTGGTGAAACTAAATTTTTATCTGAAAAAGAAATTCCTGGAGATATATTTGGGAAGCCCTACAAAGACAAGGGAGTCCAAGGAAAAAGTTGTGGCCGTCCCAAGGAATATCTGTGCCTATGAGTCCTTTAGGAGTCTAAACAACCAAAGAGGGGCGCCTGGGTAGCTCAGTCAGTTAAGTGTCCAATTTTGGCTCAGGTCATGATCTCACAGTTCATGAGTTCGAGCCCCGTGTTGGGCTTTGTGCTGACAGCTCAGAGCCTGGAGCCTGCTTTGGGTTCTATGTCTCCCTCTCTCTCTGCCCCTCCCCTCTTGTTCTCTCTCTCTCTCTCTCTCTCTCAAAAATAAATAAAACATTAAAGAAAATTTAAACAGTGAAGGAAAAACATTGCTTCAGGATCTTCCCATCCCACCAGGTGTTCCATGTGCTCCAGAATGGTCCACCTTAAAGAAGAGCTTGCAGTTAACTAAGGCAGTGTCAGGGAACCAAAAGCATGCTAGTCCTTATGGTCCTGCCCACTGGGCCTCCAAGATCTTACAACCCAGTGGGGACATGAAAGGGGCCCAGGTGCTTTGTGTTCAGCTGGAGGCCAGTGTGAACAACCTTGGCCTGGAGGAACCCTGGAACCCTTAGCCCCTGCAAGGGTGAGGACAACTCTCTGCCCAGCAGAGAAAACAGGACCCAGGAAAAGTGAAGCAGAAGAGAATCACAAACAAGGGAGTGCAGCAGTGAGGCTGTCCCCAGCTGGATAAAACATTTACTCTGCTGAGGTTCAGGGGCTAGGAGGGACTCTTATAAATAGAACCCTCAAAGCCCCTGACTTCCCAAATGTATCTCCAGGATCTTTCTTTTTTATTTATTTATTTTTTAAACATTTATTCACTTTTGAGACAGAGCGCAAGCAGAGGAGGGGCAGAGAGACAGAGGGAGATACAGAATTCCCAGCAGGTTCCAGGCTCTGAGCTGTCAGCACAGAGCCCCTCAGAGCCCAGTGCAGGGCCTGAGCCCACGAACTGTGAGATCATGACCTGAGCTTAAGTTGGATGCTCAACTGACTAAGCCATCCAGGTGCCCCTCTCAGGATCTTTCTTAAGTAAAATTTTAGTTAGGTCAGGATGGTTGCCTTGAGTGAGTTGGAACTAGCAAGAATCTGTCTGGGTCTGCAGAGCCACCATTTCCATACTCTCAGCTGATTGATTCCTTTCAGCACCTTCACCAGTTTCTTCCTCACTGTTAGTTCCTAGAGCATCCCCTAGGATACCTTGGGTCAAAAGGCCAGATGAGAATGGTCTGTAAAGCTGTTAAAGCAAGCTGAATGACCTCACCCAAACAAGGATTCTTCAGAATGCCAAAACTGGAGTGACCAGAGCTTAATGGGTCAGACCTTACATTATCAACTTACTGGGCAATTATTTGCTGGGCCAAATTTTACAAGCTCAGCATTTAAAGGGACTACATTTTTGAGATCCAAACTTTGCAGGGCCAAAACTTATAGGGCCACACTTTCTGGGGTCAAGAGCTGTAGGATCTGATAAAAGCAGCCCATATTCACAAGATCCCATTCTTCTAGAAGCTGCAGAAACTTGCTTGGGAAATAAGATGAAGCTCTTTCCACACTGGATTAACCCCGAGGTGAAAGATCAAAGGCATAAGGAATCCATTCTCTCTAAGGATGAGACAGTGGCTAAAACCATGACAAAGAAGGTTGAGAAGAGTCCACCCTCCACCAAACACCCTGTGAGAGGAGCCAAGTGGGAGAAAAAAACAGAAGAGGAGGGCATAACCTTCTTTGATGTCCCCCAGTCTCAGGACAATGAACTAAAGCAACAACCCCTTCAGTCCAGATGCTCTTGGCTCCTGGGCCTTCCCTACAACAACTCCAAGCACTGTCCTCAGCTGACTGGTGACACTCAACCAGAACATCCACCCCAGATCTCAGCTCTTACCTCGGCAGAAGGTACTGGTCTATACAAAGAGAATACCCAATCCAGGAAAAAGGAGTTCATAGGTTCCCAATCCTCTGCATTCCCATGAAAAAAGGTTGTCATCATCATTTCTGTTAATGTGCAGGTGAAGCAGGACCCTCTCCAAATATACTCTATACCTCTAAGCAAAGAACCACCTGTTTGTCCTCCTTATTTTCAAGGCTGTATGTGATGGAGAAAGTAGAGAAAGTAGATAGTAATTCCGATATGGCATAGGAGCTTAGACTCATATTTCAGATAGGTCAGCATTCCACACCACTCTTTCAGTCCCACCTTGGACTGTAGATAGAGGGACTTGAGCAGAGAAGGAAGACCCTTGTCTAAGGTGCATTGAAGGTGCATCAGGCTTGAATTCTATCATGTCTTGCCATGCCATCTATGGGTCCCAGAGAAACAATGTGGGCATGATGACAGTATAAGAAGTAGTGGCCAGGAATGTAGTACGTTTTTGGCCTATAGGCATAATTCACCAATAACTTCTATATATGCCCACAATCTGAAGGGAAGGTTTTTAGGAAGTGTCATAGTGCTCCATCCTTGATAAACACAAAAGCACATAGATAATATGACATGTGCCAGAAGCAAATGATGGGATCTCTCCTCTTTGTGCCCTGTTGTTATTCATTAAATATTTAAGGGCTAACCCATCTGGGAGTCTGCTGTAGCCTGTTGCCAATTTGATCCCCGTTGCCTTTCAGTTGGATGGGATAAATGCCTGCTAGAATGAAGATCAGTTGATGAGAAGGTTCCCAAAAGGGTTACAATAAAAATGACTTTGATCTGAGTCTTTCAATCAACAGTTCAAATATTCACTTCCTTACTATGTGCCAGGTAATATGCCAGATACAAGGAACACAATAGTGAATACTACACAGGACTTCCTCCATTGAGTTCATGGAATCACGGAGTATATAGTCAAATAAAAATTAACTAAAAGCAGTGTGATAAGAACTGGTAGAGGAAGTAGGTGAAAATACCCAGGAGGGAACTTAACCTAATTTGGCAGGAGGAGGGGGTTTATGGAAATTTTCCTAGAAGAGGTGATATGTAGACTGAGTTTCAAAGGGTAAGAAGAAGTTAGCCAGGAAGCACATGGGGGGGTCTCTGGGTTTCCCCATGCTGAGAGTACAAAATGAGCAAATGTATGGTGTCAAGCAAATAGGCATGCTATGTAAGAGAACAGTGACTTGCTAGAGAAGTGCTTATAATCAATCAAAGGCATATCAAAATGTTTTAGAGATCAAAATGAAGTTGCCAAGATGGAGAATGGGTGGCATTCACTCATGCAGTTTTTCATTCCTTCAACTAATATTGAGCACCTACTATACGCCACATACTTGTATAGGCACTGAGTATACAGCAATGAACACAAGAGGAAAAAACAATGTCTTTAATGAGCTTATATTGATGGTACACTAGGAAGGGAGATAAAAGAAGCATAATTTAAAAATATAATATATAGAAGATGATCAAATGTATGCAAAAAATCAGGATAAGAGGTTTGGGGAAGACTTAGGTGGGGTGCAGTTTTAAATAGGGGGTTCAAGCCAGGTCTCATTAAAAAATTAGCGTGGGCATGGACTAGAGAGAGATGAGAGAATAAATCACTTGAATGACTGAGGAAATTTCAAGTCAAAAACATGAATTGTCTGGAGGCTGGAGCATGCCTGAGGTATTCCAAGGAAGGACAGTGAGCCTGAAGCAGAGTAATCTAGGGGGAAAGTAATAGAGGACAAGGTCAGAGCAGTAAAGGGGCCAAATGGGGAAAGGCCTAGAAGATCATTGCAAAGACACTGATTTTTTGAGCAAATGGAAGTTGCTGTTAGGTCTCCTTAGATCTAACTAATGTTTTACTTTATTTTATTTTTCAATATAAAAATGATTTTATTTCTATTATACAAATGAAATAGAGGTTAAAATTTCAAAAAATACAATTTTCAATAACATCAATGTATGGAAATACTTAAGAATAAATCTGACAGGGAGGAGCCAAGATGGCAGAACAGCATGGAAGTTTTCTGTGTGTCTCACGTCCATGAAATACAGCCAGACCAACACTAAACCATCTTGCACACCTAGAAAACTGATCTGAGGATTAACAACAAACTGCACAACCTGAACCACAGAATTCAGCAGGTACACGACGCGGAGAGGTAAACTTGGGGAGCGAGAAGCCGCAGGAAGGAAGGTGCTTTTGCAGGTGGAGAGAACACGGAGAAGGTGGGTGGAGAATATGGGAAAAGCATCCCTTCCCAAAAGCAGCTGGAGAAAAAGTGGAAAATTGGAAGCAGCCACAGGGACTAAACTAAAAAGGGAGAAAGGAGAAAGGAGAGGGTTTAAATTCCATTAAGATGTAAACACGGGGAGCTCAGAGAGTCTGCAACTCCGCAGCTCGATACCTGGTGGTGCTCTGGTGGGAAGGGCAAATCCCCGGGAGCAGAGTGGGGTCAGGGAGGTTCTTGGGCCTCACGGGGAGAAGCCATCCCACTGCTGGAAGGACATTTGGTAGAGGTTGTGAGGCAACCTGAGCCCAGCATACACCAGAGAATGGCTGCATTCACTGGTGCTGGAACAAGGTCATTAAGGGTGAAGACTGGTGCCAGATGTGTGTTGTGATTTTCCATAATCCCTGAAAAGCTGCTGCTACACTATCTCATGAACTTTTTCTGGGGCGGGCTGGCACCTGGCTGCTGTCTCGGGGCACTGGCAACAACAGGGTCCAGTGGGCATTCCTGGGTGCAGTCAGCAATCGGCCATTGCTCGGTGAGACCCTCCCACAGAGGGGCGGAACGGGTCAAAGCCACAGTCCTTCAGAAGTAAGGGACCAGGGAAAACAGCCACATCTGAGACAAAACTTGGGAGAGAGGTACTGCCTGGGGCTTGGCCATGGACAGTGAAAAAGCAGGGACTGGATGAAAGCTGAAGACAGAGGATGGGTGCGTGATTGCTGATCAGGGAGAGCAAAGTTCTGATACTAGCGACTGGGTAGCTGCCATTTTCACCGCTCCTGCACATGTACATACGCACCTAGTAGCACCACAACACTCCACCCAGTAGGCGAGCAGCGCCATCTAATGGAGAACGAAGCCATTACACTGAGCCCTACCCAATTGGGCAAACCTCGCTATTAAAGAACACAAGTCTCCCTGCCAACTTAGTTTATGGACTATAAAGTACATAGGGGAAAACAAAGTAATTTCAGTCCTATTTCAATCTGTTAGGTCCATCTATTCAATTTTCTTTCTTTTTTTCTTTTGTTCTCTTTTTCACTTCTTTTTCTTCAATACAGAAAGAAAAAATTCATTTTTATTTTCAATTTTTACTAAAAATATTTTCCTTTAATTTTTTACTATATTTTTTCCTTTTATGTAAATTTTTCAAATTCTATTGTACTTCCATCATCTTATTTTAGTCTACTACAGTGTAGACTAAACTTCTTAAAACTTTCAAACAATTTCTTTTTTTCTCTTTTTTCTCTTTTTAATTTCTTTTCTTCAATACAGAAAGAGAAAAAACATTTTTATTTTTAACGTTTATTAAAAATATTTTTCTTTAATTTTTTTCTACTATATTCTTTGTGTAAATTTTTTCAAATTCTAGTTTACTCCCATCATCTCATTTTAGTCTACTTCAGTGTATTAATTTTTTCAAATTCTCAAATGATTTCTTCCCCCGCACCCCTTTTTATCTTTAATCTGTCAAACCACTTTCAACACCCAGACCAAAACACACCTCGGATCTAGTATCATTTAAAGGATTTGTGTGTGTGTGTGTGTGTGTGTGTGTGTGTGTGTTTAATTTTAATATTTTTATAATTTTAATTTTTTAATTAAAAATTTTCTACCTAATTCCTTTTCTCCCTTCGAAATGACAAAATGAAGGAATTTGCCCCAAAAGAAAGAACATGAAGAAATGACAGCCAGGGATTTAACCAACACAAATACAAGCAAGATGTCTGAACCAGAATTTAGAATCACGATAAAAAGAATACTAGCTGGAATAGAAAATAGATTAGAATCCCTTTCTGCAGAGATAAAAGAATTAAAAAATAGAATGAAATTAAAAATGCTATAACTGAGGTGGAATCACAGATGGATGCAGTGGCGGCAAGGATCGATGAGGCAGAACAGAGAATCAGCTATATAGAGGACAAACTTAGAATAATGAAACAGAAAAAATGGAGATTAAGGCAAAAGAGAACGATTTAAGAATCAGAGAAATCAGTGACTCATTAAAAAGGAACACCATCAGAATCAGAGGGATCCCAGAAGAGGAAGAGAGAGAAAAAGGGGTAGAAGCGTTATGTGAGCAAATCATAGGAGAAAACTTTCCTAACCTGGGGAAAGACACAGACATCAAAATCCAGGAAGCACAGAGGACCCCCATTAGATTCAACAAAAACTGACCATCAACAAGGCATATCACAGTCAAATTCACAAAATACTCAGGAAAGGAGAAAATCATGAAAGCAGCAAGGGAAAAAAAGTCCCTAACCTACAAGGGAAGACAGATCAGGTTTGCAGCAGACCTATCCACAGAAACTTGGCAGACCAGAAAGGAGTGGCAGGATATAATAAATGTGCTGAATCAGAAAAATATGTAGCCAAGAATTCTTTATCCAGCAAGGCTGTCATTCAAAATAGAAGGAGAGATAAAAAGTTTCCCAGACAAACAAAAATTAAAGGAGTTTGTGACCACTAAACCAGCCCTTCAGGAAATTTTAAGGGGGACTCTCTGAGGGGAGAAAAGATGAAAAAAAAAATATATATATATATACATATATACACATATATACATATATACGTGTATACACATATATATGTATATATACACATACACATATACATACATATAAATATATATACATATATATTGTATATATACATGTATATATAATATACATATGTGTGTATATATATGTGTGTGTGTGTGTATACACACACACACACACATATATATAAAAATAAATAAGTATATACCAAAAGCAACAAAGATTAGAAAGGACCAGAGAACACCACCAGAAACTCCAACTCTACAAGAAACATACCGGCAATAAATTCATATCTTTCAGTACTCACTCTAAACGTCAATGGACTCAATACTGCAATCAAAAGACTTAGGGTAACAAAATGGATAAGAAAATAAGATCGATCTATATGCTGTTTACAAGAGACCCACTTTAGACCTAAAGATACCTTCAGATTGAGAGTAAGAGGATGAAGAGAAGTAAGGGGATGGAGAACTATCATGCTAATGGTCAACAAAAGAAAGCCGGAGTAGCCATACTTATATCATACAATCTAGACTTTAAAATAAAGACTGTAACAAGAGATGCAGAAGGGCATTATATCATAATTAAAGTGTCTATCCACCAAGAAGACCTAACAATTGTAACATTTAGGCGCCAAATATGGAAGTACCCAGATATATAGATCAATTAATAACAAACATAAAGAAACTCATCAATAGTAATACCATAATAGTAGGAGATTCAACACCCCACTCACAGCAATGGACAGATCATCTAATCAAAAAATCAACAAGGAAACAATGGCTTTGAATGACACACTGGACCAGATGGACTTAACAGATATATTCAGAACATTTCATCCTAAAACAGCAGAATATACATTCTTCTCCAGTGCACATGGAATATTCTCCAGAATAGACCATATACTGGGACACAAATCAGCCCTAAGTAAGTAGAAAAAGATAGAAATCATACCGTGCATATTTTCAGACCACAACGCTATGAAACTTGTAATCAACCACAAGAAAAAATTTGGAAAGGTAACAAACACTTGGAGACTGAAGAACATTCTACTAAAGAATGAATGGGGAACCAAGAAGTTAAAGAGGAAATTAAAAAGTATATGGAAGTCAGGGGCGCCTGGGTGGCTCAGTCACTTGAGCATCCAACCGGTTCACATCACAATCTCATGGCTCATGGGTTCGAGCCCCACATCAGGCTTTGCACTGGCAGCACGGAGCCTGCTCTGGATATTCTGTCTCCCTCTCTCTCTGCCCCGCCCCCACTCACATGCTCGCACACATGCGGGCATGCACTCTCTCTCTCTCAAAAATTTAAAAAAAAAACATTAAAAAAAACTTTAAAAAAATAAAAACAAAAAAAAGTATATGGAACTCAATGAAAATGATAACACCATGACCCAAAACCTATGGGACGCAGCAAAGGTAGTCATAAAAGAAAGTATATAACAATCCAGGCCTTCCTAAAGAAGGAAGAAAGGTCTCAGATACACAACCTAACCTTATGCCTTAAGGAGCTGGAAAAAGAACCACAAATAAAACCCAAAAACAGCAGGAGACAGGAAATAATAAAGATTAGAGCAGAAATTAATGCTATCCAAACCAAAAAAACAGAACAGATCAATGAAACCAGAAGCTGGTTCTTTGAAAGAATTAACAAAATTGATAAACCATCAAAAAGAAAAAGGAAAGGACCCAAATAAATAAAATCATGAATGAAAGAGGAGAGATCACAACCAACACAGCAGAAATAAAAACAATAATAAGAGAATATTATGAGGAATTATATGCCAATAAAATGAGCAACCTGGAAGAAATGGACAAATTCCTAGAAACATACACTACCAAAACTGAAACAGGAAGAAATAGAAAATTTGAAAAGACCCATAACCAGTAAGGAAATCGAATTAGTAAACAAAAATCTCCCAAAAAACAAAGAGTCCAGGGCCAGATGGCTTTCCAGGGGAACTCTACCAAACATTTAAGGAAGGGTTAACACCTATTCTCTTGAAGCTGTTTCAAAAAATAGAAATGGAAGGAAAACTTCCAAACTCTTTCTATGAAGCCAGCATTACCTTGATTCCAAAACCAGACAGGGACCCCACTAAAAAGGAGAACTATAGACCAATTTCCCTGATGAACATGGATGCAAAAATCCTCAACAAGATATTAGTCAACCGGATCCAACAATACATTAAAAAAATTATTCACCACGAACAAGTGGGATTTATACCTGGGATGCCGGGCTGGTTCAATATCCACAAAACAATTAACATGATTCATCACATCAATAAAAGAAAGGACAAGAACCAAATGATCCTCTCAATAGATGCAGAGAAAGAATTTGACAAAATATAGCATCCTTTATTGATAAAAACCCTCAAGTAGGGATAGAAGGAGCATACTTCAAGATCATAAAAGCCATATATGAACGACCCAATGCTAATATCATCCTCAATGGGGAAAAACTAAGAGCTCTCCCCCTAAGGTCAGGAACAAGACTGGCATGTCCACTCTCACCACTGTTATTCAACATAGTATTGGAAGTCTTAGCCTCAGCAATCAGACAACACAAAGAAAGAAAAGGCATCCAAGTCGGCCAGGAGGAGGTCAAACTTACACTCTTTGTGGATGACATGATACTCTGTATTGAAAACCGAAAAGATTCCACCAAAAAACTGCTAGAATTGATCATGAATTCAGCGAAGTTGCAGGATATAAAATCAGCACACAGAAATTGGTTGCATTCCTATACACCAACAATGAAGCGACAGAGAAATCAAAGAATCGATCCCATTTACAGATGCACAAAAAAACCGTAAACTACCGGGGCGCCTGGGTGGCTCAGTCGGTTGGGCGGCCGACTTCAGCTCAGGTCATGATCTTGCAGTCCGTGAGTTGGAGCCCCGCGTCGGGCCCTGTGCTGACAGCTCAGAGCCTGGAGCCTGTTTCAGATTCTGTGTGTCTCCCTCTCTCTGAACCTCCCCCGTTCATGCTCTGTCTCTCTCTGTCTCAAAAATAAATAAACGTTTAAAAAAAAAAAACAACCGTAAACTACCTAGGAATAAATCTAACCAAAGAGGTGAAAAATTTATATGCTGAAAACTATAGAAAGCTTATGAAAGAAACTGAAGAAGACACAAAAAAAATGGAAAAAGATTCCATGCTCCTGGATAGGAAGAACAAATTTACAAAGATGTAAAAGATCTGTATGCTGAAAACTATAGAAAGCTTATGAAGGAAATTGAAGAAGATATAAAGAAATGGAAAAACATTCCATGCTCATGGATTGGAAGAATAAATATTGTTAAAATGTCAATACTACCCAAAGCTATCTACACATTCAATGCAATCCCAATCAAAATTGCACCAGCATTTTTCTCCAAGCTAGAACAAGCAATCCTAAAATTTGTATGGAACCACAAAAGGCCCCAAATAGCCAAAGTAATATTGAAGAAGACCAAAGCAGGAGGCATCACAATCCCAGACATTAGCCTCTACTACAAAGCTGTAATCATCAAGACAGCATGGTATTGGCACAAAAACAGACACATAGACCAATGGAATAGAATAGAGACTCTAGAATTGGACCCACAAAAGTATGGGCAACTAATCTTTGACAAAGCAGGAAAGAATATCCAATGGACAAAAGACAGTCTCTTTAACAAATCATGCTGGGAGAACTGGACAGCAACATGCAGAAGGGTGAAGCTAGACCACTTTCTTACACCATTCACAAAAATAAACTCCAAATGGATAAAGGACCTGAATGTCAGACAGGAAACCATCAAAACCCTAGAGGAAAAAGCAGGGAAAAAAAAAAACCTCTCTGACCTCAGCCACAGCAATGTCTTACTCGACACATCTCCAAAGGCAAGGGAATTAACTGCAAAAATGAAATATTGGTACCTCATGAAGATAAAAAGCTTCTGCCCTGCAAAGGAAACAATCAACAAAACTAAAAGGCAACCGACGGAATGGGAAAAGGTATTTGCAAATGACATATTGGACAAAGGGCTAGGATCCAAAATCTATAAGAACTCACCAAACTCCACACCCAAAAAACAAATAATCCAGTGAAGAAATGGGCAGAAGACATGAATAGACACGTCTCTAAAGAAGACATCCAGATGGCCAACAGGCACATGAAAAGATGCTCAACGTCACTCCTCATCAGGGAAATACAAATCAAAACCACACTAAGATATCACCTCACACCAGAGTAGCTAAAATGAACAAATCAGGAGACTACTGAGGATGAGGAGAGGATCCTGGAGAGGATGTGGAGAAACGGGAACCCTCTTGCACTGTTGGTGGGAATGCAAACTGGTGCAGCCGCTCTGGAAAACAGTGTGGAGGTTCCTCAAAAAATTAAAAATAGATATACCCTATGAACCCAGCAATAGCATTGCTAGGAATTTACCCAAGGGATATAGGAGTGCTAATGCATAGGGGCACTTGTACCCCAATGTTTACAGCAGCACTTTCAACAATAGCCAAATTATGGAAAAAGCCTAAATGTCCATCAACTGATGAATGGATAAAGAAATTGTGGTTTATATACACAATGGAATACTACTTGGCAGTGAGAAAGAATGAAATCTTTCTTTTGTAGCAATGTGGATGGAACTGGAGAGTGTTATGCTAAGTGAAATAAGTCATACAGAGAAAGACAGATACCATATGTTTTCGCTCTTACGTGGATCCTGAGAAACTTAACAGAAGACAATGAGGGAGAGGAAGGGGAAAAAAAAAGTTGGAGTGGGAGGGAGCCAGACCATAAGAGACTCTTAAAAACTGAGAACAAACTTAGGGTTGATGGAGAGTGGGAGGAAGGGGAAAGTGATGGGCACTGAGGAGGGCACTTGTTGGGATGAGCACTGGGTGTTGTATGAAAACCAATTTGACAATTAATTTCATATTAAAAAATAAATTAATTAAAAATAAATAAATAAATCACTATACTCTAAATAAATAAATAAATCTGACATATGATGTGCAAGAACATCGAAAACCAGAAAACATAGCTGAAAGAAATTAAAGAACTAAATAGATGGAGAGATATACCTTGTTCCTAGACTAAAAGACTCCATGATGTTAAGACTGTAACGTTAAGATGCTGTAATTCTCCCCAAGCTGATCTATAGATTTAATGCAATATCAAGTATAATACCAGTAGGCTTTCCCTCTCCCCCATATATACACATGATTTTATTAAGTTTGTCATAGCTGAATTTTCCTACAATGCTAAAGTAATTAAAAATGTTAAGAATATTTAAAATACGTGTAGAAAAATTCATAACATTCTGTAAGTTAAATATGTTATTTACATCAGCACCAGAAATTATTATACTTTTAATAATCCAGGTTTAATTGAAGCAAAATAATAAAAAACATATTTTTAAAAAGTAGAATTCTTAAGTAATGTTTTACAGGGATCACTTAGTCTGTGTTGTTAACAACAGTGTTGGGGGTAAAGACTTGGGTAGAAGCAGGGAGATTAGTTATGAAATTATTCCAGTAATGATAGTAGCAGAGGAGACTAAAGTGTTTTTTTTAATGTTTATTTATTTTGAGAGAGAGAGAGAGAGAGAGAGAGAAAGAGAGTGAGCAGGGAATGGGCAGAGAGAAAGGGAGACACAGAATCTGAAGCAGGCTCCAGGCTCTGAGCTGTCTGCATAGAGCCCAACGCGGGGCTCGAACTCATGAACTGCAAAGTCATGTCCTGAGCTGAAGTCGGATGCTTAACCAATTGAACAACCCAGGCTCCCTGAGACTAGAAGTGTTTAGATGCTGGATTCATTCTGAAGTAGAGACAATAGGATACTGATATTCATTTACTGATAGATTGGATGTGGACAGTTAGAAGAAATAAAACATCAAGGATAACACCAATGTTTTGGCCTAAACATCTGGCAACATGGAGTTGTCATTAACTGATGTGAGAAATGCTAGGACAGGAGTAGGGTGGTATGTGTGATTAGTGGTGTTGGTGGTAGTGGGGTAATCAGGAGTTCACTTTTACATAGAGATAGATCTTGGACTTTCAAGTGTATATGTTGATTAGATGATTTGGGCATATGACCTTGTAGTTCAGAGAAGAGATTTGGCACACAGACAGACAACTAGATAAATAGATATACACTGATAATGATTGATACATGATAGATAGATAGATAGATAGATAGATAGATAGATAGATAGATGCATTTAAAATCATGAACCATGAAAGTGGGCTGGGGAGACACATAAACTATTACATTAGTGTGATGAGTGCTATCATGTGTGGAGTCCTGTCCCAGGAGGAGGTACTCAGCTGACGAGGATGGGGTCACATAAAGGTTTCACAATAAAAATGACCTTGAAAGGCATCTTACATTCAACAGTTAAAATATTTGAGTACTTACTATCTTTCAGGAACTATGACAGTCACCAAGACATAGGCCTTGCCTCCATGTAGATCATGATCTCATAGGGTAGACGGTCTCACATGCCCAAATTGTCTAATCAAAATAAACACATGGATGTCCAATATTAATCTCAAAAGTGAACTCCTGGTTTCCTATTCCCACTGAATCATACATACCAGACCTGACAGAAAGACAGAGATTGCTGTGAGTGAATGGGATGAATCTCTGTTTTGAACACCTCGTATTTCTCAGGAGGTGGCACCTCTGTTTTCTCCCCCTTCTGACCTACCACACAGGAGCCAAAAGCTAGAGGAAGTGCAGGAAGTGCTGTAGTCTCCCGATGATGTGGTATGGGGGACTGTGGGACACTCTTGCCTCACCGATTCCTAAGGAAATCCAGGATGACTCAACATCTCATCAAACCAAGAGACGGTGGCAAGACTTCTCTTCCACTGATAGAACCCCAGCACTCGGCACAATGTGTCCACTGCTAGCTAGAAAATACAGAATGGAAAGAGGCATGAATGTGCCCCTCCCCTAAATGGTGTGTGCCTAAGGGATGGGGGCCCAGATACTGTTGTGGCCCTCAGGTGAGGAGGCACAAGGCCCAATCCTGCTGAGGCAACACCCTCCAAGTGTTTTTGTAAAGCATCCAAGAGATCATAGGAGGTCTTATGACAGGCACATCCTCCCTGCCTGGGGGAAATTGGGCAGAGAGCCACGTAGGAGGATGTCCAGGACTCAGAAGGGTCACAGCAGCATCAAGTGAAAAGCCAAGGTTAATGTGCACACATCCTGGCTTAGGTGGAGCAGGTCCTTTCCATGGTCCCCCACAGGCTCCTACCTGCCCCCAGCAGATGTCTGTCATGGAAAAATGGAAGTTTCAAACAACTGACCACAACTACTTGACTTTTATTCCTGCTCACTATGGCAGGGAAGTTACAGAATACTCTGAGCACAGGAGTGAGTGTATGAGCCTTCATCTCTTTGCTCTTGTTCAACTCGGTCATGCCAGCCTCTTGCAAGAAGGGGACCAGGATTCCATGAGCATGATTGGAAACTCCCTGCCCTATTCAAATTCCCAACCTGTTGGAGATCCTCAGATTCAAGGGCTCAGTTATCTTTGCTTGTCCACTCAAAACTGTAGTCTCTCTACTCTGTAGGTCTTTGGGTAAAATATCCCCTGCCCCTAAGTTCCTACATCCTCTGCATCTCATCTTCCTTCCCATAGCTTCATCGCTATTTTGGCCTAACTTCCCATTGCCACCCTATCTATACTTGCCCCTCCCTGTCCAGGCTGAATCCCTGGAAGGATGATAATAATATATAAATGTAGTAGTGAAAAACTGCAAGTTACAAAAATAATATTATAGTCTCATCTTAAAAAAATTAATAGGGCACCTGGATGGTTCATTTGGTTAAGCATCTGACTTCAGCTCAGGTCATGATCTCACAGTTCATGATTTCAAGCCCTGCATCAGGCTCTGTGCTAACAGCTCAGAGTCTGGAGCCTACTTCAGATTCTGTGTCTCCCTCTCTCTCCCTGCCCCTCCCCCACTCATGCTCTGTCTTTCTCTAAAATAAATAAACATTTAAAAATGTTTTTAATTAATAGATTTTATTTTTAGAGCAGTTTTAGGTTTGCAGAAATATTGAGCAGCAAATACAGGAATTCCCATATACCCATTCCCATCCTTGGCCACATACAGTTTCCTCTGTTATTAACATCTTGTATGTAGTGTGGTATATTTTTTAAAATTGATGAGCCAATACTGATGCATTATTGTTAACCAAAGTTCATAGTTTACCTTAGGATTTATTTGTGTTATACATGCTATGGGTTTTGACCAATATATAATGATGTGTATCCACCATTAAGGTATCATACAAAATAGTTTCTATATCTAAGAATCCCCTATTCATCCATTTTTCCCTTCCCTCAAACTCTTGGCAACCACTCTCCTTGTTTTTGAAATTGTGGTAAAAGATACATAACATGAAATTTACCATTTTAACAAGTTTTAAGTGTACAATTCAGTAGCATTAGGTATATTCACAATGTTGTATAAACATCATCACTATTTCTAAAACTTTTTCATCAACCCAAACAGAAACTCTGTACCCATTAAATAGTAACCCACTATATCACCCCACCCTACCCAGCATCTTGTAACTTCTATTTTCTATCTCTGTCAGTTTCCTTATTTTAGATACTTCATATAAGAGGAATCATGCAATATTTATCCTTTTGTGTCTGGCTTATTTAGCTTAGCATAATTTATTCAAGGTTCATCTATACTGTAGCATGTATCAGAATTTAATTTTTTATTGCTAACTATTCCATTTTGTGTATATATTAAATTTTGCTTATCCATTTATCCATTGATGGACACTTGGATTATTTCCACTTTTAACTACCATGAAAAATGCTGCTAAGAAAACTAGGGTGTAAGTATCTGCTTGAGTTCCTGCTTTCTATTCCTTTGAATATGTACCTAGAAATGAAATTGTTGGATCATATGGTAAACTTTAACTTTTAGAAAAACTGCCACCAAATTGTTTTCTCCCCTGCAATTCCACCAGCAATGAATGAGAGATCTTATTGCTCCATGTCCTCACCAGCATCCGTTGTTGTCAATGGCCTGGATTTTGGCCATTCTAATAGGTGTGCAGTAGTATGTTATAGTGGTTTAAATTTTCAATTCTCTAGTGACATATAATGTTGAATATCTTTTGACATGCCATCTGTATCTTTTTTGGTGAGGTTTTGTCAATTTAAAAAAGTTTTTATTTTATTTTTTGAGAGAGCGTCAAAGTGGGGGAGGGGCAGAGAGCGCTGGGGACAAAGGATGTATGATCTGAAACAGGCCTTGTGCTGACAGCAGCGAGCTCATGGAGCCCAGGGAGCCCAGTGAGCCCAGCAAGCCCAGTGCTCAAACTCACAAACTGTGAGATCACAACCTGAATCAAAGTTGGTCACTCAAACAAAACCCCTCTTTTGTCCATTTTTAAATTGAGTTGTTCAGGCACCTGGGTGTCTCAGTCAGTTAAGGGACCAATTCCTGGTTTTAGCTCAGGTCATGATCTCACAGTTTGTGAGTTCAAGCCTTGCATGGGGGTCTGCACTCACAGTGCAGAGCGGGGGAGGAGCCAACATGGTGGAACAGCATGGAAGTTTTTTGTGTGTCTCGTGTCCATGAAATACAGCCAGACCAACACTAAACCATCCTGCACACCTAGAAAACTGATTGGAAGATTAGCACAACAATCTGCACAACCTGAACCACAGAATTCAGCAGGTACATGGTGCAGAGAGGTGAACTTGGGGAGCAAGAAGGCACAAGAAAGGAGGTGCTTTTGTGAGTGGAGAGAGAAGAGAGACTGGGGTGGGGAGAGAATATGGGAAAAGCACCCTCCCCAAAGGCAACTGGAGAGAAAGTGGAAAATTGGAAATAGCTGCAGGGGCTAAACTAAAAAGGGGAAAGGGAGAGGGTTTAAATTCCATTAAGACTGTAAACAGGGGGAGCACAAAGGCTGCAACACTGCAGCTCAATACCTGGTGGTGCTCTGGTGGGAAGGGTGATTCCCAGGAACAAAGTGGGGTCCGGGAGGTTCTCAGGCCACAAGGGGAAAAGCGGTTCCACTGATGGAAGGACATTTGGTAGAGACTGGTAAAGCCACCGTGTCCCAGCAGACCCAGAAGGTGGCCACATTTGCTGGTGTCGGGGCAAGGTCATTAAGAGTGAAGACTGGTGCCAGATGTGTGTTGTGATTTTTCCATAATCCCTGAAATGCTGCTGCTACACTATCTCATGAAATTTTCTGGGGTGGGCTGGCACCTGGCCACAGTCTCAGGGCACTGGCAACAACAGGGTCCAGCGGGCGTTCCTGGGTGCAGCTGACATTTGGCCATTGCTCGGTGAGACTCTCCCACAGAGGGGCAGAACAGGTCAAAGCCGCAGTCCTTCAGAAATAAGGGGCCAGGGAAAACAGCTGCATCTGAGACAAAACTTGGGAGAGAGGTGCTGCCTAGGGCCTGGTCACAGACAGGGAAAATGCAGGGAGTGGACAAAAACTGAAGACAGAGGACAGGTGTGTAACTGCTGATTGGGGAAAACAGAGTTCCAATAGTGGAGACTGGGTAGCTGGGTGGCGCCATTTTCACCCCTCCTGTGCATACCCATTACGAGCACCACAACACTCCACCCAGTAGGCGAACAGCACCATCTAGTGGAGAACAGAGCCATTACACTGAGCCCCACCCAACTGAGCAAACCTTGCTATTCAAGAACACAACTCTCACTGCCTAGTTTATGACTATAAAGCGCTACATAGTCTGACTTCTGGGGGAAAATGAAGTAATTTCAGTCCTATTTCAATCTGTTAGCAGGTCCATCTATTCACTTTTCTTTCCTTTTTTTCCCCTTTTACACTTCTTTTTCTTGAATACAGAAAGAGAAAAACTTCATTTTTATTTTCAATTTGTATTGAAAATATTTTTCCTTAAAAATTTTTACTATATTTTCTACTTTTGTGTAAAATTTTTCAAATTCTATTTTACTTCCATCAATTTATTTTACTACTTCAGTGTATTCACCTTTTCAAATTTTCAAGCAATTTCCTTTTTGTCTTTTTTTTTCTTTTTTTAGTTTCTCTTTTTCTTGAATGCAGAAAGGGAAAAACTTCATTTTTACTTTCAATTTCTATTCAAAATATTTTTAATTTTTTTCACTATACTTTTTGCTTTTATGTAAATTTTCCAAACGCTATTTTCCTTCCATATTATTTTAGTCTACTTCAGTGTATTCATTTTTTCAAATTCTCAAACAATTTCCTCCCCCGACTTTTTTATCTCTAATCTGTCAAATCACTTTCAACACCCCGACCAAAACACAACTAGGATCTAGCATCATTTATTTGATTTTGTGTGTGTGTGTTTAATTTTTTAATTTTAATATTTTTTAATTGTAATTTTTCTACATCTAATTCCCTTTCTCCCTTCAAACTGACAAAATGAAGGAATCCACCCCAAAAGAAAGAGCACAAAGAAATGACAACCAGGGATTTAACCAACACAGATACAAGCAAGATGTCTGAACCAGAATTTAGACTCATGATAATAAGAATACTAGCTGGAGTCAAAATAGATTAGAATCCCTTTCTGCAGAGATAAAAGAAAAAATAGAATGAAATTAAAAATGCTATAACTGAGATGCAATCACGGATGGATGCAGCAGCAGCAAGGATGGATGAGGCAAAACAGAGAACCAGCTATATAGAGGACAAACTTATAGAGAATAATGAAGCAGAAAAAAAGAGGGAGATTAAGGCAAAATAGCACGATTTAAGAATCAGAGAAAACAGTGACTCGTTAAAAAGGAACACCATCAGAATCACAGGGATCCCAGAGGAGGAAGAGAAATAGGGGTAGAAGGGTTATGTGAGCAAATCATAGCAGAAAACTTTCCTAACCTGGGGAAAGACACAGACATCAAAATCCAGGAAGCACAGAGGACCCCCATTAGATTCAACAAAAACTGACCATCAACAAGGCATATCACAGTCAAATTCACAAAATACTCAGGCAAGGAGAGAATCATGAAAGCAACAAGGGAAAAAGTCCCTAACCTACAAAGGAAGACAGATCAGGTTTGCAGCAGACCTATCCACAGAAACTTGGCAGGCCAGAAAGGAGTGGCAGGATATAATAAATGTGCTGAATCAGAAAAATACACAGCCAAGAATTCTTTATCCCACAAGACTGTCATTCAAAATAAGAGAGATTAAAAGTTTCCCAGACAGGATGGCGGAACAGCACGGAAGCTTTTTGTATGTCTCATGTCCAAGAAATACAGCCAAACCAACACTAAACCATCCTGCACACCTAGAAAACTGATTGGAAGATTAACACAACAATCTGCACAACCTGAACCACAAAATTCAGCAGGTACACAAGATGAAGCGCTGAACTTGGGGAGCAAGAAGCTGCAAAAGGTAGGGAACCCCATTTGCAGGCTGAGAGAGGATGGAGACTGGGCGGAGGGAGAATACAGGAAAAGCACCCCCTCCCCAAAAGCAGCTGGAGAGAAAGTGGAAAATTGGAAACAGCTGCAGGGACTAAACTAAAAAGGGAGAAAGGAGGAAGGAGAGGGTTTAAATTCCATTAAGACTGTAAACAAGGGGAGCAAAAAGGCTGCAACTCCACAGCTCAATACCTGGCGGTGCTCTGGAGTAAAAGGTGAATCCCCAGGAACAGAGTGGAGGCCGGGAGGTTCTCAGACCACACAGGGAAAAGCAGTTCCACTGCTGGAAGGACATTTGGTAGAGACTGTTGAAGCCACCTGGTCCCCGCAGACCCCAGAAGGCAGCCACATTCGCTGGTGCTGGGGCAAGGTCGTTAAGGGTGAAGGCTGGTGCCAGATGTGTGTTGCAGTTTTCCATAATCCCTGAAACACTGATGCTACACTGTCTCACGATCTTTTTTGGGGGCGGGCTGGCACCTGGCTGCAATCTTGGGGCACCGGCAGCAGCAGGGTCCAGCGGGCATTCCTGGGTGCAGCCAACATTCAGCCATTGCTCATTCAGCCATTGCTCAGTGAGACCCTCCCACAGAGGGGCGGAATGGATCAAAGCCACAGTCCTTCAGAAGTAAGGGGCCAAGGAAAACAGTCACATCTGAGACAAAACTTGGGGGAGAGGTACTGCCTGGGGCCTGGTCACAGAGAGTGGAAAAGCAGCGACTGGATGAGAGCTGAAGAGGAAGGATGGGTGTGTGACTGCTGATCTGGGAGAACAGTCTTGTGGCTGGGTGGCGCCATTTTCACCGCTCCTGCGCATGCGCATACGCACCTACAATCTCTGCAACAATCCACCCCAGTAGGCTAGCAGCGCCATCTAGTGGAGAGTGGAGCTGTTACACCAAGCTCTGCCGAACTGGGCCAACTTTGCTCTTCAAGAACACAAACCTCCACGCTGGCTTAAGTTATGGACTACAAAGAACTACATGGACTGACCTCTAGGGGAAAACAAAGCAATTTTAGTCCTACTTCAATCTATTAGCAGGTTCGTCTATTCAATTTTTTTCTCTTTTTCCTTTTACAATTCTTTTCTCTTTTCTTGAATACAGTAAGAGAAAAATTCATTTTTATTTTCAATTTTTATTAAAAATATCTTTATTTTAATCTTTACTACTTTAAGTTTTATTACTGTCTTTAATCTTTATTACTATATTTTTTACTTTTGTGTAAATTTTTTCAAATTCTACTTTACTTCCATCATTTCATTTTAGTCTACTTCAGTGTATTCACCTTTTCAAATTTTCAAAAATTTCCTTTCTTTCTTTTTCATTTTTTCTTTTTAATTTCTTTTTTTCTTGAATGCAGAAAGAGAAAAACTTCATTTTTACTTTCAATTTCTTTAAAAAATATTTTTATTTAATTTTTAGTACTATATTTTTCCCTTTTATGTTAATTTTTTCAAATCCTATCTTACTCCCATCATTTTATTTCAGTCTACTACAGTGTATTCACTTTTTCAAATTTTCAGAAGATTTCTTTCTTTTTTTTTCTTTTTTTACCTTTTTTCTCCTTTTCATTTCTTTTCTTTTTTCTTAAATACAGAAAATGAAAAAATTCATATTTCTTTATAATTTTTATTAAAAATACTTTAATTTCTTATACTATATTGTCTACTTTTCTGTATATTTTTTCAAATTCTACTTTACCCATACCATCTCATTTTAGTCTACTTTAGTGTATTCATTTTATCAAAATCTCAAACAATGTCTTTTTTTTCTCCCCCCCCCCCTTTTTTTTTTAATTTCTCTAATCTGTCAAACCACTTTCAACACCCAGACCAAAACACACCTCGGATCTAGTATCATTTAAAGGATTTGTGTGTGTGTGTGTGTTTTTAATATTTAATTTATAATTTTAATATTTTTTAATATTAATTTTTTAAATTTCAATTTTTCTACCTCATTAATTCTTTTTCTCCCTTCAAAATGACAAAACGAGGGAATTCACCCCAAAAGAAAGAGCACAAAGAAACGACAGCCAGGGATTTAACCAACACAGATACTAGCAAGATGTCTGAACCAGAATTTAGAATCACGATAATAAGAATACTAGTTGGAAACGAAAATAGATTAAATCCCTTTCTGCAGAGATAAAAGAAATAAAAAATAGAATGAAATTAAAAATGCTATAACTGAGATGCAATCACGGATGGATGCAGCAGCAGCAAGGATGGATGAGGCAGAACAGAGAATCAACAATATAGAGGACAAACTTATAGAGAATGATGAAGCAGAAAAAAAGAGGGAGATTAAGGCAAAATAGCACGATTTAAGAATTAGAGATATCAGTGACTCACTAAAAACGAACACCATCAGAATCACAGCGGTCCCAGAAGAGGAAGAGAGAGAAAAAGGGGTGGAAGGGTTATGTGAGCAAATCATAGCGGAAAACTTTCCTAACCTGGGGAAAGACACAGACATCAAAATCCAGGAAGCACAGAGGACTCCCATTAGATTCAACAAAAACCAACCATCAACAAGGCATATCATAGTCAAATTCACAAAATACTAAGGCAAGGAAAGAATCATGAAAGCAGCAAGGGAAAAAGTCCCTAACCTACAAGGGAAGACAGATCAGGTTTGCAGCAGACCTATCCACAGAAACTTGGCAGGCCAGAAAGAGTGGTAGGATATATTCACTGTGCTGAATCAGAAAAATATGCAGCCAAGAATTCTTTATCCAGCAAGGCTGTCATTCAAAATAGAAGGAGATTAAAAGTTTCCCAGACAAACAAAAATTAAAGGAGTTTGTGACCACTAAACCACTGTGACCACTGCAAGAAATTTTAAGGGGGACTCTCTGAGGGAAGAAAAGATGAAAAAAAAAAAAAAAGAAAATATATATATATATATATATATATATATATATATATATATATATCTCAAAAGCAACAAAAGATTAGAAAGCACCAGAGACCACCACCAGAAACTCCAACTCTACAAGCGTCATAATGGCAATAAATTCATATCTTTCAGTACTCACTCTAAAGGTCAATGGATTCAATGCTCCAATCAAAAGACATAGGGTAACAGAATGGATAAGAAAACAAGATCCATCTATATGCTGTTTACAAGAGACCCACTTTAGACCTAAAGACACCTACAGAGTGAAAATAAGGGGATGGAGAACTATCTATGAGGCTAACGGTCAACAAAAGAAAGCTGGAGTAGCCATACTTATATCAGACAATCTAGACTTTAAAATAAAGACTGTATCAAGAGATGCAGGTAGGCATTATATCATAATCAAGGGGTCTATAGACCAAGAAGACCTAACAATTGTAAACATTTAGGCGCCAAATGTGGAAGTACCCAGATATATAGATCAATTAATCACAAACATAAAGAAACTCATCAATAGTAATACCATAATAGTAGGAGACTTCAACACCCCACTCACAGCAATGGACAGATCATCTAATCAAAAAATCAACAAGGAAACAATGGCTTTGAATGACACACTGGACCAGATGGACTTAACAGATATATTCAGATCATTTCATCCTAAAACAGCATAATATACATTCTTCTCCAGTGCACATGGAACGTTCTCCAGAATAGACCATATACTCAGACACAAATTAGCCCTAAGTAAGTACAAACGGAGCGAAATCATACCGTGCATATTTTCAGACCACAACGCTATGAAACTTGAGATCAACCACAAGAAAATTTTGGAAAGGCAACAAATATTTGGAGACTGAAGAACATCCTACTAAAGAATGAATGGGCTAACCAAGAAGTTAAAGAGGAAATTAAAAAGTATATGGAAGTCAATGAAAATGATAGCACCACAACCCAAAACCTCTGGGACGCAGCAAAGGCGGTCATAAGAGGAAAGTATATAGCAATCCAGGCCTTCCTAAAGAAGGAAGAAAGATCTCAGATACACAACCTAACCTTATGCCTTAAGGAGCTGGAAAAAGAACAGCAAATAAAACCCAAAACCAGCAGAAGACAGGAAATAATAAAGATTAGAGCAGAAATTAATGCTATCGAAACAACAACAACAAAAAAACAGTAGAACTGATCAACGAAACCAGAAGCTGGTTCTTTGAAAGAGTTAACAAAATTGATAAACCACTAGCCAGTTTGATCAAAAATAAAAAGGCAAGGATCCAAATAAATAAAATCACGAATGAAAGAGGAGAGATCACAACCAACACAGCAGAAATAAAAACAATAATAAGAGAATATTATGAGCAATTGTATGCCAATAAAATGGGCAATCTGGAAGAAATGGACACATTCCTAGAAACATATACACCCAAAACTGAAATAGGAAGAAAGTAGAAATTTTGAACAGACCTATAACCAGTAAAGAAATTGAATTAGTAATCAAAAATCTTCCAAAAAAGAAGAGTCCAGGCCAGATGGCTTTCCAGGGCAATTTCACCAAACATTTAAGGAAGAGCTAACACCTATTCTCTTGAAGCTGTTCCAAAAAAAAAGAAATGGAAGGAAAACTTCCAAACTCTTTCTATGAAGCCAGCATTACCTTGATTCCAAAACCACAGAGACCCCACTAAAAAGGAGAATGAACAATATCCCTGATAAGTATGGATGCAAAAATCCTCAACAAGACATTAGTCAACCGGATCCAACAATACATTAAAAAAATTATTCACCACGACCAAGCAGGATTTATACCTGGGATGCAGGGCTGGTTCAATATCCACAAACAATCAATGTGACTCATCACATCAATAAAAGAAAGGACAGGAACAACATGACCCTCTCAATAGATGGAGAGAAAGAATCTGACAAAATACAGCATCCTTTCTTGATAAAAAACCCTCAAGAAAGTAGGGAAAGAAGGAGCATACCTCGAGATTATAAAAGCCATATATGAAAGACCCACCGCTAATATCATCCTCAATGAGGAAAAACTGAGAGCTCTCCCCCTAAGGTCAAGAACAAGACAGGGATGTCCACTCTCACCACTGTTATTCAACATAGCATTGGAAGTCTTAGCCTCAGCAATCAGACAACACAAATAAATAAAAGGAATCCAAATAGGCCGGAAGGATGTCAAACGTTCACTCTTCACAGATGAAATGATACTCTATATGGAAAACCCAAAAGATTCTGCCAAAAAACTGCTAGGACTGATCCATGAATTCAGCAAAGTCGCTGGATATGAAATCAATGCACTTAAATTGGTTGCATTCCAGGGCACCTGGGTCACTCAGTTGGTTAATCGTCTGACTTCGGCTCAGGTCATGATCTCACAGCTCATGAGTTCAAGCCCCGTGTCAGACTCTGTGTTGACTGCTCAGAGCCTGAAGCCTGCTTCGGATTCTGTGTCTCCCTCTCTCTCTGCCACCGTCAAAGCTCACACTCTGTCTCTTTCTCTCTCCAAAAATAAACATTAAAAAAAAGATATCAGTTGCATTCCTATACACCAATAATGAAGAATAGAAAGAGAAATCAAGGAATGGATCCCATTTACAATTGCACCCAAAACCAGAAAATACCTAAGAATAAATCTAACCAAAGAGGTGAAAAATCTATACACTGAAAACTATAGAAAGCTGATGAAAGAAATTAAAGAAGACACACAAAAAAATGGAAAAAGATTCCATGCTCCTGGTAGGAAGAACAAATATTGTTAAAATGTCAATACTACCCAAAGCAATCTACGTATTCAATGTAATCCCTATCAAAATAACACCAACATTCTTCACAGAGCTAGAACAAACAATCCTAAAATTTGTAAGGAACCAGAAAAGACCCCGAATAGCCAAAGCAATCTGGAAAAAGAAAACCAAAGCAGGAGGCATCACAATCCCAGACTTCAAGCTGTATTACAAAGTTGTGATCATCAAGACAGTATGGTACTGGCACAAAAACAGACACTCAGATCAATGGAACAGAATAGAGAACCCACAAATGGACCCATAAACGTATGGCCAACTAATCTTTGACAAAGCAGGAAGGAGTATCCAATGGAATAGACAGTCTCTTCAGCAAGTGGTGCTGGGAAACCTGGACAGTGACACGCAGAAAAATGAACTTGGACCACTTTCTTATATTGTACCCAAAAATAAACTCAAAATGGATGAAAGACCTCAATGTAAGACAGGAATCCATCAAAACCCTTGAGGAGAAAGCGGGCAAAAACCTCTTTGACCTCGGCCATACCAACTTTTTACTCAACACGTCTCTGGAGGCCAGGGAAACCAAAGCCAAAATGAACTATTGGGACCTCATCAAAATAAAAATTTCTGCACTGCAAAGGAAACAATCAGCAAAACTAAAAGGCAACTGATGGAATGGGAGAAGATATTTGCAAATGATACATATATATATATATATATATATATATATATATATATATATATACACATACACACACACACACACACACACACACACACAAAATGGAGTATTACTTGGAAATCAAAAAGAATGAAATCTTGCCATTCTCAACTATGTGGATGGAACTTCAGGGTATTATGCTAAGTGAAATTAGTCAGAGAAAGGAAAATATATGACTTCACTCATATGAGGACTTTAAGATATAAAACAGATGAACATAAGGTAAGGGAAACAAAAATAATATAAAAACAGGGAGGGGGACAAAACAGAAGAGACTCACAAATATGGAGAACAAACTGAGGGTTATGGGAGGGATTGTGGGAGGGGGGATGGGCTAAAAGGGTAAGAGGCATTAAGGAATCTACTCCTGTAATCATTGTTGCACTATATGATAACTAACTTGAATGTAAATTAAAAAAAAAAAAAAAGAACACCTCATCACAGTGCTTTTGGAGCCTATTCTTAGCCAGAGTGATTCAGCATGCTATTTTTTTTTTTTTTTGGCTATTTATTTTTTTTTATTTTTTTTCAATATATGAAATTTATTGTCAGATTGGTTTCCATACAACACCCAGTGCTCATCCCAAAAGGTGCCCTCCTCAATACCCATCACCCACCCTCCCCTCCCTCCCACCCCCCATCAACCCTCAGTTTGTTCTCAGTTTTGGTTTTTTTTTTTTTATTTTTTTTTATTTTTTTAATATATGAAATTTACTGTCAAATTGGTTTCCATACAACACCCAGTGCTCATCCCAAAAGGTGCCCTCCTCAATACCCATCACCCACCCTGCCCTCCCTCCCACCCTGCCCTCCCTCCCACCCCCCATCAACCCTCAATTTGTTCTCAGTTTTTAACAGTCTCTTTCAGCATGCTATTTTTAGTTTCCATCTCCATTCACCCTTGTTTATCCAGTACTGCAGCACTGGCTTCAGTCATCCCAGGAAAATATGGCCAAAATAACTGAGTTATTTTGGGGTTTCCAAGGACTGAAACTGAGTCTTCTTGGACTGACCTCAAGAGAATGAGGCATCTAGGAGATCTTGCTACTGCTTAGTATTTAATGAAAGCCCACAAAGCTCTAACATACATGGGGACAAATTATGTCATAATCTTTAGTCTCTGGGGAACCTGGATGAATCTTCATGAAAAGCTACAGTTCTGATTCCCACAGAAGCAGAGCAACAGTTAAGGAACATCCCATGTAAGTGACTGGCTGGTATGACTGCACTTAGCAGGCAGAACTTTACAGCAAGATGGAGAGGCACTCCCTGTTCTCTGCTCTGGACCCATGAAGCAAAGATTCAATCCTATTTAATGCACTCATTACACCCTGTTTATCAGCATTTATCTGCTGATACTACAAACATTTGTTGAGTGCAACCTAGTATGTATCAGGCACACATAAGCCTCATAATAAATGGTAAAATAAACAAAACCTCACTCGGGCTGTAGAATGCAGTATGAGTATGTGTGTGTAGCATGCATAAGTGGAAGACCTTTTTAAAAAGGTGTTCATAAGCTAAATCTTGAAAGATGAGTAAGAGTTTCTGCAATGGATAAAGAACAATCATTCCAGAAGGAAGTAAATGCACACAGAAAGGTAGGCATATAGATGTAAAGAGACCCATTGTGGCTCAGATAGTATGAAACCAGACTGGGTGCTGGGTAGAAATAGGCAAGGAAACCTACTTTCACATAGAATTATTTATCATTAGCCCAAGGAATTGACTGGAAATAGCATGGTTAAAATTTTTAGAAGGAAATACTCTATGACCTTGGATTTCAGGAATTAAAAATGAACTGACCTAGAAAACTGAATTTCCTGAGGCTAGTGTGGTAGGTAGCCTCTCAGATGGCTCCTGTGGAGCCCTGCCTCCTGATACCCATGGCATTGTATAATCCCCTCCTGAGTACCTTGCTTCTGACCAATAGATTATAGCAGCATTGAGGGGTATCACCTTCCATGATTAGGTGACAAAAGATTATTACTTCCATCTTGCTAGCCAGCTCTCTCTATTTCCTTCTTAATGTGCACACTTTTATGAATTAAGCTGTCATATTGGAGAGGCCCACATGCTGAAGTACTGAAGGTGACCTGTGGCACACAACTAGTGGGGAACTAAAGCTCTAAGTCCAAAAGAGCCTGATGAATTAAATTCTTCCAACAACCACTGAGTGAGCTTGGAAGCAGGTCTATGGTTGAAACTTTGGATGAGACTGCAGACTCTTGGCTGACACCTCGATTTTGACCTTATGAGAGACCATGAGGCAGAGGATCCAGCTAAGCGATTCCTGACCCATAGATACCATGAGATAATAAATAGTGCTGTTGGAACTGGCTAAGTTTTAGGTTAATTTGTTATGCAGCAATAGTAATAAAAACTCTGATAAGTTCCAGGACTTTCAATGTATGCACTGCAATAAGGTAAAGGCCCTGGGACACAAACATTCCTGTCCCTCACCAATTCTCTGGTGAAGTGTGTGTTTAAGTCCTTTCCTCTTTTTTAAAATTGGGTTTTTTTGGGTGGGAAAAATTGAGTTGCTTGCTTTCTTATTATTGAGTTTAAGAGTTCTTTATATGGGGGGAGGAGCCAAGATGGCAGAAGAGCATGGAAGTCTTTTGTGTGTCTCATGTCCATGAAATACAGCTAGACCAACACTAAACCATCCTACACACCTAGAAAACTGATTGGAGGATTAACACAACAATCTGCACAACCTGAACCACAGAATTCAGCAGGTACGCATTATGGAGAGACAAACTTGGGGAGCAAGAAGCCACGAAAGATAGGGAACCACTTTTGTGGGTGGTGAGGACAGAGACTGGGGGCAGGGCGGAGGGGGGGGGAGAATATGGGAAAAGCACCCTTCCCCAAAAGCAGCTGGAGAGAAAGTGGAAAATTGGAAACAGCTGCAGGGACTAAACTAAAAAGGGATAAAGGAGAAAGGAGAGGGTTTAAGTTCCATTAAGACTGTAAACAAGGGGAGCACAAAGGCTGCAACTCTGCAGCTCAATACCTGGCGGTGCTCTGGTGGGAAGGGTGAATCCCCAGGAACAGAGTGGGGTCCAGCAGGTTCTCAGGCCACACGGGGAAAAGCAGTTCCACTGATGGAAGGACATTTGGTAGAGACTGTTGAAGCCACCTGGTCCCAGCAGACCCCAAAAGGTGGCCACATTCACTGGTGCTGGGGCAAGGTCATTAAGGGTGAAGCCTGGTGCCAGATGTGTGTTGTGATTTTCCATAATCCATGAAACGCTGCTGCTACACTGTCTGGCAAACATTTTCTTGGGCGGGCTGGCACCTGGCCAGAGTCTCGGGGCACCGGCAACAACAGGGTCCAGCGGGCGTTCCTGGGTACAGCCGATATTCAGCCATTGCTCAGTGAGACCCTCCCACAGAGGGGTGGAACGGGTCAAAGCCGCAGTCCTTCAGAAGTAAGGGGCCAGGGAAAACAGCCACATCTGAGACAAAACTTGGGAGAGAATTACTGCCTGGGGCCTGGTCACAAACAGTGAAAAAGCAGGGAGTGGATGAGAGCTGAAGACAGAGGACTGGTGCCTGACTGCTGATCCAGGAGAACAGACTGGGGTAGCTGGGTGGGACCAGTTTCACCGCTCCCGCGCATGTGCATACGCACCTACAAGCGCTGCAACAATCCACCCCAGTAGGCTACCAGCGCCATCTAGTGGAGAACAGAGCTGTTACACTGAGCTCCACCCCACTGGGCCAACTTCGCTCTTCAAGAACACAAACCTCACCACCAGCTTAGTTTATGGACTATAAAGAGCTACATAGATTGACTTCTAGGGGGAAATGAAGCAATTTCAGTCCTACTTCAATCTGTTAGCAGGTTTATCAATTCAACTTTCTTTCTTTTTTCTTTTTCTCTTTTACAATTCTTTTCTTTTTCTTGAATACAGAAAAATTCATTTTTATTTTCAATTTTTAGTAAAAATATCTTTGTTTAATTTTTATTACTATATTTTTTACTTTTGTGTAAATTTTTTCAAATTCTACTTTACCTCCATCATTTTATTTTAGTCTACTTCAGTGTATTCACCTTTTCAAATTTTCAAACAATTTCCTTTTTTTTTTCTTTTTTTCTTTTTCATTTCTTTTCTTTTTCTTGAATGCAGAAAAACTTCATTTTTACCTTCAATTTCTATTAAAGATATTCTTATTTAATTTTCATTACTATATTATTTGCTTTTATGTAACTTTTTTCAAATTCTATTTTACTTCCATCATGTTATTTTAGTCTACTGCAGTGTATTCACTTTTTCAAATTTTCAAATGATTTCTTTTCTTTTTTATTCTCTTTTTGTCTCTTTTTTCTTTTTTCATTTCTTGTTTCTTAAATACAGAAAATGAAAAAATTCATATTTATTTTTAATTTTTATTAAAAATATTTTTCTTTAGTTTTTTTCTACTATATTCTTTACTTTTGTGTATATTTTTTCAAATTCTATTTTACCCCCATCATCTCATTTCAGTCTACTTTAGTGTATTCATTTTTTTCAAATTCTCAAACGATTTCCTTTTTTTCTCCCCCCCCCCCCCCCCGTTTTTCTCTAATCTGTCAAACCACTTTCAACACCCAGACCAAAATACACCTAGGATCTAGCATCATCTATTCAATTCTTGTAAAATCGAGTTTTAAAATCCAGTAAAGAAATGGGCAAAAGACATGAATAGACATTTCTCCAAAGAAGACATACAGATGGCCAAACAACACATAAAAAATGCTCAAGTTCACCCATCATCAGGGAAATACAAATCAAAACCACAATGAGATACCATCTCACACCTGTCCAAATGGTCAACATTAATGTCAGGCAACAACAGATGTTGGCGAGGATGTGGAGAAAGAGGATCTCTTTTGCACTGCTGGTAGGAATGCAAACTGGTGCAGCCACCCTGGAAAACAGAATGGAGGTTCCTCAAAAAATTAAAAATAGAACTACCCTACGACCCAGTAATTGCACTACTAAGTATTTGTCCATGGGATTCAGGTGTGCTGTTTCAAAGGGACACATGCACCCCCATGTTTATTTTTTTAAATATGTTTAACGTTTATTTATTATTGGCAGACAGAGAGAGACAGAGCATGAGCATGGGAGGCGCAGAGAGAGGGGAAGACACAGAATCCGAAGCAGGCTCCAGGCTCCAAGCTGTCAACACAGAGCCTGACGCTGGGTTCGAACTCACAAACTGCAAGATCATGACCTGAGCTGAAGTCGGACGCTCAACCAACTGAGCAACCCAGGCGCTCCTGCACCCCCATGTTTATAGCAGCACTATCAACAATAGCCAAAGTATGGTAAGAGCCCAAATGTCCATTGATGGATGAATGGATAAAGAAGATGTGGTATGTATGTATGTGTGTATACACACACACACACACACACACACACACACACACACACAATGGAGTATTACTCGGCAATCAAAAAGAATGACAACTTGCCATTTGCAACTATGTGGATGGAACTGGAGGGTATTATGCTAAGTGAAATTAGCCAGTCAGAGAAAGAGAAATATCTATGACTTCCCTCATATGATGACTTTAAATACAAAACAGATGAACATAAGGGAAGGGAAACAATATAAAAACTGGGAGGAGGACAAAGCACAAGAGACTCATAAATATTGAGAACAAACAAAGGGTTACTGGAGGAGGTATGGGAGGGGAGATGGGCTAAATGGGTAAGGGGCATTAAGGAATCTACTCCTGAAATCATTGTTGCACTATATGCTAATTTAGATGTCAATTAAAAAATTGGGGGGGGGGGGAATGCAAGCTGGTGCAGCTGCTCTGGAAAACAGTATGGGGTTTCCTCAAAAACTAAAAGTAGAACTACCCTATGACCCAGAAATTGCACCACCAGGCATTTATCCATGGGATACAGGTGTGCTGTTTTGAAGGGACAAATGTACCCCCATGTTTATAGCAGCACTATCAACAATAGCCAAAGTATGGAAAGAGCCCAAATGTCCATCGATGGATGGGTAAAGACGATGTGATATATATATATATGTATATATATATACATATACATATATACACACACACACACACACACACACACACACACAATGAAGAATCAAAAAGAATGAAATCATGTCATTTGCAACTACGTGGATAGAACTGGAGGGTATTATGCTAAGTGAAATTAGTCAGTCAGAGAAAAACAAAAATCATATGACTTCACTCATATGAGACAAAACAGATGAACATAAGGGAATGGAAACAAAAATAATGTAAAAGCAGGGAGGGGGACAAAAGAGAAGCGACTCATAAATATGGAGAACAAACTGAGGTTTACTGGAGGGGCTGTGGGAGGGGGGATGGGCTAAATGGGTAAGGGGCACTAAGGAATTTACTCCTGAAATCATTGTTGCACTACATGCTAACTAATTTGGATTTAATTTTAAAAGATAAAAAATAAAATTAAAAAATATATATGTATAAGTAAAATGTATGACAATAATACCAACAGGCATGGAATGGAGAAATAGAAATATACTATTATAAAGTTCTCATACATGAAGTGGTATAATATCACTTGAAGGTAGTTGGTAATAAGTTTAGAGTTAAACTGTAAACCCTAACAAAGCCACCAAAATAACAAAAACATATTTATAGAAAATCAAATGAGATAAAATGGAATCACAGAAAACACTGAATTCAAAAGAAGGCAGAAGAAAAGAGGGAAAATGGAACAAAGAACACAGAAAATGAATAGCAAGATGATAAACTTAAGCCCAACCATATAAATAATAACAATCCCAATAAAAAAGCAGAGGTTGTGTGATTGACAAAGCAAGACAGAATTGTTATCTGCCTATAAGAAACAAAATTTAAATATAAAGATGCAAATCTGTTAAAAGGATAGAAAAAGATATACTGTGCTAATCCTAATAAAAATAAAGCTGCAGTGGCCATATTAATATTAGATAAAGATTTCAGAACAAAGAGATGGCCAGAGATGAAAGTCATTTCATAGTGATAAATGAGTTAATTAATCAAGAGAACATAACAATCCTAAACATTTATGCTCCTAATAACACAGCTACAAGATAAGTAAAAAAAGGACTGAAGGAGAAATAAATCTGTTATATTCAGAGATTTCAGTAACCATTTCTCAATAACTGATAGAATAACTAAAGGAAAGTCAATAAAATATAAAAGCCTTGAACAATGCTACCAATTAATATAAATGGCATTTATAGGAACATTTCACCCATTAACAGCAGAATACATGTTTTCTTGAAGTGCACATGAAAGATTTACCAAAATAGAAAATATTCTGTCATAATGAAAATCTCAATAAATTTAAAAGAATTCGAGTTCTACAAAATATGTTCTCTGAACTCCCTTCAGATGTAACTTGAATCGATCTTCTGCATGACATATCATAGTGAAACTGGCAAAATACAAGGATAAAGAGAAAATTCTGAAAGCAGCGAGGGATAAACATGCTCTAACATATAAAGGGAGACCTATAAGACTCGTGACCAATCTCTCTTCTGAAACTTGGCAGGCCAGAAAGGAATGGCAGGAGATCTTCAATGTGATGAACAGGAAAAATACGCAGCCGAGAATCCTTTATCCAGCAAGTCTGTCATATAGAATAGGAGAGATAAAGGTCTTCCCAAACAAACAAAAACTGAAGGAATTCATCACCACTAAACCAGTCCTGCAAGAGATCCTAAAGGGGATCCTGAGAGACAAAGTACCAGAGACATCGCTACAAGCATAAAACATACAGACATCACAATGACTCTAAACCCATATCTTTCTATAATAACACTGAATGTAAATGGACTAAATGTGCCAACCAAAAGACATAGGGTATCAGAATGGATAAAAAACAAGACCCATCTATTTGCTGTCTACAAGAGACTCATTTTAGACCTGAGGACACCTTCAGATTGAGAGTGAGGGGATGGAGAACTAATTATCATGCTACTGGAAGTCAAAAGAAAGCTGGAGTAGCCATACTTATATCAGACAAACTAGACTTTAAATTAAAGGCTGTAACAAGATATGAAGAAGGGCATTATATAATAATTACAGGGTCTATCCATCAGGAAGAGCTAACAATTATAAATGTCTATGTGCTGAATACGGGAGCCCCCAAATATATAAAACAATTAATCACAAACATAAGCAACCTTATTGATAAGAATGTGGTAACTGCAGGGGACTTTAACACTCCACTTACAGAAATGGATAGATCATCTAGACACACGGTCAATAAAGAAACAAGGGCCCTGAATGATACATTGGATCAGATGGACTTGACAGATATATTTAGAACTCTGCATTCCAAAGCAACAGAATATACTTTCTTCTTGAGTGCACATGGAACATTCTCCAAGATAGATCACATACTGGGTCACAAAACAGCCCTTCATAAGTATACAAGAATTGAGATCATACCATGCATACTTTCAGACCACAATGCTATGAAGCTTGAAATCAACCACAGGGAAAAGTCTGGAAAACCTCCAAAAGCATGGAGGTTAAAGAACACCCTACTAAAGAATGAGTGGGTCAACCAGGCAATTAGAGAAGAAACTAAAAAATATATGGAAACAAACGAAAATGAAAATACAACAATCCAAACGCTTTGGGATGCAGCAAAGGCAGTCCTGAGAGGAAAATACATTGCAATCCAGGCCTATCTCAAGAAACAAGAAAAATCCCAAATACAAAATCTAACAGCACACCTAAAGGAAATAGAAGCAGAACAGCAAAGGCAGCCTAAACCCAGCAGAAGAAAAGAAATAATAAATATCAGAGCAGAAATAAACAATATAGAATCTAAAAAAACTGTAGAGCAGATCAACGAAACCAAGAGTTGGTTTTTTGAAAAAGTAAACAAAATTGACAAACCTCTAGCCAGGCTTCTCAAAAAGAAAAGGGAGATGACCCAAATAGATAAAATCATGAATTAAAATGGAATTATTACAACCAATCCCTCAGAAATACAAGCAATTATCAGGGAATACTATGAAAAATTATATGCCAACAAACTGGACAACCTGGAAGAAATGGACAAATTCCTAAACACCCATACCCTTCCAAAATTCAATCAGGAGGAAACAGAAAGCTTGAACAGACCCATAACCAGCGAAGAAATTGAATCAGTTATCAAAAATCTCCCAACAAATAAGAGTCCAGGACCAGATGGCTTCCCAGGGGAGTTCTACCAGATGTTTAAAGCAGAAATAATACCTATCCTTCTCAAGCTATCCCAAAAAATAGAAAGGGAAGGAAAACTTCCAGACTCATTCTATGAAGCCAGTATCACTTTGATTCCTAAACCAGACAGAGACCCAGCAAAAAAAGAGAACTACAGGCCAATATCCCTGATGAATATGGATGCAAAAACTCTCAATAAGATACTAGCAAATAGAATTCAACAGCATATAAGAAGAATTATTCACCATGATCAAGTGGGATTCATTCCTGGGATGCAGGGCTGGTTCAACATTCACAAATCAATCAACGTGATACATCACATTAATAAAAGAAAAGATAAGAACCATATGATCCTGTCAATCGATGCAGAAAAGGCATCTGACAAAATTCAGCAAACTTTCTTAATAAAAACCCTCGAGAAAGTTGGGATAGAAGGAACATACTTAAAGATCAAAAAGCCATTTATGAAAAGCCCACAGCTAACATCATCCTCAATGGGGAAAAACTGAGAGCTTTTTCCCTGAGATCAGGAACACGACAGGGATGTCCACTCTCACCGCTGTTGTTTAACACAGCGTTGGAAGTTCTAGCATCAGCAATCAGACAACAAAAGGAAATCAAAGGCATCAAAATTGGCAAAGACGAAGTCAAGCTTTCACTTTTTGCAGATGACATGATATTATACATGGAAAATCCGATAGACCCCACCAAAAGTCTGCTAGAACTGATACATGAATTCAGCAAAGTTGCAGGATACAAAATCAATGTACAGAAATCAGTTGCATTCTTATACACTAACAATGAAGCAACAAAAAGACAAATAAAGAAACTGATCCCATTCACAATTGCACCAAGAAGCATAAAATACCTAGGAATAAATCTAACCAAAGATGTAAAAGATCTGTATGCTGAAAACTATAGAAAGCTTATGAAGGAAATTGAAGAAGATATGAAGAAATGGAAAAACATTCCATGCTCATGGATTGGAAGAATAAATATTGTCAAAATGTCAATACTACCCAAAGCTATCTACACATTCAATGCAATCCCAATCAAAATTGCACTAGCATTCTTCTCGAAGCTAGAACAAGCAATCCTAAAATTCATATGGAACCACAAAAGGGCCCGAATAGCCAAAGTAATTTTGAAGAAGAAGAAGACCAAAGCAGGAGGCATCACAATCCCAGACTTTAGCCTCTACTACAAAGCTGTAATCATTAAGACAGCATGCTATTGGCACAAAAACAGACACATAGACCAATGGAATAGAATAGAAACCCCAGAACTAGACCCACAAACGTATGGCCAACTCATCTTTGACAAAGCAGGAAAGAACATCCAATGGAAAAAAGACAGTCTCTTTAACAAATGGTGCTGGGAGAACTGGACAGCAACATGCAGAAGGTTGAAACTAGACCACTTTCTCACACCATTCACAAAAACAAACTCAAAATGGATAAAGGACCTGAATGTGAGACAGGAAACCATCAAAACCCTAGAGGAGAAAGCAGGAAAAGACCTCTCTGACCTCAGCCGTAGCAATTTCTTACTTGACACATCCCCAAAGGCAAGGGAATTAAAAGCAAAAATGAACTGGGACCTTATGAAGATAAAAAGCTCCTGCACAGCAAAGGAAACAACCAACAAAACTAAAAGGCAACCAACGGAATGGGAAAAGATATTTGCAAATGACATATCGGACAAAGGGCTAGTATCCAAAATCTATAAAGAACTCACCAAACTCCACACCCGAAAAATAAATAACCCAGTGAAGAAATGGGCAGAAGACATGAATAGACACTTCTCTAAAGAAGACATCCAGATGGCCAACAGGCACATGAAAAGATGCTCAACGTCACTCCTCATCAGGGAAATACAAATCAAAACCACACTCAGATATCACCTCACGCCAGTCAGAGTGGCCAAAATGAACAAATCAGGAGACTATAGATGCTGGAGAGGATGTGGAGAAACGGGAACCCTCTTGCACTGTTGGTGGGAATGCAAATTGGTGCGGCCACTCTGGAAAATAGTGTGGAGGTTCCTCAAAAAATTAAAAATAGACCTACCCTATGACCCAGCAATAGCACTGCTAGGAATTTACCCAAGGGATACAGAAGTACTGATGCATAGGGGCACTTGTACCCCAATGTTTATAGCAGCACTCTCAACAATAGCCAAATTATGGAAAGAGCCTAAATGTCCATCAACTGATGAATGGATAAAGAAATTGTGGTTTATATACACAGTGGAGTACTACGTGGCAATGAGAAAGAATGAAATATGGCCCTTTGTAGCAACGTGGATGGAACTAGAGAGTGTTATGCTAAGTGAAATAAGCCATACAGAGAAAGACAGATACCATATGGTTTCACTCTTATGTGGATCCTGAGAAACTTAACAGAAACCCATGGGGGAGGGGAGGAAAAAAAAAAGAGGTTAGAGTGGGAGAGACCCAAAGCATAAGAGACTGTTAAAAACTGAGAACAAACTGAGGGTTGATGGGGGGTGGGAGGGAGGAGAGGGTGGGTGATGGGTATTGAGGAGGGCACCTTTTGGGATGAGCACTGGGTGTTGTATGGAAACCAATTTGACAGTAAATTTCATATATTAAAAAAATAAATAAGTAAATAAATAAACATTAAAAAAAAACAAAAAAAAACTGAGAACAAACTGAGGGTTGATGGGGGTGGGAGGGAGGGGAGGGTTGGTGATGGGTATTGAGGAGGGCACCTTTTGGGATGAGCACTGGGTGTTGTATGGAAACCAATTTGACAATAAATTTCATATATTGAAAAAAAAAAGAAAGTGGCTTGATAGATTAGAGAAAAAAGGGGAAAGAAGAAAAAAAAGGAAATCATTTGAAAATTTGAAAAAATGAATACACTGAATTAGACTAAAATGAAATGATGGAAGTAAACTAGTGTTTGAAAAAATTTACACAAAAGTAAAAAATAGAAAAAAATTAAAGAAAAATATTTTTAATAAAAATTGAAAATAACAATGAATTTTTCTCTTTCTTTATTCAAGAGAAGGAAAAGAAACAATAAAGAGAAAAAAGAAGAAAAAAGAAAAGAAAAGAAAGTAAATTGAATAGATGGACCTAACAGACTGAAATACGCTGAAATTACTTCATTTTCCCCTAGAAGTCAGACTATGAAGCACCTTATAGTCCATAAACTAAGCAGGCAGTCAGACTTCTGTTCTTGAAGAGCAAGGTTGGGCCTGTTGGGCGGGGCTTAGTGTAACAGCTCCATTCTCCACTAGATGGTGCTGCTAGCTTACTGGGATGGATTGTTGTGGTGCTTGTAGGTGCGTATGCACATGCACAGGAGTGGTGAAAATGGCAGCACCCAGCTACCCAGTCTCTAGTTTCAGAACTCTGTTCGCCCTGATCAGCAATCATGCCCCTGTGCTTTATCTTCAGCTTTTGTCCACTCCCCTCTTTTACACTACCCATGACCAAACCCCAGGTAGTACCTCTCTCCTGAGTTTTGTCTCAGATAAGGCTGTTTCCCTGGCCCCTTACTTCTGAGGGACTATGGCTTTGTCCCGTTCAGCCCCTCTGCGGAGGGTCTCACCAAGCAATGGCCAAATGCTGGCCACACCCAGGAAAGTTTGCAGGACTGTGCTACTGCCGAAGCCCAGAGATTGCGGCCAGGTGCCAGCCCGCCCCAGATAAAGTTTGTGAGATAGTGTAGCAGCAGCTTTTCAGGGATTATGGAAAATCACAACACACATCTGGCACCAGGCTTCACCCTTAGCGACCTTGTTCCAGCATCAGCAAATGCAGCCGTTCTCTGGGGTCTGCGGTTGTCTCACAACCTCTACCAAATGTCCTTCCAGCAGTGGAACAGCTTCTCTCCATGTGGCCTGAGAACCTCTCTGACCCCACTCTGCTCTTGGGGATTCACACTTCCCACCAGAGCACCTCCAGGTATCGAGCTGTGGAGTTGCAGACTCTCTGAGCTCCCTCTATTCATAGTCTTAATGGAATTTAAACCCTCTCCTTTCTCCTTTCTCCCTTTTTAGTTTAGTCCCTGTGGCTATTTCCAACTTTCCACTTTCTCTCCAGCTGCTTTCGGGGAGGGGTGCTTTCGCCATATTCTCCCCACCGTCTCTGTCCTCTCTCTGCACACAAAAGCACATCCCTGCCCTCCACAGCTTCTCTCTCCCCAAGTTCACCTCTCTGCGCCTTGTACCTGCTGAATTCTGTGGTTCAGGTTGTGCAGACTGTTGTGTTAATCCTCAGGTCAGTTTTCTAGGTGTGCAGGATGGTTTAGTGTTGGTCTGGCTGTTATTTCATGGATGTGAGACACACAAAAAACTTCCATGCTGTTCCACCATCTTGGCCCCCTCCCCTCTTATACATATATTTTCATTTTATTTTTTTAACTTTTTAATTTTAATTTTAATTTTTTAATTTACATCCAAGTTAGTTAGCATGTAGTACAATAATGATTTCAGGAGTAGAATCCAGGGATTCATCCCCTATGTTTTACATATATTTTTAAATGAACAGCATATTATTGTTATTTCTGTTCAGTCACTTATCTTTAATGAGATATAAATAACAGAAAAATATATGTTTACCTGTATTTTTCCATTTGTAGTTCTCCTCATTCCTTTTTATAATTCTTATTTCCATCTGGTATCCATTTTCCTTATGCCTGATTTCTTTTAACATTTCTTATAGGGTGTGGTTCCTGATGATGAGTTCTTTCAGTTTTTGTATACAAGTCTAAAATATTTCACATTTTTAAAAATCATAACTTTGTTGAGATATAATGCATATATCATACCCATTTAAAGTTTACAATTTAGTGGGTTTTAGTATATTTGCAGAGTTGTGCAACCATCACCATAATCAATTTCAGAATTTTTTCATTACTCTAATAAGAAACCCTATAACCATTAGCATTTCCCATCCTCACCTCCTGTTTCCCCTCACTGTCCATGGGCCTAGGAAAGTAACATAATATCTATCTATATTTGCCTTTTCTGGACACTTCATATAAATTGAATAATATATTGTCAAATGTATTGTAATAATACAATTGTGGTCTTTGGCGACTGGCTCCTTCACTTAGCATAATGTTTCCACACTTCACCCATGTTGTAGCATATATCACTACTTTATTTGCTAAATAATATTTCATCTTATGGATATGGCATATTTTATTTATCTGTTCAATTGATGCACCCCTGTGTTGTTTCAATTTCTTTAGCTATTATGAATTCCAGTTCAATAATTTAACTTTTTCACTACCCTACACCCTTATCACTTTTCTTAGTCATCCTAGCGTCCATGGCCTAGCACTAATATGGTCTTTTTTTAAGCCCCTTGCTTCTCTTTTCTGCCCATAATTCTTGCCTGGTAAAAATCATATTCTGGCCAAACTAAATAATCTCTAGTTCACACAGCTGCTGAATCTTGGAGGAGAAAACCATTTAACAATGCTGACTGGATTCATATTACATCTATTACCATAATTCTTCCAAGTCAGCCATTTCCCATTCTCACTTTCTTTATATCTATACCACTTTCCCCCCCTAACACTCAGGTGAAGAACAACTATAATTTCATATAGAAAATAAGTATATTTAGAAAAGAAATTTTCTCATTTTCTCATTACAAATTCTACCAAAATTCCTCCTTCTGTATTCACATAATATTCCTTATTCTCTACACTAAACTGCATCAAGTAGTCCCTCCATCTTTCCATCAATTTCTTCCTATCTAGATAATTCTCAACACACAAATATGTAATAGTACTATCAAATTTATCCCTTCCTCCCTCCTTCTCTCCCACTCTCCCTCCTTCCCTCCTTTCCCCCCTACACACACACACACACACACACACACACACACACACACACACACAAACTTCCATTTATCCTATACCCTTTCTAGTTACCAAACAATTCTTCTGCAATTCTTTTGTTTTTCCTTTACAGCAAAATTTGTTTAAAATTTGTACTCATTTGCCCTACTTTTTCACTTGTTTGCTGAACCTCCTCTAACCCGGCTTTTTTTCCCCATGGCTCTACAAGAATGGACCTTGTCAGAGTCACAAATGAGTCATATCTTACCAAAATCAATGATCATTTTCTGTTTTATTCTTACTAGGCCTTTCAATAGCACTTGACACAGCTGACTATTCCCCTTACTTTGAAATACTTTCTTCCTAAAGCTTCTGGAAGCCTACACCCTCTTTTTTACTTCAAACTCACCATCCATTCCTTCTGATTTCCTTTTCTGGCTCTTCCTCCTCTACCTGACCTCAAATTGTTTGGCCTGCTTAATTTTATTTTCTTCTCTAGTTGTACCTTCTCCAAGATTTTATCTGGCCACACAGTTCCAATTATGTCTAGCTACTGACTTTTAAGTTTATATTTCTAGGTGAGACCTCCATCCCCCAAAATCCATATATCCCAAGCCTTTATTTTATCATTAAATAGCACCACCCACCCAATTCCTCAGGCCAATAATAACCTAGAGATATTCCTTAATTCTTTCTTTTACCTTAACACACAACATTCAATCCACCAATAGAAGAGTTTCCAAAATACATCCTACATTTCACAACTTCTTACCAAATCTACTGCTAAAAATCCCATCTAAACTCCAACCATGTCTAGTTTGAGCTAGTTACAGCATCCTAATGGTCTCTTGTCTATTCTTGCTCCCCTAAAGTCTTTCCAGCAAAAAGCAACTAAAGTGATTTCTAAAGAGCAAAACTGATAATAACTCCCCTAATGTCCTTTATAGCTAATTTTCTCCTCATGCATTGCATTTAGTTGTCTTGTCTCTTACTGTTGGAAGAGTACAGGCCAGTTATTTTGTAGGATATCCCTCCATTTGTCCAATGTTTCTTCATGATTAGATTAAAGTTTTGCTTTTTGACCATTATACAACAGAAGTGATACTGTGTTCTTCTCAATGCATTAAAGCAGGAGGCATGTGATTTGATTTGTCCCAATATTGACGATGTTTGATTTGGCTAAGGTGGTTCCTTAACTTGTGGAAAGACACAATGAATCTATGAAAATACTCCTTCCTTCCTCAAACTTTCACACACTAGCTGGAGCAATTATAGACTTTCTAACATCATCATTCCTTCTATATTTGTAAGTTGGCATTCTTCTATAAGGAACTTTCCTTTCTCTCATATTTATTTATATCAGTATAAACTAATTCTTATTTCATTCCATTCAATATGTTATAATTCATTATTATCAGTCTTTATTATGATGCTCAAATTGTCCAATACTTGGTCAGCGGCAGCGACTTTAAGGTGGCTGCTGTGCCTTTTTGATGTCTTCATGATTCTTTGAGCATTCTATACTTTATGGCATATGAAGATGTTCAAAGCTAATCTTATAACTTTCGTACCTTTGCCTCACATTTAGAGAATACAGAGGTTTGTTTTTGCACACAGTTAATATATTAGCATCAATAACTCTTTTTTCAAGGATTTTTCTAACCTTTGTTATTGTGGGACTAGAGTGGCCCTTATCTAGGTCTAGAGTGGTCCTGTCCTACAGTATGGCCTTTCTGGAGGGCCAATTGAGTGTCCATGATGTCCAGTGACTTCCCCACTGGACTCCTATGTCTAATAGAACTGTGGGGCCTCCAGAAATTCAGTTCAGCTCACACTTCTCTAGCAGCTGTCCTTAACTAGATCTTACAGAATCTCATTCTATACGTGTGCAGATTATCATTCAGCCAGAGACTTAAAGGACACACTATCCACATTTCCAGTGCTCCTTTTCTGCACAGGTGCAGAAAAACTCAAAAGCCAAAAGGACTTGTCTCTACTTCCAGAGCACAGCAATATAATGGCGCTCTGTTTGGGCCTCATTCCTGCACTATAGTCCACAAGGTGCCCCCAGGCAAAGCTGGGGCAATTGTGCAGCTTTCCTCATGTGTTTCTTCTGTCTAAAAGGCCAAAGTCCACTGTGCCTACTGTCCAAACAATTTGTGCATGTATTTTGTCTAATTTTGTATTTCTTTACAACCAGAGGGATAATGAAGTTCAGTTACTCCATTATTATCTGAAGTGGATTCAACAACTACTCTTCATAGGAATTGTATATAAAATAGAACCCTTAACATGATTACACACTCACTTACATACCCAACAGACACACACATACAATTTTTTTTTATTTTAGTTTTTGTTTAAAATCCAGTTAGTTAAAATACAGTGTAGTATTTTGTTTCAGGAGTACAGTTTAGTGATTCAACACTTATATACAACACCTGGTGTTCATCACAACAAGTGCATTCCTTAAGCCCCATCACATATTTAACCATCCCTCTACCCACTTCCCCTCTGGTAACCATCAGTTTGATCTCTATAGTTAAGAGTCTATTTCTTGGTTTGCCTCTCTCCTTTGTTTTTTCCCCTTTGCTTGTTTGTTTTTTCTTAAATCCCACAAATGAGTGAAATCCTATGGTATTTGTCTTTCTCTGACTTGCTTATTTCATTTAGCATAATATTGTCTAGCTCCATGCATGTCGTTACAAATGACAAGATTTCATTCTTTTTATGGCTGAGTAATATTCCATTGTGCGTGTGTGTGTGTGTGTGTACATACACACACACACACATATATATACACACACACACATATACACACCACATCTTCTTTAATAATTTTTAAAAATCTCACTGCAATAATCATCAATATCTACATTTTCACTGAAGTCAGGAGCAGGTCAATTCTGTGCTAGCCAATAAAATTAGACAAGGAAAAAAGAGAAATAAAAATTAGAATGAAAGATATAAAAATTATTGTGTTCTGATGATGGAAACCAAAGAAAATAAACTAAAAATTTTAATCCTTTTTATGAAGTTAGTAAATAGAATTGAACAGCACTTATTTACAATAGCAAAAATAAAATAAAAACAGGAATGAATCCTAATTAAAATAGAGCAGGAACCATAGAAAGAAAACTTTACAACTCTGCTGAGACTCTCACTTATAGTCAAGATAGAGTAACAGGGCCACATTTACCCTACTATCTACAGCAACAACAGAACTAAACAAAATATACAATAGCTCTTAAGACATTAGACACCAAGCAACAAATGCTAGTGATCACTGAGAGATGAGAAAACAATGAGGTGAGCCCTGCAATAGTGTAAGCTTATGGCCTGGACAAAGTTCTCAGTTTGTGGTATAGTAAGAAGGAGCTCAGGTAGAACTAGACAGTCTATGAGTTGAGAAGATGGAGCTGGGAGTCAGAGATGGCCAAGGCATAGTATCTAAGAAGAAAGGGATGGACAGAGAACTCCTGAGATCTGAAGAGGGTCTCCTTCAAGTGTTCAGCAGAGGACTAGTCAGTACATGTATATAAGAAAAGTACCTGAGATAAGATTTTTTTAAAAACATGAAAAGACAGAAAAGCATAATAGTCAGAGATCACACAGAGGTAGATAGAGTATGTATTCCAACAGATAAAGTAGAAAACTTCAAAATAAATGGGACATTGGATAGAGTATAAACAAAGGCCTTGTCTCGGTAGTAAGTAAAAATTAATCCTGGACTGAGTGTTGGTAGGATCTGCCTAATAAGGTTTATAAGGAATACCTGAAAGGATCAAACTGTTTCCAAGTAACTTAACTGAATTATAAAACAAAGCTCAACAATATTTATAGAAAAATGTGGAGACTAGGAAATTCCAAATCCTCACTCTCCCATGGAAACATCAAAAAACAAACAGAAACTGACAACTGTAATAACTTTATAGGAGCTCTGGAAAATAGTCAAATGTCTATAGCAAACAAGAAAATGTACAATTAAAAAAATCACATTCAGGGCGCCTGGCTGGTTCAGTCGGTTGAGCCTCCAACTTCGGCTCAGGTCATGATCTCACAGTCTGTGAGTTTGAGCCCTGCGTCGGGCTCTGTGCTGACAGCTCAGAGCCTGGAGCCTGCTTCATATTCTGTGTCTCCCTCTCTCTCTGCCCCTCCCCCGTTCATGCTTAGTCTCTCTCTGTCTCAAAAATAAATAAACATTAAAAAAAATCGCATTCAAAACTGTAGAAATTTTATGATGTTTTTACTTGCCTTTGCCACACCCCTTCCCCAGTGGGGTAAGGTTTTGATCTAGAGGGAGTGGCAACCCAACCACCAATTCCCTTCCTCAAACCAAAGGAAGCAGAGCAGACTTTATGTGAACATTTGAACCTATCTGGGAGCTGTCTGAAGGGCTGATCTACCTCCCCTAATTTGGAGTTCATGCAGAGAGAAGAAGTAGATGCTATTCATGAACGCTGCAAGGGGACTACAAACCCCATGGACAAAAGATTATGAGTAGAGACATAAAATAGACCATAAAAGGCCCCAAAGATAAGCTGGAGTGAGATTCTTTGAAAGACTGAGACATTTAGAAGCAGCCATGTGTACAAGGGAATTGAAAAAGCCATGATCAGACCCAGTCAAGACAGGCTTCAGAAAAGACCTGTAAAAACCTTACATTTTTACCTTGAGCTTATCCCTAGGCTCAGAGCATGTCCAGCTAATTAGAAAAGGACTACTCCAGGATAAAGCAAGTCTGCAAAGACTAAGAGAGGTAGCTGTTTTCACAAATGCCCGATTTTCAAAAACAACAACAAAAAAAAAAAAAAAGAAAGAAAGAAAGAAAGAAAAGAGAAAACTACAAGGAATACAAAGAAACAGGAGAGTATGGCCCATTTGAAGAAAGAAAATAACATGGTAGAAAGTGTCCCTAAATAAGCACAGGCATTAGACTAACTAGACAAAGATTTTAAAACAACTATCTTTGGGTTGCCTGGGTTGTTGAGCATCTGACTCTTGGTTTTGGCCCAGGTCATGATCTCACAGTTCATGGGATCAAGCCCTGCACTGGGCTCTGCACTGACAGCCTGGAGCCTGCTTGGGATTCTCTCTCTCTCCCACCTCTCTCTCTGCTCCTTTTCTGCTTGTGCACACATGCACATGCTCTCAAAATAAATGTTAAAAAAAACTATCTTTAAATTTTCATTAGCATACAATGAAATATTGGTTTCAGGAGAATTCAGTGATTCATCACTTACATACAACACCCTGTGCTCATCACAACAAATATCCTCCTTAATACCCATCTCCCACCTACCTCCCTCTATCAAACTTCAGTTTGTTCTCTATTGTTAAGAGTCTCTTATGGTTTGTTTCCTTCTCTTCTCCCCTCCCCCTTCCCATATGTTCATTTGTTTTGTTTCTTAAATTCTACATATGATTGAAATCATATAGTATTTGTCTTTCTCTGATTGACTTATTTTGCTTAGCACAATACATTCTAGCTCCACCCATGTCATTGCAAATGGCAAGATTTCATTCTTTTTGATGGCTGAGTAACATTCCATTGTATATATATACCACATATTGTTTTTATTTTATTTATTTTTATTTTTTTAACCTTTATGTATTTTTGAGATAGAGAGAGACAGAGCATGAATGGGGGAGGGTCAGAGAGAGGGAGACACAGAATCTGAAACAGGCTCCAGGCTCTGAGCTGTCAGCACAGAGCCTGACACGGGGCTCAAACTCACGGACCACGAGATCATGACCTGAGCTGAAGTTGGACGCTTAACCGACTGAGCTACCCAGGCGCCCCAATACCACATATTCTTTATCCAGTCATCAGTCAACGGACATTTGGGCTCTTTCCATACTTTGGCTATCATTGATAATGCTGCTGTAAACATTGGGGTGCATGTACCCCTTCGAATATATATTTTTGTATCTGTTGGGTAAATACCTGATAGTACAATTGCTGGATCATAGGGTAGTTTTTTTGTTTTTTTGAGGAACCTCCATACTGTTCTCCAGAGTGTCTGTGCCAGTTTGCATTCCCACCAGCCATACAAGAGGGTTCCCCTTTCTCCACATCCTTGCCAACACCTGTTGTTTCTTGTGTTGTTAACTTTAGCCATTCTGACAAGTATGAGGTGGTATCTCAATGTGTTTTTTATTTATATTTCTCTGATGATGAGTGATGTTGAGCATCTTTTTTTTTTTTTTGTACAAGAGTGTTCTTAGAGGCTTTATTCACGATAGTTAGAAACTAGAAGCATCCCTGGTGATCATCAGCTGGCAAATGATAAATAAACTGGCACATTCCTACCATGGCATCCTACTCAGCAGTGAGGAGAAACAAACTACTGAAACACACAACATTTAATGGGGTTGGCAAACCATGGCCTATGGGCTGGCTACCTGTGTTTGTAAACACAGTTTTATTGGAACAACCAACCCCATTTGTTTATCTAGTGTTGGGCTGTTTTCTGGCCACATCAGCATAATTGAGTAGTTTTGGGAGACTGTATGGCCCCAAAGGCTAAAATATTTCAACTTAGAAATATTAAGGGGATGCTTGGGTGACTCAGTCAGTTAAGCATTAGACTCTTGATCTCAGTTCAGGTCCTGATCTCAAGGTTTGAGAGTTTGAGCCTTGCATCAGGCTCTGCACTGAAGGTACAGAGCCTACTTGGGATTCTGTCTCTCCCTCTCTCTTCCCCTCCCCCCCGCTTTGTGTATGTGTGTGTGTGTGCGTGCGCTCTCTTTCTCTCGTTGAACATCTTTTAATATGTCTGTTAGCCATCTGGATGTCTTCTTTGGAAAAAAGTGTCTATTCATGTTTTTTGCCAATTTCTTTTTTTAAAAAAATTTAATGCTTATTTATTTTTGAGAGAGAGCGAGCAGGAGCAGGGGAGGGGCAAAGAGAGAGATGGAGACACAGAATTCAAAGCAGGCTCCAGGCTCTGAGCTGTCAGCACAGAACCCAATGCATGTCTTGAACTCACAAGCTGTGAGATCATGCATGACCTGAGCCAAAGTTGGACACTTAACCAACTGAGCCACACAGGTACGCCTGCCCATTTCTTAACTGGTCTGTTTGATTTTGGGGTGTTGAGTTTGATAGGTTCTTTATAGATTTTGGATACTAACCCTTTATCAGATATGTTGTTTGCAAATACCTACTCCTATTCCACAGGCTGCCTTTTAGTTTTGTTGATTGTTTCCTTTGTTGTGCAGAAACTTTTGTCTTGATGAAGTCCCAATAGTTCATGTTTGCTTTTGTTTCCCTTGCCTTCAGCGAGGTAAGAAGTTGCTCAAGCCAAGGTCAAAGAGGTTCTCCCTGTGTTCTCCTCTAGATTTTGATAGTTTCTTGTCTCACATTTAGGTCTTTCATCCATTTTGAATTTATTTTTGTGTATAGTGTAAGAAGGTGGTCTGGTAAAACAACTATCTTACATATGCTCAAAGAACTAAAGGAAAACACAGATGAAGAACTAAAGGAAATCAGAAATGAGCAAATGAGAATATCAACAAAGAGATAGAAATCACTTTTTAAAATTTTTTTAATGATTATTTACTTTTGAGAGAGACAGAACATGAGCATGGGAGGGAGAGAGAGAGATGGAGACAAAGAATTCAAAACAGGCTCCAGACTCTAAGCTGTCAGCACAGAGCCTGACACGGGGCTCAAACTCATGAACCATGAGATCATGACCTTACCCGAAGTTGGATGCTTAACTGACTAAGCCACCTAGGTGCCCCAAGATAGAAATTATTAAAAAAAAAAGAAAAGAAAATCTGAACCTGAAAAATACAGTAAGTAAATGGAAAGGTTCACTAGAGGAATTTAATGGCAGATTTGGGCAGGCAGAAGAAAAAATCAGCAGACATAAAGATAGCACATTTGAAATTATCAAGTCTGAGGAGCAGAATGGAAAAATAATGCCTCCCCCCTAAGTTCAGTTCAAAGTTCAGGCAAAAATGTCTACTCTCACCACTTCTATTCAACATCATAGTAAATTTTCTAATCAGTGCAATAAGGTAAAAAAGAGAAATAAATGGCATCCAAATTGGAAAAGAAGATATAAATTTGTCAGACAACATTATCATCATTCTGGAAAATACTAAAGAATTTACTGAAAAAAACTATTACAACTAATATGTGAATTTAACAAGATTGCAGGATATAACAAAGATATCCAAACAAACTCTATTTCTACATACTAACAATAAAAATTAGAAATTAAAATTAAAAAGCAACATCACTTATAATAGCATCATAAAATGTGAAATAGGGATAAATGCACAAAATATGTGCAAGGCTTGTACGAAATAGTATAAAACACTTTTGAGAGAAATTAAAGCTACCCTAAATAAATGGAAAGATGTACCATATCCATGGATCAGAAGACTTAATATTGTTAACATGTCAATTCACTCACAGGAATTTTTCCTACATGTGTACATAGATTTATAAATATATATGAGGTTTGTGTCAACATTATTATTCAGAACAAAAGACTGTGAATAACTATATATCCATTAATACAGAATTGAAGATGAGTTGTGTTATAGTCATATCAAGGAAGACATTCATTAACATAATGGTATTATAAGATTATGTATATCATTAAATGAAATAAAAGGGCACCTTTTGGGATGAGGACTGGGTGTTGTATGGAAACCAATTTGACAATAAATTTCATATATTGAAAAAAAATAAATGAAATAAAAGGGGAAACTGTTCATACTACACTTCCATTTGTGAAGAAAAACATAATTCATTTGTTTTTGGCTATGTTAGACTAGTTTGGAAAGATACACAGAAATCTGATAGGAATAACTGGCTTGAGAAGGAAAACTGGGGAATGAGAGACAAGTGTGAGCAAAGGCATATTTACTATATACCTTATTCTGTCCACTGAATATTGTACTATGTATATATATATATACCTACTTTTTAAAATACAATTTCAGTGATTAAAGTCACTTACATGCACCGGTCCTCCAGCAAGAGACCTCATCCCTGCTACTCTAATCTTTCACCACAGGTCCTCTCCCATCCACCCATCTACACCTCTGCTAGAGATAGACTGCATTTCTTACCGCCAAATGCACTCCATAGCCCATTGCTCTGTTCTGCATTTGTTTGTAAGTTTCTCTCCCATCTGCAACATGCTCCTTCCCCCACAGCCTGCACTTTTAGACCCAACTCCTATGTCACTTTACCCAGGAGCCCTCTCTGACCACCCTGATCATCACTATGGTTTCTCTCCTCTGAAATGGGATGTTTATAACCTAGGCTTTGCAAATGAGTGTATAGTTCTGATTGTTCTAGATTATTGGCTCCTGTTTTTGTGAATTAGTCTTATCTTGGAAACCAGACAGTTAAGTGTCTGGAGAGCAAGAAGGCAACAATGACTCAAATGTCTTTGTACCTTTGACACTGCCCATCTTAGGGATGAACACAAACTAAAGGCTCACCATGCCAGCAGGGTGGAGGACTGGATGTTGGAGGAGGGACCAAAATAGCTTCTTCAGAGATTTTGAGCACAGGGGTTTTTTGGCTGTGAGACTGCTGTTACCAGGGTAAGATTCTGAAGGAAATTCAGAAATTCAGTTGTTGGGGAAATATGCCAATAACCACAGAGGTCAAGCAGGTAGCATAAATGTATAAATAAATGGGAAGAGAATAGAAGTGTTGGGCCCTGGGAATGAATTAGAAAACTACCGGCCTAATAAAGGTTTCAAACTTCAGGTTATAGAAAATAATAACAAACAAAAACAAGCTTCCTTCAGGCAAACAACATATATCCAGAGTAGATGAATAGATTTAATCATGATCAGCAACTAGTTTATCACCTTAAGTCAGAAGTAGCCACTAACTAACCCCTCTCTGCAGGTAGTCATATCCATGAGGAGACAGAATTCTAAAAACAGCTCTAGAAAACCAACTTTTAAGGAGCTCAATAAGTGAACCTCATTAGTATATCTCCACGGAAGGCAGTGTTTATCTCTTCCCACCTATCTGTAAGCTTGAGGCCACACAGACTCGGAAGCATTCCTTCCTGCCTCCTACAATCTCATTGAAAGATGTCACCTTGCCCTTTTCCTCCTATAAGCCATGGTCCCCTTCATATACTTCTGATTCCCCATCACCCAATGCCTGTTAATATCAAAGTTCTCCATTCCCAAGCCATAACCAGACTCTGCCCTCCCTAAGCTCATGTGTGCTTTTCAGCTATATTTCCGTACAGAGACGGGAGTTAGTGGAGATTCCTCTGTCCCAGCCACTCTTCCTCAAAAGGTGCACTATATCCCTAAACACTCAGAAATTCAGTTGTGGGACAGGTGACCAGATAGTAGTAAACGACAGAGTCAAGACATCAGGCTGGTGTAGGGTGTGCAGACTGAGGACAAAGTGGAGGCATAGACACTATCTATGAGAAGACACTTTTAGTCCCAGGCTCTGTAACCATTACAGACAACCGGACTTCCTCATCTACAGACTAAATCACCATATACACTTCCCTAAGTCTTTGACACTGCATGTGCCTTGTGAAACAGAAGGTCTTTGTGATGCAGTCTGGTGGCCTAGTTCCATCATCTATGAGGTGGAGATGACAAGGCATAGCATTAGGAGTCATCAGGCACCAGGACTCTGAATGCCTAGATATAGGGATGGTTGGTCTCCTCATGCTAATGAGGTTTAGACCATGTTGAGAAGTACTTTTGTTCTGTGGGATTTCGAGTATACCTTATATGTCTATGTCTTCATCTTCATCATTCTCCTAATTATCTGGCAAGTAAAAAGGAGTTACCATGGATTAAGGCTGGAACCTCAAAGGAGCTGCTGCCCGGTAGGGAAACGTTATGACCATGATTAAACTAATAAGCCTCAGATAAGCTTTTAAGATCTCAGAGTCTCTCCTTTTACCACCACCACCCCCAACTTTCATACCATGCATTCAGTAACTCTCATTTGGTACTTCTCAGAGACTAAAAATAATTCATTACCAGACCATCCTCCAGTGTAGTCTAGTTGAAATTAAACACCTCTCAATGTGGCTTGGGTTGAGACCTAGATGAAATGGATTCTAAATCCCTGGATCTCAGACTACCTCCCAAAAAGTGGGATTTTTCTGGTTGGTAGTCTGTATAGGCATTTTTTAACACAAATCTGTTGGCTATTATACCTACACACTCTTTAATCTGTCCCACTCTTTCTCTTGCTTCATCATAAACCTCATGCATAACTTGGGAAATAAATGAGAGGTATTGAGTATGGAAAATCCTCTAAATAAATAAGAAGCAAGCAGAGAAGAGAAATGTTGAGGTGAAATGAGTATGGAAAGGGAAGTTAGAAAAGTCAATAAAATATAGACATATATAGAAAGGGATTGGGAAATGTATATTAGCTTTGTCTTATTTTGTTTTTTAAAAAATTTTTAATGTTTATTTTATTTTTGAAAGAGAGACACAGAGCATGAGTGGGGAAGGGGTAGAGAGAGAGGGAAACACAGAAATCTGAAGTAGGTTTTAGGCTGAGATGTCAGCACAGAGCCCAATGCAGGGCTCGAACCCACATACTGTGAGATCATGACCTGAGCTATAGTTGGATGCTTAACTGACTGAGTCACCCAGGTGCCCCAGCTTTGTCTTATTTTAAAGATGACCAAAAAAAAAGTGTCCCATCTTCATACTCTTAACATTTTGTCTTTAAGCGTCACCGAAGAGTCAGGATAAGAGATGCAGCATTTAGAGGTAAGGTTCCAACTCTGTTCTGACTCCCCTCACCATGGGCAAAATTCCCTTGATGTGTGTCTCTCTATGACTCTTGGTGCCAGGAGTCAGGTTCTCTAACCACTGAAGGGTCCATTTGCCCCAGCTGATGAATTCTTCCAGATTTTCTTGGGATATCAGAGGCTGGGAATGTTCCAAAATTCACCTTACCCCAGCTCCTGGGAAGGATGAATGAGGAATTAGAACAGAAGCCCTTTCCTGTGTCATTTACTAGTTTTACAATCCTATGGAAGTCACTTCATCGATAACTCTGTGATCCATGAAATGGGCATCTGATGATCTTGCCTCACTCACAGTGTGGTTTTGATGATCAAATGAGATTAGGTCCAGGACAGCATGATACAACTGGTTAAGTTGTACACAGACATGCCTGAGAGCATTTACTGTTGGGGTTTCGAATCTCCTCTTACTCAAAGGCCTTCAGCTTCCTATAGGAGTCCCTTCAACTTCCCATAGGATGCCCCTGTATCCTCTCATTCCTTGTAACACTGTCTCCTGGTTTCTCAGCTAGGAGACTTTCCCGGGAAGCAGCTGAGAAGCCATGGGAGCTGCTCTCTGTCATGAAAAGGTGACCACTTGCTCTTTGCAGTCTCCAAACTCCGGCCTGGCCCGTCATCATTTCTGTGCTTGGCCTGGGGCAGGGATGAGGAGAGGGATAATGGCTGGGTGGGAGTAAGACACAAGTGGACACTGAGCACAGTTGAGAGGGTTGCCAGGGCAGAGGGGGACCAGGTGTCTCAGGAGAGAGGAGTCTCCCAGTTCTGCTATGGGCTCAGTTCACAGTGGTCCTGGAACTCAGGATTTCACTAGTATGTAATTCATTAAAGACTCTACATGAGTTTGCACTCAGCCACAAGACAAGTTATCCAGTCAAGAGAATAGACAAATATGTGCATAACTAAATTCCATTGTCATATTCCCTTTACAGTTACAATCATTCAAGGGCAGACCTGTGGAACCTGTTGACATTACCTCCATGGTTTTGTCTTAGGGGAGGCCAGTTCCTGGGACAGCCCTCAGGAAAGAGCCTGTCATCTTATCCTCTTCTTAAAGTCTCTAGAGAATGGGACTGGCTCTGAAGGGATGCTATGAACAGGAGCTGGGACACTCCATGGTCTCTGAATTCAGAGTTCCCACAAAGACCTCATTTTTCACAGTTTAGAAATACTGCATATAGGCTGTGGCCTTCTTAACCCCAAAGGAGACTGACTCCAGATTCTCCTGGTCATGTTCTTCATGCTGCCACATCAGCTAAACATTGGTTCCCCTGCTCCCACCCTACACCGTGGTTCCCTTCTCCTAGTTCAGCTTCTCAACACAGGTAAACAGAGAACTCACCCCACCTCCCAGTCTGTCATGGCCCTGTGCTCCCATGGGCTGTCTGAGACCTTGCCCAACAAGGTCCAGGCCCTCAGCCCAGCCCAACATAACTTGCCAATGGCATTTTCCTTGGAGGAAGAGGAGATGGGTAAATACCCTGGGAGTACAAGCCCCAACGCTTCCAGGACTAGGGGAGGGCAATCTCCAAGCCACACACATTCAAAGAGGCAGGTGTCAACCCATCAGTAATGGTTGCCATCTTCCCTTCCCAGCCAGGGCTGGCTTCCTCAGGAGGGAAGTGTGCGACGGCTCCTGTGTGCAGATACCTGCTGCCAAATCTGCAATTCTATGGCTCTGGAGATTCAGCAGTTGCTGGCGGGTGAGAACACCCTGATCTGTCCCCCTTCATCAGAGCCATTGCAGGGGTCCTCTTGCCTAGAGATTTTGTCCATGTCTAATGTGTCTTTAGAACAGAATCTGGACCAATGTTCCCTACACTCCAAAGCACTTGTATATCCATCTGTAACACCCCCAGTGTTGCAATCAATAGATCAGAAATGCTTAACACAGTCAGCTGCCCAGTCGACTGGTACAGCCAGGGTGCACAATTACTGGGCTGAACACCACCAGCTGGGGCAAGGATTTCAAATAACTGGGGTGCCCAGGGGCCAAGAGACTATGTCTTGCTCAAGACTTGAGGAGGCTAGGTTAACAGTGAACCAGCAGGAGATGATGCAGAGCACCCCCAACCATGTCTATGGGAACAAAGGGCAACAGCCCTTGAATTCCCAGGTCACTCTGCACACCCTAAACCACGAATTCACTACCCAGACACACCCTATGGCCTTACATATGGTTACTGTCCTCCCTGCCAACCTGCCATTCCTCAGTCCTGAAGTCCTGAGGCTTCTTGAGGTACATGTGAAAAAATGGATGCACTTCCAGAGATGGGGGCTTCCCAGGCGTGTGGAGGAGTCCCTAAGGCAGCTTATGCCAAACCCGCCATTCTTTTGCCAACGTGTAAATGACCAACCAGTTTCTTTCATCCCAAATGATACTTCTAAGTTCTCTGTTGAAAAACTGGGGACCTATTCCCACCAGAACTGGGGTCCATTTATGGGCAGCCAGCCTACCCAGGCCTTCTGGGTTTCTGAATGGTCCACTATGGACCCAGAACAAAGACACCACCACCAGCAAATCCCAAACCATATGGCTCTGGCCTTGCTGTCTCCAGCCCTTAAAGAATCACGTCGCCTCTATCCACATCCTGGGCACCAGGCTCATGACTCAGTGGCCCATCTGCAGCAGAAATACAGCCAGCTATTCTGTGGCCACCCTTCTCTGCACAGTGAGTCCCTGGTCAACACATTAATAGATTCTCAAAACTGCTCCACAAATGGGAGCATATCCCAGCACCCCCTGAAGGATGCTCTTCTCTTCAAGGAACTCTCTGTCCTCCCCCTGCTGCCTAAAACTGTACCCCAATCAGTCCCACCCTCTTCCCCATCTTCCCCAAATTGGGTCACTCCATCTGATTACCAACAAGCTCAGATCAGTGTTCCATTATTGACGCTGGCTGAGTGTGATGCCTTGGAGTGGCACCTGCTGCAGAAGCAGCTCCAGCTTCAGTGGGGCTTGCCAGCGGTTTTCCAGAGACCTCAGCACAGCCAGAGCCCCATACAGTATAGGCCCTGTGGCAAAGCCCAGTCTCCAGAGACAGTGAAAACTTTTTGGCCAGTGAAGCCCATCACAGTCCTCACTAGGAAACTACTCTTCTTTCCGGAACATGCCCGAAGGCTGCTGGAATTCCATCTCCAGAGGCAGTTGATTCACCATCGTTGGGGCCTACCCCAAAAGATCCAGGAGTCCATCCAGTTGCTCCTGTCCCCCACTGATCAGTCAACTCTGTCCTGGAGTAGCACAGCCCTAGCCAACATGAGTGCTCCCCAACCTACAGCCCTAGAAACCACTGGGGCCGGTGACCCATTCTCACCCTTCACAGACCCAGTGTCAGTCCCCATGCCACACTTTTTTGACCAGACCAAGGCAATATTACAGAGCCACATCAACTCCAAATGTGGGCAGATCCACCAGGGCAAGGTCCCTGCTTGTGTATACAGCTCTTGGCAGTACATAATTCCTGGGGACCTGCAAGTGGCTCCCTTAACCTGCATCCCAGAAAGCAAGCCCTTGGAGCTGCAGGCAGCAACTGACCCTGCCCCACAAGAGAAAGCTATACCCTGGATGCCAATGGCCCTTGACCAACGGCAACAAGCCTCACGAGATGCTGTCACTGAACACCCTAAGCTGCCCCGAGCCCTGTCTGAGGGAGCCATTGAGAAACTGGAGACGACTTTGCGGCACAAGTATCTGGCCTTCTTGTCAGGGCTGCCTGCTCTTTATTATGTGGCTCTTTCTAGGGCCATGGGACCAGCAATCACTACCCAAGATGTGATCACAGGAATGGTGCCTGGACCTGGAAAATTCCCAACTGAACCTCTGACTCAGATGATCTCATCTGAAGAGAAATGTCTGAGTCTTGGGCCATGCTTTCAAGATGCCAACAACACTTGTGCAAACATTGCAGATGAGTTCCAGGCTGAAGGGCAGGTAGAAGAAGATGCCAACAACACCTGTGCAAACACTGCAGATGAGTTCCAGGCTGAAAAGCAGGTAGAAGGAATGATTGAGACAGTGCATCTAGAAAGCCAGATAGAGACTTCTGGGCCCTACACACTCAAGAAACCCATCTTGGCCAAATTAAATTTCCATCTAAGAAAGAAGATCCTAGAGATACAACTGGGAATTCCCATAAAGGCAAGGAAGTCCAGAGAACAAACTATAGCAATCCCAGAGAACACATCCACACAGGAGTCTCCAGGGAATCTGAACAACCAAGGGAAAACATTGCTCCAGGATCTCCCCACCCCACCAGATGTTCCTCATGCCCCAGATCCAGAATGGCTCCACCTTAAAGAACAGCTGGCCATTGAGTTAAAGGCAGTGCAGCAGAACCAGAAGCAACCTAGTTCCAGAGCAGTACCCCATGGTTCTGCCCACTGGGCCTCTAAGATCTCACAACCCAGTGGCGACATGACAGAGGCCCAGGTACTTTGTGTTCAGCTTGAGGCCAGTGTGAACAGCCCCAGCCTGGAGGAACCCTGGAGCCCTGAGCCCCAAAGCCCCAGCAAGAGCAAAGACTCAGCCCAAGTTCCCATGCTGGCAGAAAAGAGAAAGTACCCAGGGAAACCCAAATTGGCAGGGGACCATGGAGAAGGGGATGCCGGGCTTGCACACTGCTCTACAAGAGAAATAAGCCACCCTGATGCAGCCCAGAGGCCAGAAGGGATGAACAGGACACCATGCAGTCCCTGGCAACGAAGCCATAGCTTTCATCTTGATGCTTTCTGTGAACATAGTACCCAGCACCCTCAGATTAAGCTTCCAGAGCCACCTCCAAGAATCCCTGGGGGGAAGGAATCTAAGAAGAATGACCTGCAGGACAGTCAAACCAAGCTCAGTGTCCTTCTCAAACCAGCAAGGATTTCTAAGAATGCCCAGCCTATGGTGCCCCAGGCATCAAAGGGCCAGTCTATCCTGGGCCAACCCATTCAGGGCAAGCCTTTGCAGGGCCAAACTTTGAAAGGTCAAGTTTTGCAGCTGCAGGTGATGCCAGTCCATACTAATAAGAGGCCCAGACTTACAGAATCTGGCTTGAGAAGTAAGATGAAATCCTTTCTGCACTGTTTTAACACCAAGACAAAAGGCAAAGGGCATGAGGAATCCATGTTCTCTACAGCTGCGAAGGGGGCCAATACCAGAAGAGAAAATGTAGAAAAGAGCCTGGCTCCAGCCAAAAGTCCCGCAGGGCGAACCAAGACAGAGAAAACAGGAGGGGACTCCAAGGCCCAATCTTCCCCCACTGAGAAGCAGGTGTGCCTGGCCTTCTTGGATGGTCTCCACTCCCCAGACAGTAAACTCCGGCACCGCTCCCGCTCCCAGCAACTCCACTCTGCCTCAGTCCTGAGCCACCCCCGCCACTGCCCTCGGCACTGTCCTAGAGTGGCTTTTGCTACCCAACCAGGGAACTTGCCCTAGGTCTCAACTCTCACCTCAGAGGGAAATGTTGGTCTGCTCAAGAAGACCCAAAACAATCAAGACTTTGTAGGCTCCCCAACATCTGCACCCCTTGAAGAAGACTGCTGTCATTTTCATTAATGTGCAGGTGGGGCAGAATGCCACTGAAATACACTCTGTATCTATAAGCAAAGAATTGTCTGTCTCCTCCTTCTCTCCACTGTAGTGTGTTAAGGGAAGGCAGGAGTTGGGGGGGGGGGAGGCTAAAATGTCCTTTTCATCTAGGGAAGAAGCTTTAACCCACACTTAAGCTGGGTCAACATTCCAAATAACTCCTCCCAGCCCACCCTGGACTGTGGATAAAGAGACAAGCGGTTGAGGCACCTGGGTGGCTCAGTCGGTTAAGCAACTGATTTGTTTTTGGCTCAGGTCATGATCCCAGGGTCATAGGATCCGCACTGAGTGTGGAACCTGCTTAAGATTCTCTCTCTCTCTAAAAAAAAAAAAAAAAAAAAGCGGGGTTGGGGACTTGGGCAGAGAATGAAGGTAAGGTAAATAAAGAAATAAAGATCAGGCTTGGGGGTGCCCGGATGGCTCAGTTGGTTAAGCATCTGACATTGGTCAGGTCACGATCTCACAGTTCTGGGTTTGAGCCCCATGTCAGGCTCTGTGCTGAGAGAACAGTAGAGCCTGGAGCCTATTTCGGATTCTGTGTCTCCCTCTCCCTCTGCCCCTCCCCCACTCACACTCTGTTTCTCCCTGTCTCTCAAAAATAAAATAAAATAAAAAATAAAGATGAGGCTTGAATTCTATCATGGGTTCTCATGGTGTCCTTGGACCCAGAGGAGTAATGTGGACATGAGGATAGTAGTGACAAGGAGTGGCTAGGAATCCCACAGGCAGAATTCATTGATGACTTCTATATATGCCCACAGTCTTCAGTGGTGGTTTTCAGAGCAGTACCATAGAGCTCCAAACTTGAAGAGGTACTTTGTGTTTATCAAAAGCACAAGTTCCCTGTTGGTTATTAGTGATGAGTGACTGCATCAGCTGGCATTCAGATCAACATGCAAAAGGATTCCCCTTTCTCCATGTCTTTGCCAACATCTGTTGTTTCCTGAATTGTTAATTTTAGTCATTCTGACAGGTGTGAGGTGGTATCTCATTGTGGTTTTGATGTGTATTTCCCTGATGATGAGTGATGTTAGCCATCTGGATGTATCCTTTGGAAAAATGTCTATTTGTGTCTTCTGCCCATTTCTTAACTGGATTATTTGTTGTTGGGTGTTGAGTTTGATAAGTTCTTTATAGATTTTAGATACTAACCCTTATCCAATATGTCATCATTTGCAAATATCTTCTCCCAGTGCATCAGTTGCCTTTCAGTTTTGGTGATTATTTCCTTCACTGTGCAGAAGCTTTTTACCTTGATGAGGTCCCAAAAGTTCATTTTTGCTTTTGTTTCCCTTGCCTCTGGAGACATGTCTAGTAAGAAGCTGCTGTAGCCGAGGTCAAAGAGACTGTACTACTGCAACTGCACTACTAGGTATTTATCCAAAGGATATAAAAATGCTGATTTGAAGGGGCACATGCACCCCAATGTTTATGGCAGCACTATCAACAATAGCCAAATTATGGAAAGAGCCCAAATGTCCATCAACTGATGAATGGATAAAGAAGACATGGTGTGTGTGTGTGTGTGTGTAATGGAATGTTACTTGGTGATCAAAAATAATGAAATCTTGCCATTTGCAACAACATGGATGGAACTACAGTGTATTATGCTAAGTGAAATAAGTCAGTCAGAGAAAGACAAATATGATTTCACTCATGTGTGGAATTTAAGAAACAAAACGGATGAATGGGGAAGGGAAGGAAAAATGAAATGAGATAAAAACAGGGCGGCAAACCATAAGACTCTTAAATATAGAGAAAAACTGAGGGTTGCTGGAGGGGAGGTGAGTGGTGGGATGGGCTAAATGGGTAATGGGTATTAAGGAGGGCACTTGCTGGGATGAGCCCCAGGGTTATATGTAAGTGATGAATCACTAAATTCAGCTCCTAAAACCAGTACTATACTAGATGTTAACTAATTTGAATTTAAATTTAAAAAAAATAGTTAATAAAGCACATAGCTAATATGATAGGATGTCAAAAGCAAATGATAGAATCTCTCCTCCTCTGCTCCCTGTTAGTTATTAATAAGATCTTTCTGGAGAACTCACCTCAGAAGCTGCTGTAGCTCTCTTACCTATATCCCGCCTCCACTGCCGGCTAGTTGCAAGGAATGAGTGATTCCTGGAATGAAGATCACAGTAGGACATGAAGAGGCACTTGTCCCCCACTTCTAAAGGCTGGCAGGGAGAGAATCAGGAAGGGGAAGCATGTAAATGGAGGTCTGAGTACCTGGGACAGAAGCTGACATGTTCCTGACCAGGACATGAAAAGAGAGCAAAGCCAATTTGTTTTGCCCTCAAAAGAGCCTAGAACCAGGAAGCTAACCCAAAGTTCGAGGGCTTTGGGGGGAAGTAAGTAAGTAAATCTGGGCTTTAATCTGCTTGTCTTAGTGTGATTAACAGAGGTTGGCTGAGTGTTGACACTGCTGGGAAAGAACCACAAACACAAGATTTTTCTAAACACATCCAATCCTGTCAAGTACTGCCAGCAGCTTGTACCCAGCCGTACTGTTATGTCTCATTTCTATACCACCTACACCTGCAATCCTTCCCCATGTTCCTCCTTTCCACCAGCCTTGCCTTCCTGAATACATATACACATATACATGTTTATATATGTACATGTTTTTAAATTTTTTATTTGTTTGAGAGAGAGAGAGTGAGCAGGGGAGGGGGGCGGAGAGAGAGAGAAAGAGAGAGAGAGAGAGAGAGAGAGAGAGAGAGAGAGAGAGAGAGAGAAACCCAAGCAGGTTCTGCACTGTTGGAGCAGGGGGCTCGAACTCACGAACCATGAGATCATGACCTGAGCTGAAACCAAGAGTTGGACACTTAACCAACTGAGCCACCCAGGCACCCCTATATATGTATATTTTTATGTTTCATGAATATTGTATGGTGTTGAACTCAGCTGTATACTCTCCCAGGATCTGCCTGGTGTCTTCCCCACTCTTGTCCTCTCCCCAGACAAAGACAGCATCAATTAGCCTACCCACCCCAGCCCTTGGTGTCTGTCATCATTCCACATTTCTTCATTATTCCCCCTGCATTTCAGAAAGCACCAGAACCACTCAATTTGATTGCCAACAACAATAACATAACACTTTTAATAAGACTTTTGAAAAGTGTTCTGTTCCATTAAATAGTCATGAAAAGTGGCCAGGGATCTACATCTAGAATTTAATGCCACACATGAGGTCTTTACCAGATAAGCTGCTCAGCACTGAAGAGGGACTGTAGCCCCTTTGGTCTTTCTGGAATGTCCAATAATTTGCACTTCATAGTAATATCTGTTTGTCATTGGTGGAAAGATAACATGGAATTCTCTGAAACCCTTGGAACCTCCCAAGAGGGATACTGAGAGGCAAGCTGAGATCTGTGAGCAGCTGCTAAGAAATGCAAGCCCCTCCAAACCATATCTTGTCTACACACTCCCTCACACATAGATTAAATGAAGTTTCTCCTACAGACCTGTTTTAAGAGGCCTCTCCAATAAACTCGCCATTCTAAGACATTACTAGAGTTCTTTCCTGCCTCCTGTTGTGTCAGCCTGCACTCCTACCCCAACTCCCAGCACCATCAGCAGCCTCTATAGCCCTGGCCAGAAAGTAGATGTCTTAACAGTGGCCATCAGACTCATATTCCCTGACCACCTAAGGAGGCATGAATGGACCTGTCCTACCTTCTCCCATAAACTGGGCTGGGGCAGGTATTGGTGTCCCTGGAAGAAAGACTGGAATCCTTGCCCTTAAGGAAGCTACAGCAGAGTAGCATAGCTGAAGGTTGTTCTTATTCCATTCAATATAAGGTTAAGTATGAATAAAAGATTTCCACTTTCAGAAGGAAACTTCTGGCTGAAATGACCAGAGAATGATCTCAGAGAAAGATGATAAACATGAATAAAGGGCAACAAAACTACAACACAAAGAAAACATTACAAAATTATTTTTACAATGTTTAAGCCAAATCTATGACCCTTGGAGAGGATGAAGAGTTTTAAGGGCAAAGTCACAAGAATGGAATGTGAAAAAAATCAGAGTTAGAATCCTCTGACATTTGACAAGTTACTTAACATTTCTGAGTCCCAGTTTCTTCATCTGGGAAAGGGGAATAACTGTACATCCATATCCCAAACCTCAATTACTATTAATGTACTGCTGATTCCCAAAGCCGCTTTGTTGCTCTAGTCTTTCCTCTGAGCTCCAACTAAATAGGCAATAGATAGGAAAATGCTCTATCTTGCCCCAAAGACAATGCAAATTAATTAAAAGTTTCCCAACACCCTCTACCTCATCAAACTGCTTTCTAATGTCAGAGAATGGTGTTACTATACCATTTTTTTCAGACCAGGTATATCACTATACCTTTTTGTTCAGACCATATATCAAGTCAGTAACTGGGTTCTAATTTTGACACCTCTCAAGTTGGCCCCTTTCCTCTATTGTTACTGCCTCTGCTTATAGTTCAGTTTCTCATCCTTTCTTTCTTAAAAAATTATAATAGTATCTCATATCCCCAGGGCTTAGGACAGTGGCTGGTGCATGGTAATACTTTAATAGACTTGAATTCAAAGTCTGGCCTGAGGAAGCAGATTAATTATTACATTAATGTGATGACTGCTATGGTGTATGGGGTCCTGCCACAGGAGGAAGTACTCAGCTGATGAGGACCCTAGGGTCACATAAAAGGGTCACAATAAAAATGACCTTGAAAGGCATCTTGCATAACAATTAAAATAATTTGAGTACTCACTATGTGCCAGGAACGACTGCAGGCAAAACAATCGCCAAGACACAGGCCTTGCCTCCATGGAGATCATTACTTAATGGGGTAGACAGTCTCATGTATCCAAATTGTCTAATCAACATATACATATGAATGTCCAATATTAACCTCAAAAGTAAAATCCTGATTCCCTCCCCCCTTGCCACCACACAATCACATATACCAGACCTATTCCAATCACAGTATTTCCCACATCAGTTAATGGTACCTCCTTTTTGCCCATTGTTCAGGCCAAAAACATTGGTGTCATTTTGATTTTTTATCTCTAACAATGTCTCTCCAATCCATCAGAAAATCTTGTCGCTACCTTTAAAATAAATCTAGTACATAACTACTTTGCACTCCCTTTGTTTCTAGTTATTGTAGTAGTATTGTAACTAACCCCTCTGATTCTTCCTGAGACCCTTCCACAGAAACCCAATGGTCCTCAGAGAAAGTCCTTGCTACAGATGATTGATTGACTGATAGACTGATATATGTAAAACCATGAGATTAGATAAGATCACCAAGGAAATGAATGAAATGAAGAAAAAACCCTAAGGATTGGGCTCTGGGACATTCTAACAGTAAGAAATTGGAGGGGAAAAAAGGGATCCAGTAAGAGAGAAGACTGAGAAGCAGTAGCCAGGGAGGAAGGTGGGAAAAGGAGAAAAGTGTTGTATACCGTAAGCCAAGAGAGGAAAAGTACTGCAAGGAGAAAGTGAGCAACTGAGTGAAAAGTTGTGAACTGGCCAAAGAAAGTAAGGACTCAGAATTGACCATTAGATTCAGCAACATAGAAATCATTCATGCCTTGAGAAGAATAGACTCTTGTGAATGATGGATGTGAAGGCATGACTGGGATGGATTCAAGAAAAAATGGAAGGAAAACAAATGGTGACAGCAAGTGTAATCAGTTCTTTAAAGGAAGTTTGTTTCACAGAGATGCAGAAAAATGGGGAAATAGAAAGTGGGACCCAAAGAGGACTTTTTTTTAAAAAGGTGAGAGACACCAATAACAACAACAAAATCTGATTTAATGGCCAAATTATGGAAACTGCCCAAGTGTCCATCAGCTGACGAATGGATAAAGAACATGTGGTATATACATACAATTACTCAGCCATAAAAAAGAATGAAATCTTGCCATTTGCAATGACATGGGTGGAGCCAGACAGTATTATGCTAAGTGAAATAAGTCACAGAAAGCCAAATACCATATGATTTCACTCATTTGTGGAATTTAAGAAAGCAAAAGGAAAAAAACAGGCAAACCAAGAAACAGATCTGAACTAGAGAAAACAAACTGATGGTTACCAGATGGCAGGTGAGTGGAGGGAAAGGTGAAATAGGTGATGGGGATTAAGGAGTACATTTGTTGTGATGAGCACTGGGTGTTGTATGAAGTGTTGCATCACCATATTGTACACCTGAAACTAATATTACAGTGTATGTTAACTAACTAGAACTAAATAGAACTAGAACTTAAGTTAAAAATTTAAATAAAATAAAAATGCACAGAGGAACTACTTAGACATTTTTTCCAAATAAGACATTTGAATGGCAAACAGGTACATGAAAAGATGCTCAACATCATTATCAAGGAAATGCAAATCAAAGCCACAATGAGAAATCATCCCACACCTGTTAGAATGGCTATAACCAAGAAAACATGAGATGAGTGTTGGTGAGGATGTAGAAAAAAGTGAACATTTGTGTACTGTTGGTGGGCATTTAAATTGGTGCAACCATTATGAAAAATAGTATGCAAGTTAAAAAAAAGTGAGAGACATAGCATGCTGGATATTGACTGAAATGATGCAGTCAGGAGGGATAAATTGATGATAAGGGAGAGCAAGGGGAGAACTGCTGGAGCAATGAGGTGGTGTAGAAGCAGGCAATGGGATCAAATGCCCTGTCCAGAAGATGGCATTGGATAAAAGCACAGATGCTTTACTGGTGGTAAGTAGAAGGTAGTATTGAGGAAAGACAGTGTGGCTTACAAGAAAGATTCCATCACATGTAACAGAATGTGGGCAAAGACCCAAAAGGGTAAAGTGAGGAACAAGGAAGGGACCATGGCTGGGGATGGAGAGAGGGGTATGGAGACCAAAACCAAAAGCCAAAGGTGGAGATGAATTCTGGAAGTTAACTATAGCAAATTACTCTTAGAGCCTATGGTGTGGGTATGCAACAAAGAGGCTATGTGGGCATAAAAAGGTGTTTCCCATTGATGATCACATGTATGAAGGTGCTCTCAGAAGACTGGAGCACTAGGAGAGATTTCAGGGATGTTCTAGATGTGTGGAGCATAGTGCATGAGACTACAGACAAAGAGGGCAGGTACAACATTCTGGTTTTCAGAGAGTAGGGATGTTTAGGGAGTATGAGAAGAGAACTGGAAGGCAGAAAGAGGTTATCCTGAGTGGATGAGATGGACATCTGTTTTGGACACTTCATATCTGTCAGAAGGTAACACCTCTGCATTCCCACCTTCTGACCTACCATACAGGAGCCAAGAGCTAAAGGAAGTACAAGAAGTACAACAATCTCCCTAAAATATGGTATGAGGGACTGTGGGATGCCTCTGCCTCACTGATTTATAAGGAAATCCAGGATGACTCAACATCTCATCAAACCAAGAAGTGGTAGCAGGACTCTCTTGCATGATAGGACCCCAGCACTTAGCACAATATGTCCACTGCTAGCAGGGTCCAGAAACAGAGGATGGGAAGAAGTATGAATGTGTCCCTCCTGTGAATGTTGATTCTATGTCTAATGGAAGAGGACCCAGCCCCTGTTGTGGCCCCCAAGGTGAGGAGATACAAGGCCCAGGTCTGTTGAGCCAATAAACTCCAAAAACCAAAGGAGATCCCTGTGACAGGCACATCCTTCCTGCCTGGTGGGAGTTGGGCAGAGAGCCCCACAGCAAGGAGACAAGAGGGGGACCCAGAGTGAAGGGAATGACCCAGAAAGGTCATGTGGTAAGCCAAGGTTAATGTGCACACATCCTGACTTAGGTGGAACAGGTCCTTTCCATGGCCCCCAAGGATCCTAACTGCCGCAGAGCAGCATGATTTCATAGCACTGACCATAGTGCTACAACAAAGGGTTGAGGGCATAAAGATGATATGTAACCAACACCTTCAGGATTCTCAGTTTTCAGCAAAGTCAAGAGCTAAGCAAAGACAGGGTCAGAGCCTGTGACTCACGCAAGACGTTAAGGAATGAAGCCTTGCCCATCCCATCTCATAACCCTAGCACAAACCTCACTCTCTAGCTTAAGAGTAAATCCAGCATAAAAGGCCTCATGGAGGACACAAACTCAAGCATCTACTACTCCAGAATTGGTAGTAGATGCTAGGAATAAATGGGTGCTTGCTAGGGAACTCTGGAGTTCACCTCTGGCCCTCTGAGGTAACATGTCATGGTGAAAGGTCCTGACCTTCTGGAGCCCTCTCCTTGATCTCTGCAGAGGGCACCTGAGAAGTCTATGGAGAGAATTTCAGGCAAGTGACCACGTGCAGTGGAGGAGAGTGGCTTCTCCACAAAATCACTTCTGTCAAAACACAGAGTCCTAGAAGATAGAGACCATGACTGCTTCATTTTTGTACCTGCTTACCATAGCCCATCCTGGGAGAGCAGTGAACACAGAATGAGAACAGGAATAAACCCCACAGATGCTACTCTCTGCACCATGTAAGAGGGGGCTGGGCTTCTGCTCTTTACCAGCCATCCAAAGCCTAATGCTCCACCTGGGCTCAGGGGCCCATCTGTCACAGAATGAAGAACAAGAATGATTCCTGTGTCCCATGTAGGGAGAAGAAAGAAGGGAAGACAGCCTGGACTTCAGGTGGGGATATGAGCAATGAGCACAATGTAGGCATGTAAGGTGCTAGGGGACACAGAGGACCAGATCCCTGATAGGTCTGGCTGGGCTTGCAGAGGACTGTTCATTCCCATCCATCCCCAGAGACAGTGAGGCCAGGACCCTGAATACTTGGTTTGGATGAGAGCATGAGGAGGGAAAGGGGGCCTGGGAAGGGGCCAGAGGGAGATCTCTGTTTCCAGAAGGAGGGGTGGGCCCTGCCAACTGCCCCCTCCCCCTTTCCTGCTTTGCCGCTCTTCTCCACTGCAACTTCTCTGGATCCAGGGCCAGGCAAGGCACACATTGGGGATTTTCCTGAAGGTATCACTCCTGAGGTCAAGCCTGCTACAGAAAGCGCAGGGGCAGGACCCTGGGCAGGCAGCTGGACCCATGGGAATCCAGATGGCGGGAAGAGAATGGGAACGAAAGCCATTCCTTGCGGTAAATAGTGCTGGCAGCTGGGGAGTGTCAGGAGAGAGGGGAGGGGTAAAGTGAGAGTCCAGAGCAGAATCTCACACATAGTCAAAGACACAGGACACAGACATCCAGCCACAAAGAGACACAAACACAAGGACACAAATTCAATGATGCCACTCCAAAACTAATTCAGAGTACCCAGAGACAGGTCCAGGAAACACACCTACATAGACTCAAGAACACCCTGAGTCAGACATGTGGGAGCAGACAGACACTGGCACAAGCACACATGCAGACACAGAGACAGGCTTCACACACGTAAACAGACACAGACCATCTTGCAGACCTACCAACACAAATGCAGTCCAACCAAATCTATCCATTAAAGTTGCTCTCCTCCATAAAGCCTCCTAGGCCACCTCAAACCAGGCCTGTCTCTCCCCCCTCTAAGCTCTGCTTTGTAATTTCTATGTCATTCCTTGTCCTTTAATAAGGATAGTCTTGGCACAGAACAGGTGAACACAAGGGAAAGGAAGCAAAAATAATATAAAAATAGGGAGGGGGATAAAACATAAGAGACTCTTAAATATGGAGACCGGAGGGTTACTGGAGGGATTTTGGGAGGGGGGATGGGCTAAATGGGTAAAGGACATTAAGGAATCTACTCCTGAAATCATTGTTGCACTATATGCTAACTAATTAGATGTAAATCAGGGGCACCTGAGTGGCTCAGTCGGTTGAGCGTCAGACTTCAGCTCAGGTCATGATCTCGCATTTTGTGAGTTCGAGCCCCACGCTGGGCTCTGTTCTGACAGCTCAGAGTCTGGAGCCTGCTTCAGATTTTGTGTCTCCCTCTCTCTCTGACCCTTCCCTGCTCATGCTCTGTCTCTCAAAAATGAATCAATGTTAAAAAAAAATTTTAATTAGATGTAAATCAAAAAATAAAATAAAATAAAATAAAATAAAATAAAATAAAATAAAATAAAATAAGGATAGTCTTAGATTCACATGCATACCTCTGGTCTCAACAACTTGGCTATGTGCTTTCAAAGAAATGACAAGGTCAGCAAGTGAGTCCACTGCCCTCCTCGGCAGCCCCATTCCTCACCTACACATCCATCTCTATCCCCGGTAGCGTCTCCAGTTTACTGCAGGTCCTGAACCCCAGCGTCTCAGCAGATATAGACTCTAAGGAAAGAATAAAGCAGACATATCCTTTCCAAGTAATGCTGGTGGGTATTACCTCCCAAAATCTTTACTTTGCCTTATGCTTACCAGTCTACCTCCAATGTGTAACCACTACATCAGTGCTATTTTAAGCATAATGCTAACCTTTTTTTTTTAACATTTATTCATTTTTTAGAGAGAGAGAGAGAGAGAGAGAGAGAGAGAGCGCATGAGTGGGGGAGGGGAAGACAGAGTGGGAGACACAGAATCCCAAAGCAGGCTTCAGGCTCCGAGCTGTCAGTACTGAGCCCAATGTGGGGATGAACCCATGAACCGCGAGATAATGACCTGAGCCGAAGTCAGACACTCAACTGACTAAGCCACCCACATGCCCCAACCTAACACTAATCTTAACTATAGATAACTAGACACAGAGTAATGTCTGCACCTGTACTAGGCCCACAAGTAGCACACGTTTATGACAGTATAGATCATCTGCACTCCAGGAACTCAGTAGCTCCTTCAGTAACTACCTGCACAGTCTTCAGGGTAGGATGTCTCTGGAGGGCTCAGTGTTCAGTGGAATCCAGGAGCACCAAGGTCCCCAGGCCCTTTGACCCTCCTTAGCCAGAAAAGCCTACAGGGGCCCAGTCTACTCCAAGCCCTGTTCTGGGATTATCCCAGCCCCTCAGCTGGAATTCCCACCATACCCTTCCCTGGCTCCTGCCTGCCAAGCTGGGAGCATCTGTTGCCCTGGAACACCATATCAGGAGGGAGCAAATGTGCCAGAGACGTGGGCCTGAAGAGATGTGGGGATTTCCAGGCTCTTGCAACACCCCAACCTAGGACCTTTACCCCAGAACCTGGTCCAAGTACCTGTCCTAAATAGGTAGTGGGCCTGCTACACTGGGGAGAGTAGGGGTGAATTAGTACACTTCCTCTCCCCCTAATCCAGGATGTCAACCAGGTGAAATAACCAGGTTATTAACAATGAACTCATCAGCAGAGGTAAAACTGAAGTCAACCATGTGTACCTCCCTTACCCGTTACCTCTCAACATCACCAGGACCTCTAGTATAGGATTCCTTCACACCTCGGCCACCCTAGAGATTGTCAAACACTATTTAGGCTCTATCAGGAACTCACCAAGCCAAAATCTTCACCCAACAGACTGTAACTCTTAGGTGGGCGCTCAAAACTCAGATGTGCAGCCATCCGAGCTTGTGTCCCCTTCCCCAATGTCTACATCGAGCCTGGTCTGAGTACCAAGAGCGGGGCTTGGTTCAGGGCTTCAAGCTCCTAAATATGCCCATGAAGTGCTTGAGAAATTAACAAAATTAGTTTTAACCCTTGAAAAACAAATGGTAGTTATTGTCAAGAACTTTGCAAGGGCTGGAATTTTACTGTATTTTTTTTTAATTTTTTAAAATGTTCATTTATTTTTGAGACAGACACAGAATATGAGCAGAGGAGGGGTAGAGAGAGAGAGGGAGACAGAATCCAGAGCAGGTTCCAGGCTCTGAGCTGTCAGCACAGAACCCGACGTGGGGCTTGAACTCCCGAGCTGTGAGATCATGACCTGAGCTGAAGTCGGACGCTTAACCAACTGAGCCACCCTGGCACCCCTATTTTACTCTATTTTTAAGGTTAACAAGCTATCCTGTTCTATTTCATGAATGCTGGCAGAAGACAAAAGGCTCCTGAATCAGATATAAAGGGTTTTATCACTCACAGAACAGTCATAGCAAGAGCTTTAGCATGTTTTTTGTGTGTGTCAGTTCCCCTTGTCTATCAAATGCCTTGGGTGTAGCACAGAATGATAGATGACTGTTCATTCAGTGGGTTGTGTTACAAGAGAGGAATGCTAAGGTTTGGGGTCTCACTGCTTTTACAGTAAGAAAAAGCAAAGTTGATCTTTGTCGGGGTGGGGGGGGAGTTGCCTTATCTTTCAAGGTTGCTTGTTGCAAACACAATTCTGAGAAATGGCCTGGAAAACAGTCATGGTCTTACATTCTTGACATACCCAGTAAAAAAAAACATTCAGGAATGCTAAGAGCCCATAGTAGGCTGTCTCTCTCAACCATAATTAGCAACGGGTAAAAAACAATGGTGAGGGGAAAAAAATGTTTTCCATGTGCTGGAAGACCTAGGAGAGACAGGTTAAAAAGAAAATCAGTTCACAAAGATGCCACAAATTATGCTTAATGATAACTTCTTCAGCTGATAAGTGGAATTGGGGTTTTCTGTGTCCTTATTAAAGAAGAAAAGAGATATAGAACATATTATCATAGAGACAATGTGAATGTTGAAGAATTTGTGGTAACTTGAGAAGGGCTTAAAAAAACTTTACGGGTCAGGGGGGTAAGTGGTGTTAAATCCCACTGGGACAAGAAAGTAGATAGGCCCACGTGGCTGAATAAAATGGAAGAAATGAGATCAGATGACAACCTAAACCTTTCCTTGGTACTGTTTGTGGAGAAAGTAAGTCTCTAAGGTGGCCTTCCCCCATGTTCCCACCTCCTTGTGTTCATGCTTTGTGTAATCCCATCCTCTTTAGTGTGGACAGACCTGTGCTTTGATTGTAATTAACAAAACATGGAATAATAATAGGCTGTTATTCCTATACTTCTGTAAGACTGTCTTCTAGCATACTCATTCTCAGACATTTCTTTATGGCTTGATAAACTGGCCGTGTTGGGAAAGTCCATATACCCTCTAGGAACTGTAGGTGGCTTTTAGACATTGAACGTGGCCTCCAGCTTAGAGGGCCCCCAGGGTCCCCAGTCCTATGAATGCAAAGAAATGAATTCTGCCAACAACCTGAGTGAGCTTGGAGGATTCTTCCCCATTCAAGCCTCCAGATGAGAACACAGCCCAGCCAATACTTTGCATCCTTGTCAGACCACAGAGGACTAAGCTGGAATCTTAACTCACTGAGACTTTGAGATCATATATTATGTATTATTTTAAACTACCACATTTGTGGTAATTTGTTGCACAGTAATAGAAAACTAATAAACTGCTGCAGCCATGACAGTTAAGAGAAGTGTCTGACAGTAAGGCACATGTGGCCAGCATGCAGTTTGTGTGTGTGCAAGGTACCTGCTTAAAGTTCAGTGAGATTATTTATAAGGGAAAGTGGAGGTAGGAGGAAGAGGGGCTGTTCCACAGTATGAGCCAGGGAAGAAATAGGGAAGGAGAAGGCATCTAGGTAACCCTTCTCCTTCAGTTCATTCTATAAAGACACATAGCTGTGGAGTCTGTGGCCCTCCTAATAGGCTGGAACGATCTCATCCTGCATATTAAATGTAAATTACTATTCTGTCCCTTCATTTGATTTTTTATATGAGAACAGCAGATATCTGTGAAAGGCTCAAAAATATAACTAATGGTAACCTTGTAGAAAATGGGGAGGGATGTCCCCCAGGAAGTAATAAAGTAAAAGAACCTCTGAGAAGAGAAGTAGGGGAAACAACCCAAATCAGTAAGTTTCACAGATAGAAAAAGGAGCTCCAGATTTTCGTTAAGTTCAGGAAGGAGGAACAATCAGAATAGTTCCCACTGCTTTACACAGGACAAGTGTTGAATAAATCTTTCTTAAAGAAATGCTGCAAAGATGATTGGGGGAAGCAAAGAGTTTATTTGAGATCACAGTGTCAGTATCCTCTCTGTAGTTCAAAGTGGGCCAGAAGGGTCTGAGAAGACCAATTCTTCAGAACTTGTTTCTAGAAACAATGTAATCACGAACTCATCATATCCAATGTGTTTCCTCAGAGATTGGTGACTTGGGGTTAGCAAGGATGATGATAGGTAACCAATACAACAGAAATGGGTCATTTCTTTGATCACAGGAGAGAGGTATCCAATTTTATAATTTATCCAGCTTCCATACCATATCACATTTCTTTTGGATATATATGTCAGAGTAGAAAAGCTGGGTCATGTGAAAATTCTTTTTAATTTTTTGAGGAACCATGAAACATTTCTACAGCACTTTACATTTCTATCAGCAATGTACCAGCATTCTAATTTCTCCAGATCCTCCCACTATTTTCCATATTTTTTGAGAATAGTGCTGGTTAGCTATTTACATATCTTCTTTGAAGAAATATCTATTCACATCCTTTCCATTTTTGAACTGAGTGTAGTTTTTATTGTTGTTGACTTGTAGGAGTTCTTTATACATAGTAGATATAAATCACTTACCAGATATATTATTTGCAAATATTTTTCCCCATTCCATGGGTTGTCCCCCCACTCTCTTGAGTGAATCCTTTGACACACAAAAGTATAAATTTTAAGGAAGTCCAATTTTTCTGTTTTTTCTCGTCTGCACTTTTGATGTTGTTATACTTAAGAAACCATTGCCAAATCCAAAGTTGTGAAGATATTTCCCTGGTTTCTTTCCTAAGAGTCTTATATAGTTTTACCTTTTCAACTGAAGCAAACATACATTCTTGCTTCTCTTTTTGATATCTCTTCCCAAATAAAATCTGAAAAATAGATTTCATGATTCCAAACTTTGTAATCTTTTTCAAATTGCTTAACGTCTCTGAGTCTCAATTTAATTATCCCCGGAGGGATAATTTTACAAGGTTGTTGTAAGAGTTCTATATTTAAACATAGCTAGTATGTATAATGCCTAGCACACTAGAGCTCAATAATCCTATGTAGTCTTCTTCCTTCCTTCAAAGAACTTTCTCTTCCAGGACCTGCCAGCATCAATTATTCCACCTATCTTACTGCTTGCTTATGGATAGTCAAGCCCAGGGCCCCAAGTCTCCTATCTTAGCTTCAGAGGGCTCACTTGTCCTCCCTTCCCTTATGTCTTTTGCTCTAATAGAAGTTCCTGCCTCCACAAATATCCAGCTTCGAGACAACCTGGGCTACCACGGAAAATACATTTTCTAACGGGGTCGGGGAAGGAATGGACAAAGGCAGCAGCCCCACAGGGCCCCAGCCTCTCGATCACCTTGGAGGGGCACAATTTAGGGCACACCAAGCCCTAAAAAGGTCAAGGCTAAAGTCCTTTGGGCATATGGGAAGTTACTCCTGGCCTAGATCCCGCAGCAGGATCCTCTCCTTCCAGTCAGAGGTTCATTCCAGGCAGTTCCAGGGCACAGTCTAAGGTATTCCTTTATACAGCGGTCCTCTGTGGGGTCCATCCCCACCGCGCAGGCTCCTGAGGCTCCCCTGTGTTCTCAAACGGTCTTCCACTGAGACACCACCAGAGACCACCCTTGGCCTCCGGTAGTTATACAGAAGGTCTCTGTGGGTAGGCAGTGCGTCCACGCTGTGCCTCCCCATGGCAGCAAATGCAGAGACAGCCCTGGGAGTCTCCGTTCACACAGGGGTCCTCCATGGGGGCGGCTCCCTGCACGCCTCCGGAACTTTCCCAAGGGGCAGAGGCAGAGACACTCGGAGGGTTATCTACTTACACAGGGACTCCCTTAGGGGCGGCTCCCACACAACACCTCAGAGTCCCCGGAGGGTTGTCCGCGGCCCGCAGACCCGTCCCGTAGGGTGCCTGCCGTGTCCCCGCCGCCCCCGCCCCCGCTTACCGGGACCGTCACGGTGCGGGACGCGGGTCCGGGGTCGGCAGACTCTACACCGCGGACCCCGCGCCGCCCATGGCCACTCGGGAGCCGGCGTGCTGGGGCCGAGCGCCGGGAGCAGGCGGCGCAGGCGGAGCAGCAGGCTGAGGCGGCGGCGGCGGCGGCGGCGGCGGCGGCGGCGGCGGCGGCGGCGGCGGCGGCGGCGGCGCGCGCTCCCCAGCACACCCACCCTCCCTGTCTCCCGCCCCGTGCGGCTGCGGCGCGTGCGCCCGCGCCAGAAGACCTCCGCGGGCCGGTGGGCGCGCGTCGCGCTCCGCCCTCCCGCGCCTCGAGGCACGGCCCTCGCAGCTTAGCTTGGCGACCTCGCGCAGGAATGAGGCGCTGAGGGACCGCAGGAAGGCGGCGCCCGGCTCCGACGACCTGTGGGTCCGGGTGCCAGTGGGCGCCCCCGACCAGCTCCCCGCTCTGCGGCGCCGGGTCTTCGGCAGCCGGGCAGCCAACGGCAAGGTCAGTGCCGGCCCGAGGAGGCGTCTCGGAAGGGGGCTCCGCGGCGGCTCGTGGCTCCTGCCCGCCCGCCGAGGCGAAGCGTCCTGCAGCCCGCACCTGCCTGGGGAGGTGAGAATGACTCATCCAAGCGGCCTCGGCCGGGGGCCCTCTCCTCTCTCGCCAAGCCCAGCTGCCCAGTCAGGCGTCCGGGGGGACGACCCGCGCGTTAGGGCACTCACCTTCGCAGTACCCCACTGCGGAGTGTCTCAATGAGCCTTCACAAAGCGCCCTGCTGCCCCCACTCTTCCTGCGCGCTGCTTTCAGAGGTTATTGGTCTTCGTCCCCAGCAGCAAAGCTGTACCTTGTTGTGACCCACTCGCTCTGCTGCTGCAGCCACATCCCTCATCCCTCATTCCTTAAGTTTCATTGTCATGAAACTTACCAATAAGGAATATAAAGGACAGTACTATATATATAGCTATCCACCTTTAAACAAAATGCCAGATACTAAACACTACGTGTATTAATTTAAACTTCCCAACATGACCATGAAATCCTAAATTTCATTGCTTTGATTATACAGATGCAGAAAGTGAGGCACAGAGAAATTAAGCAACAAGCCTAAGGTCACATAGCTAATACATGGAATCTAGGTATTCTGACTCCACAGCCCATTCTCCTATTTGTTTTACTGTACTGACTCCAGGGCTGCCTTGAGGATGTGCATCAACCCACAGGAATATTTTTTTTTTTTTGCAAGGATACTGATTATGTAAATAATTTTACTAAAATTTGTGTTACAGAATTCATGGTCCTATGTGAGGTATACTTCCATATTAGTTTGCTATCATATCAGTGCAGGTAAAGATTCTTGGTACTGTCTATGTACCACCTCTTTCTATGTACCATGTCTTTATTTCAGATGCACCATGCTGGCTAATTTTACACCCCACATATGAGGGAAAGGTAATGATAGTATTATTATTCATAAAGCCAAAACTTTTCAGAACCTGTGTGTCTTGAAATAATATAGGTCTTCTTGCCTAATTTCCTAATACCATTTATTTTATTTTTTTAAATTTTGTTCATATTCATTTTTTTTAACATTTATTTACCTTTGAGAGACAGAGAGAGGCAGAGCATAAGCAGGGGAGGGGGTGAGAGAGAGACAGAATCTGAAGCATGCTCTAGGCTCTGAGCTGTTTGTTAGCACAGAGCCCAACGCAGGGCTTGAACCCACAAACTCCAAGACCATCACCCAAGCCGAAGTCAGACGCTCAACCGACCGAGCCACCCAGGCGCCCCCTAATACCATTTATTTAATGAAAGTTATATCATTACTTATGACACCACATCATCCATCTTGCCAGCTGTGAATACTGGCTTCTCAAGTTCTCTCAAAACTTAAAATTAAAAAAAAGAAAATAGGGGAACAAGTTAGATGGAGAAGTAGGGACACTTGGATTTTCCTCATCCCTCAAACACAGCTGTATTGAGGTCAGATCACTTGGAACACCCAGGAAATAGATTTGTGGAGCAGCAGAAGGATCTCCACAGTTGGAGGGAAACAGCTTGGCAGGATCGAGGTGCATGTGAGTTGGGGGAGATAAAAGGTGCAGCTACAGAGGAGAGGGAACACTTTCTGTGGAGAGACAAAAAGAGAAAGAGAGGGGTTGTGAAAGTGTGGCATTGAGTTAGCATAAGAGGAAAACCTCTCTGGACCATGGGCTGGGCAGTGAGAAGTACAGAGTGTACTAGTTCTTTTTTGCAAACAGCCTTTGGAGCTGAAACTGAAGTTTTCGAAGTGCGCAACTTTCTCTGGAGCAGGGCCTTGGTGCACACTCCTAGGAAGCAGGGAGCTGACTCTGGAGTGCATAATGTGGTGTAGTGATCTCTGGTGTGCACTGGGAGAGAACAGTCCCCTTCTCAGAATACTCTGGGAAAAGGGTCTATTGCCTCCCCAAGGACAAAAGACCCTTTAGGTACCAGCCAAAGGCATTTCCTCATCAGGGTGAAGAGGCTCTTCTCCAGAGGAGGGGAGCGGTTCTGTGCAGTGCTGGGTCCTTTAAGACTTTAGGTTTTGATTCCCAGCCAAGCACCAAGAAGAAGATGCAGGAGAATTGTGATGCAGGGCATGCTGACTGCCCTTGCTCTTCTGTAAGGGCTACCTGAACAGCATGGGTTGAGATCCCTGGTCCCAGGAGGAGAGATTGGGATGATGCCATTTCCCCCCTCAACACCAGCTTTGTGGGACTTCAGAGAGCAGCACAGTGGCCCCAGTGGAGGCAGGACATGCTTACACCAAATCCCGCCCCTCTGTGCCTGTCAACTGCTGGAGCAAGGCTGACCCAATGCAGCCAGCCTGTTCTCCAGACCAGCACAGCCACCAATCCCAGGCACCAACAGACAACTGGCTTTTTTGATTTTGCTTTTTCTCTTTCTTTCCTTCCTCTTCTTTTTTTCTTTTGGAATCAGGCTCGTAGTGTCTGATTTGTTTTTTTGTCATTTGTTTTATATATATATATATATATATATATATATATATATATATATACACACACACACACACACACACACACACACACACACACATATATATATAAATCATTTTTTTCTCAGGCTTTTTTATTCTATTTCCCTCTTTTTTCTTCTGCTTTTTTTCTAATTTGTTTTCCTTTCTCTTTCCTTGGAATCAGCCTTATGGTTTTTTGATTCTCTGTTTGGTTTTCTTGTCTTTTTTAAATGTTTATTTATTTCTGAGAGAAAGGGGAGTGGAGGGCCAGACAGAGGGGGACAGAGGATCCAAAGCAGGCTCCACGCTGACAGCAGAGAGCCTAATGTGGGACTCAAACTCACAAACTGTGAGATTGTGACCCAAGCCGAAGTCTGACACTCAACCAACTGAACCACCCAGGCACCCTACTCTGGTTTTCTTTTCTCCCCTCTCCTTTTTCTCTTGTTATGAACCAGGCTTCCCACCCACCCCCCTTTTTTTTTCTAGGTTACTTCAACAAACAAATCAAGGCACACCTAGTTAAAGGTCCAAACATTCCACCACTGCGAGCAAGGAGGAGCTCTGTAGAGGAAAGACCAGTGGTATAGAACAGCCAAAATTCAACAGCAGAGTACATGCGACATACACCAGAAACACTCCCTAGAGTACCAGGCCCTGGTCAGTGTATAACCCCTTTTTAATATAGTAGTACTGTCAGGTGCAGGACACATAACAACCTTTCAAAACATGCAAATGACAGGGGCGCCTGGGTGGCTCAGTCGGTTAAGCGGCCGACTTCGGCTCAGGTCATGATCTCGCGGTCAGTGAGTTCAAGCCCCGCGTCGGGCTCTGTGCTGACAGCTCAGAGCCCGGAGCCTGTTTAAGATTCTGTGTCTCCCTCTCTCTGACCCTCCCCCGTTCATGCTCTGTCTCTCCCTGTCTCAAAAATAAATAAACGTTAAAAAAAAAATTAAAAAAAAAAACATGCAAATGACAAAAACATAGCCAAAATGACAGGATGGAGGAATTCTCCCCAAAAGAAAGGTCAAAAAGAAATCACAGCCAGAGACCTGCTTGAAACAATAGCTGAAATAGAAGATACAATTATGGAAAATAATGAAGCTGAAAAAAAAGGGAAAAGAAATTACTAGATCATGAGGGGAGAATTAGAGAATTAAGTGATTCCATGAAATGAAACAATATCCATGTCATAGGAGTACCAGAAGAAAAAGAGTGAGGAAAGGGGCAAAAGGTTTATTTGAACAAATTATAGCTGAGAACTTCCCTAATCTGGGGGAAGGAAACAGGCATCTAAGTTCAAGAGACACAGAGAACTCCCTTCAAAATAAAAATAGGTCAACACCACGACATATAGTGAAACTGGCAAAATACAAAGATAAAGAGAGAATTCTGAAGGCAGCTAGGGACAAAAGTTCCTTAACCTAAAGGGTAGACACATAAGGTTAGTAGCAGACCCGTCCACTGAAACTTGGCAGGCCAGAAGGGGGTGGCAGGAAATATTCAATGTGCTGAATAAGAAAAATATGCAGCCAAGAATCCTTTATCCAACGAGGCTGTCATTCAGAATGGAAGGTGAGAAAAAGACTTCCCCAGACAAAAACTAACAGTTTGTGACCACTAAACAAGTCCTACAAGAAATTCTAAGGGGGACTCTCTGAGTGGAAAGCAGCAAAGACTACAAAGGACCAAAGAACATCACCAGAAACATGAAATCTACAGAGAACACAACGGCACTAAATTCATTTCTTTCAATAATCACTCTGAATGTAAATGGACTAAATATCCCAATCAAAAGACATGGGGTATCAGAATAGATTTAAAAAAAAAAACAAGATCCATCTATATGCTGCCTACAAGAGACTTATTTTAGACCTGCAGATTGATGTGAGGGGATGGAGAACCATCTGTCATGCTAATGCACATCAAAAGAAAGCCAGAGTAGCCATACTACTATCAGACAAGCTAGATTTTAAAATAAAGACTGTAACAAGAGATAAAGAAGGGCATTATATCATAATTAAGGGATCTGTCAAGAAGAGCTAATAATTGTAAATATTTATGCCCCCAACTTGCAGAACCCAAATATATAAATCACAAACATAAGCAAACATATTGACAATAATACCATTATTGTAAGATAATTTAATACTCCACATACAACAATGGACAGATTATCTAAGCAGGAAATCAACAAGAAACAATGGCTATAAATGACACCTGGACCAGATGGACAAACAGATATATTCAGAACATTTCATCCTAAAGCAGCAGAATACACATTCTTCTCGAGTGCACGTGGAACATTCTCCAGAATAGATCACATACTGGGTCACAAATCAGCCCTCAACAGGTACAAAAAGATTGAGATCAAACCATGCATATTTTCAGATCACAATACTATGAAACCTGAAATCAACCCCAAGAAAAAATTTAGAAAGCCCCAAATACATGGAGATTAAAGAACATCCTATTGGAGTACCTGGGTGGCTCAGTTGGTTAAGCCTCTGACTTTGGCTCAGGTCATGATCTCACTGCTCTTGAGTTTGAGCTCCACTTTGGGCTCTGTGCTGACAGCTCAAAGCCTGGATCCTACTTCAGATTCTGTGTCTCCCTCTCTCTGTCCCTCCACTCCCCCTCAAAAATAAATATTTAAATTTTTTTTTTTTAAAAAAGAACATCCTACTAAAGAATGAATGGATTAACCAGGAAATTAAAGAAGACATTTAAAAATACATGGAAGCAAATGGAATGAACACACAACAGTCCAAACCCTTTGGTATGCAGCAAAATCAGTCTTAAGAGGAAAATACATTGCAATTCAGGCCTCTCTCAAGAAGCAAGAATGGTCCCAAGTACATAACCTTACCTTACAACTAAATTAGCTAGAAAAAGAGCCCCAAATAAAGCCCAAGGCCAGCAGAAAAAGGGAAATAACAAAGATTGGAACAGAAATAAATGATACAGAATCAAAAAAAAAAAAAATCCCCAGTAGATCAATGAAACTAAGAGCTGGCTTTCTGAAAGAATAAACAAAATTGATAACCCCCTAGCCAGACCTCTCCAAAAGAAAAGAAAGAGGAGCCAATACATAAAATCAAAAATGAAAGAAGAGAGATCACAACCAACACCATAGAAATGCAAACAATTATAAGAGAGTACTATGAAAATATTATATGCCAACACTGGAATATCTGAAAGAAATGGACAAATTCCTAGACAGTCACACACTACCATAACTCAAACAGGAACAAATAGGAAAATTTGAACAGGACCATAACTAGCAAAGAAATTGAATCAGTTATCAAAAAAATATCCCAAAAAATAAGAGTCCTGGGTCTTCTACCTAGGGGAATTCTACCAGACATTTATTTTTACCAGACATTTATTTTTTTAACATTTTATTTTATTTTTTGAGCGACAGAGAGAGACAGAGCATGAGCAGGGGAGAGAGGCAGAGGGAGACACAGAATCCAAAGCAAGCTCTAGGCTCTGAGCTGTCAGCACAGAGTCCAAGTAGGGGAGGGACAGAAAGAGAGGGAGAGAATCCCAAGCAGGCTTCAAGCTCTACTGTCAGATGACCATGAGATCATGATCTCCGCTGAAATCAAGAGTGGATGCTTAACCAACTGAGCGACCCAGGCACCCCTCTGCTTATTGTTAACCAAACAGTGTAACAACCAGTGAGAGAAACTTTTTACTTTTTTGAAAACATAAAAATTTATTTTAAGGAAAAAGATGTCTTGAGCTACTTAATGTTGAAGTTTTGTTAACCCACAAATTTTTTAAATTTAAAATCAAGTTAGTTAACATACATTGTTAACATAGTTAACATACCTCTTGGCTTCAGAGGTAGAACCCACTGATTCATCTCTTAAATATGACACCCAGTGCTCATCCCAAAAAGTGCCCTCCTTAATGCCCATCACTCATTTAGCCCATCCCTCTACCCCCACTCCTCCAGCAATCCTCAGTTTGTTCTCTGTATTTATGAGTCTCTTATGGTTTGCCTCCCTCTCTGTTTTTATCTTATTTTTTCTGCCTTTCCCCTATCTTCATCTTTTGTTTCTGAAATTCCACATATGAGTGAAATCATATATCTTTCTCTGATTGACTTATTTCACTTAGCATAATATACTTTAGTTCCATCCATGTTGTTACAAATGGCAAGATTTCATTCTTTTCATTGCCAAGTAGTATTCCATTGTGCACACACACACACACACACACACACACACACACACCGCATTTTCTTATCCATTCACCAGTCAATGGACAGTTTGGCTCTTTCCATACTTTGAATATTGTCAATAGTGCTGCCATAAACATTGGGGTGCATGTGCACAGGCAACAAAAGAAAAATGGACTTCACCAAAATTAAAAACTTTTGTGCATCAAAGGACACTATCAAGATTGTGAAAATACAAATCATATATCTGATAAGGCATTTGTATCTAGAATATATAAAGAACTCTTACAACTTAGGGTAGTCTGGGTGGCTCAGTCAGTTAAACGTCCGACTTTGGCTCAGGTCATGATCTCATGGCTTGTGAGTTTGAGCCTTGCATGGGGCTCTGTGTTGACAGCTCAAAGCCTGGAGCCTGCTTCAGATTCTGTGTTTCACTCTCTCTGTGCACCCCCCCCACCCCACCCCCTGCTCGTGCTCTCTCTGTCTCTCAAAAATAAATAAACATTTTTTTTAATTTTAAGAACTCTTACAACTTAATAACAGACAACCATATTCTAAAATGGGCAATGGATCTGAAAGATGTTTCTTCAAAGGTACACAGATAACCAGTAAGTACATAAAATGATGTTCATCAAAGAAATGCAAAATCAAAACCACCATGAGATATCACTTCATATCCACTAGAATGGCTCAAATCAAAGTCAGATAACAACAAGTGCTAGCAAGGATTGGAGAAATGAAACCCTCATACACTGCTGATGATACTGTAAAATGCTGCAGCCACTTTGGAACACAGTCTGGGAATTCCTCAAGTGATTAAACATAGAGCTACCATATGACCCAGCAATTCTACTCTTAGGTATATTTTCAAGAGAAATAAAAATATGTCCACACAGAAACTTGTACATGAATATTTATAGCAGCATTATTCATAATAGCCAAAAGGTGGAAACAGCACAGATATTCATCAATGGATGAGTGGGTAAGTAAAATGTGGTATACCCATAGAAATATTACTCAGCCATAAAAAATGAAGTACTGATACATACTATGATGAACCTCAAAAACATAATGCTAGGTGAAAAAAGTGAATCAAAAAATATCACATATTATATGATTCCACTTATGTGAAAGTCCAGAACAGGGTAATCTATAGAGACAGAAAGTAGATTAGTGGTTGCTTAGAGTTGGGGGTTGGGGAGGCCCTAGGGGTGACAACTAAAAGGTATGATGTTTCTTTTTTAGGTGATTAAAATGTTCTAAAACTATAGTGACGATTATACATATCTGTGAGTATACCAAAAACATTGAATTGCATACTTTAGATAAATCTGGTATGTATGGTATGATATGGGAATTATATCTCAATAAAACGTTTTTTTGAAGTGTATGCATTCAGGAGTAGAGAGATCTATGTTCAGATACCAAACCTGAGGTTAGTAGATAGCTGTCCGTTGATGGGTTCTTAATATCCCTTGAATCTTATTCTCCTCATCTGTGAAATGGGAATTAATTAAAATAATGCACATAAGGCACTTAGCATGCCTAGAATAAAGTATATATCTAACAAGTGTCAGCTATTATATTGCCCAATTTGCAAAACTTTTCAATTCTGGAATCCTAGTTTCGCAAACATTGCTACGCCATTTATATAATATTCTCTTTAAGCCTATAGCCCTGAGGATACAGTAAGAATGGTATATAGGAAGTCTGTATATTGTGTATGATGCTGTGTTAGCTTGGAAATGTAGACTTTTTTAGAGAGAGTTTTTTTAGAGAGAGAGAGAGAGAGGGAGGGGGAGAGAATCCCAAGAAGGCTCTGTGCTGCCAGCTCAGAGCCCCACACAGGGCTTGACCTCACAAAGTGTGAGATCATTACATAAGCCGAAATCAAGAGTCGGATGCTTAACCAACTGAGCCACCCAGGTGCCCTGGAAATTTAGACTTTCTAATTCTGCCATTGACTCACTGCTTTTAATCTTCTACCCATGACCTCAAACTTATTCATCAAATCAATTATCTGTTTGGATTAATGAGCTGTCTTCCATTCACAAATGACAGACACCTAATTCAAATAAATTTGAAGGAAGAAAAGAAATGTATTGGCTCATATAACAGGAAACTGGGAAATCCAGTGCTGGAGTTGAGTTCACATACTCAAAAATTTTCATTTCTCTGCAACCTTGGATCTGATTTTCTCTCTGTGACGCCTTTCACTGGCAGAGTATCTCTTTAACCAAAGTTTAGTCAGGTTCCTCTGAACTCTCTTCTTAACCAAGCCCTAACTTTTGGGCTTCTGTGTTCATCCCTGCATTGTCTAATTTTGGCAAGAGCCCTACTGAGTCAGTTTCTCAGAATCTCCCATCCATCATATCTCATTCCCCTCAATATCTGATAGGGCTCCTCATCTTCCACCATCCCCCCTGTGAGGTCTGATCTTGCTGGCCTGCCTTCAGCAAGAATCCTGTTAGGTTGTTTTTCTAGACTCCTCCCTTACCCTTGATGTTTCCGCCTAATTTTCCCTCCCCTCCCCTACTCCTTGGCTATAAATTCCCAATTTTCCTTGTTATATTTGGAGTTGAGCCCAGTATCTCTACTGCAAAACCCCATTATAGTGGTCCCTGTATCTATTATGATAGTCCCCCCTAAGTAAAGTCTGCCTTACCATTCTTTATCAAGTATTATTTTTTTATAATATATGAAATTTATTGTCAAATTGGTTTCCATACAACACCCAGTGCTCATCCCAAAAGATGCCCTCCTCAATACCCATCACCCACCCTCCCCTCCCTCCCACCCCCCATCAACCCTCAGTTTGTTCTCAGTTTTTAAGAGTCTCTTATGCTTTGGCTCTCTCCCACTCTAACCTCTTTTTTTTTTCCTTCCCCTCCCCCATGGGTTTCTGTTAAGTTTCTTAACAAGTATTATGAATAATTTTTCTCTTTAACATCACACTTACTGAGCTTGGACTTTACCAAGCAGGGACATCGTTGCAGGCAGTTTCAGTGTTATGTCATTCCTTTAGCAGCCCCTGAGGAAAGAGTAAACATCTCTCTCAGTATCTGTATTTAAAAGAATCTAAGCGATTCCTCACAGCAGTTATGTGAAGGATGCATTTTCTAAGATTAGGAGAATTTTATCAAGAGAATGCCTACTAATGTCATATATAATTGCTTTGGACTCTGTATGATGTCCTTCCACAGCACTAAAATGTATATTTTGTTTTAGTACTTAAAAGGGTCTACAAGGAACCAATCCTTACTGACCAAGGATGGATGTAAAAGATGCCTGTTTCATCTGCAAATGGCATTCTGGCCATCTCTTTCATCCTAAAGCATTTTCTTGAGGAAGGCTCTTAGAACATTAGTCTGATGAGATTGTTGGCCAGTCTTGATATACTCAGTAGGATAATGGAACTATTCAGGCTGTATGCTACTAAGCTGATGAATTTCAAAGGAAACAGATCCTCGCCTCAACTTCCACCCCTGTCTTCATACTCCATACCTTACTCTTTTCCTTTTTTCTGACCTAACTCTGGCCTCTTAACAGATTGAGAATATGCTAAGTCTAGGATTCTGGTGGCCTGCTGCTTTTTAAATTTTTTTTTTAGGTTTATTTATTTATATTGAGAGAGAGAGAGAGTGAGAACAAGTGGGGGGGGGGGGGCAGAGAGAGGGAGAGAGAACAAATCCCAAGCAGGCTCCGTGCTGTTAGCACTGAGCCTCAGCTGGGGCTTAAACCCACAAACCATGAGAACATGACCTGAGCCAAAGTCAGATGCTTAACTGACTGAGCCACCAGGTGCCCCTAAATTTTAAATTTTAACAGATTTTATTTTTTAGAGCCATTTTGGTTCGCAGAAAACAAGTGGAAGATACAGAGATTTCCCATATACCCCCTGTACCCCACCAACACACACAGACAGCCTCCTCCATTATCAATATCCCCCATCAGAGTAGTACATTTGTTACAAATGATGAGCCTACATCAGTCATCATCATCAGTCAGAATCCATAGTTTATATAAGGGTCTTGGTGTTGTACATTCTGTAGGTTTGAACAAATGTATACTGGCGTGTATATATCATTATAGTGTCACAGAATATTTTCACTGCCCTAAAAATCCCCTGTGCTCAGCCTATTGATTGCTCCCTCCCCCCAATCCCTGGCAACCACTGACCTTGCTACTGTCTCCATAGTTTTACCTTTTCTGGAATGTCATATAGTTAGAATTATATAGTAAGTAGCCTTTTCATATTGGCTTCTTTCACTTAATGATACGCATTTATGTTTCTTCCATATCTTTTCCTTTTCGAATTTAGTAAGTTATGGCTTCCCCACTAAGAAGTTACACTTTGACTTAATACCTCTTGGTATTCATCTGGGCTGTGTTCTAAAAGACTTGTTCTTTATACTCCAGTTTTCCCTAGGGTATTTTTGGCAGGGAGTCTTTAAAAGACATCCACTTGAGTTGATGCTAATATTTGTCACCACTTAGAATGTAGTTCTTGATTGACAAGCTGAACTTACTCCAAATTCCCCAGGGGGCTCTTTTGTAACCCAGTTTATTCTTGGATAATAGATAATATTTTTAGATGGCTCACTGCTAGGACATGGAATGCATATCTTCTGAGATACAGTGTGAGAGGTGTGAGGGAGTGGGATAAGTAGGTGAGAGGACAGGGATTTATTCATGTTGAGTCAGGGACCTATTAGAATCCTGATGGCAGGAAGTCTGAAGACCATTTGAGAAGGCCATTTGGGAAGAAAATGATTTGGATAAGTTAGTAAAGGTCAAAGTAAAACCGAAAAGGTAACTCACTCTCAAGACCGTAAGTTTATTTTGAGGCTATTTTGAGGTCTTATAGTCCGCAGCCAAATCAAACAGGCTATGGAGTCAGCCTTTTTAGCATTTGAGACACTATCATACAGTTCATTCACATTTAATGTTTTTATTGATATGGTCAGATTTATGTCTGCCATTTTGGTTTTTGTTTTCTATAGGTTTCATGTCTTTTTTGTTCTTTTCCTCCTTACTGCCTTCTTTTGCATTAAGTGAATATATTATAGTGTATCCTTTCATGATTTCTTTTGATGGCCATTCTAGGTAATAAAGTTTTTTACAAATGCTTAATTGTTTCCTCAATACATATTTCTAAAAGTGGAATTATTGCATCAAAAAATTGGCAGATTTTTAAGCCTTTGATATCTATGCCAAATTTCTCTCCAGAAGCATTGCTGCAGTTTACATTCCCACCAGCAAGGCCTTTATGCGTTGTCAACTGAACCTAGGTATCAGTCTCTTGGAGAGCTTTAATTTAATTCATTGTAACTGGCTCTTATAATATATAGGTATTGAAATTTGAGCTGAAATCTGGTAAATTAAGGCTAATTTAATGTTCAGAACTGAGGATAAGTTATGAAATTAGCTTTCTTACTATTTAACACCTGATGTTATTTAATGGTGATTAATTTCCATAATAAAATCTTGATACTGGATGAAATATTAAAGTATCCATAATAAAAGTGAGATAAAGCTTTTTATATCTCAGGCAATCTCAGAATGAGAATGAGAACAAGACATATTGATCTGTTTGAGTACAGCCTCAGCCAAACTTAACATCGGAAAGATACAACACAAAATGCTTTCTTTCTTTCTTTTTTTTAAAACTTATTGTCAAGGTAGCTAACATACAGTGTATACAGTGTGCTCTTGGTTTGGGGGGTAGATTCCCCTGATTTATTGCTTATATACAATGCCCAGTGCTCATCCCAACAAGTGCCCTCATCAATGCCCATTACCCATTTCCTCCCTCCCTGCCACCATCAACCCTCAGTTTGTTCTCCACATTCAAGAGTCTCTTTATGGTTTGCCTCCCTCATGTTTGAAACTATTTTTCCCCTTCCCTTCCCCCATGGTCTTCTGTTAAGTTTCTCAAGTTCCACATATGAGTGAAAACATGTATCTGTCTTCTCTGACTGACTTATTTCACTTAGCATAATACCCTCCAGTTCCATCCATGTTGTTGCAAATGGCAGGATTTCATTCTTTCTTATTGCCAAGTAGTAGTCCATTGTATATATAAACCACAATTTCTTTATCCATTCATCAGTTGATGGACATCTGGGCTCTTTCCATAATTTCACTATTGTTGAAAGCGCTACTATAAACATTGGAGTAAACAGACACTTCTCTAAAGAAGACATCCAGATGGCCAACAGGCACATGAAAAGATGCTCAACGTCACTCCTCATCAGGGAAATACAAATCAAAACCACACTCAGATATCACCTCACGCCAGTCAGAGTGGCTAAAATGAACAAATCAGGAGACTATAGATGCTGGAGAGGATGTGGAGAAACGGGAACCCTCTTGCACTGTTGGTGGGAATGCAAACTGGTGCAGCCACTCTGGAAAACAGTGTGGAGGTTCCTCAAAAAATTAAAAATAGATATACCCTATGAACCCAGCAATAGCACTGCTAGGAATTTACCCAAGGGATACAGGAGTGTTGATGCATAGTGGCACTTGTACCCCAATGTTTACAACAGCAGTTTCAACAATAGCCAAATTACGGAAAGAGCCTACATGTCCATCAACTGATGAATGGATAAAGAAATTGTGGTTTATATACACAATGGAGTACTACTTGGCAATGAGAAAGAATGAAATCTGGCCTTTTGTAGCAATGTGGATGGAACTGGAGAGTGTTATGCTAAGTGAAATAAGTCATACAGAGAAAGACAGATACCATATGTTTTCACTCTTACGTGGATCCTGAGAAACTTAACAGAAACCCATGGGGGAGGGGAAGGGAAAAAAAAGTTAGAGAGGGAGGGAGCCAAACCATAAGAGATTCTTAAAAACTAAGAATAAACTGAGGGTTGATGGGGGTTGGGAGGGAGGGGAAAGTGGGTGATGGGCATTGAGGAGGGCACCTGTTGGGAAGAGCACTGGGTGTTGTATGGAAACCAATTTGACAATAAATTTCATATTAATAAATAAATAAAAATTTAAAAAAAACATTGGGGTACATGTGCCCCTATGAATCAGCACTCCTGTATCCTTTGGATAAATTCACAGTAGTGCTATTGCGGGTCGTAGGGTAGTTCTATTTTTAATTTTTTGAGGAACCTCCACACTGTTTTCCAGAGTGGCTGCACCAGTTTGCATTCTCACCAACAGTGCAAGAGGGTTCCCATTTCTCCACATCCTTACCAACATCTGTTGTTTCCTGAGTTGTTAATTTTAGCCACCCTGACTGGTGTGAGGTGGTATCTCAATGTAGTTTTGATTTGTATTCCCTGATGATGAGTGATGTTGAACATCTTTTCACATGTCTGTTGGCCATCTGGATGTCTTCTTTGGAAAAGTGTCTATTCATGCATTCTGCCCATTTCTTCACCGGATTATTTGTTTTTCAGGTGTTGAATTTGATAAGTTCTTTATAGATTTTGGATACTAACCCTTTACCCAATATGTCATTTGCAAATATCTTCTCCCATTCGATCAGTTGCCTTTTAGTTTTGTTGGTTGTTTCCTTTGCAGTGCAGAAGCATTTTATCTTCATGAGGTCCCAGTATTTCATTTTTGCTTTTATTTCTGTTGCCTTCAGGGACATGTTGAGCAAGAAATTGCTGCCGCTGAGGTCAAAGAGGTTGTTGCCTGTTTCCTCCTCTAGGGTTTTGATGGTTTCCTGTCTCACATTTAGGTCTTTCATCCATTTTGAGGGTTTTTTTTGTGTATGGTGTAAGAAAGTCGTCCAGTTTCACTCTGCTGCATGTTGCTGTCCAGTTCTCTCAGCACCATTTGCTCAAGAGACTGTCTTTTTTTTTCCATTGGATACTCTTTCCTGCTTTGTCAAAGATTAGTTGGCCATATATTTGTGGGTCCAGTTCTGGGTTCTCTATTCTATTCCATTGGTCTATGTGCCAAGACCATACTGTCTTGATGATTACAGCTTTGTAGTAGAGGCTAAAGTCCAGGATTGTGATGCCTCCCACTTTGGTTTCCTTTTTCAACATAACTGGCTATTCAAGGTCTTTTGTGGTTCCATATAAATTTTAGGATTGCTTGTTCTAACTTTGAGAAGAATGTCGGTGCAATTTTGATTGGGATTGCATTGAATGTGTAGATTGCTTTGAGTAGTATTGACGTTTTAACAATATTTGTTCTTCCAATCCATGAGCATGGAATGTTTTTCCATTTCTTTGTGTCTTCTTCAATTTCCTTCATAAGTTTTCTATAGTTTTCAGCATACACATCTTTCATATATTTGGTTAGGTTTATTCCTAGGTATTTTATATTCTTGGTGCAATTGTAAATGGGATCAATTTCTTGATTTCTCTTTCTGTTGCTTCATTATTGGTGTATAGAAATGCAACTGATTTCTGTAATTATTTTGTATCCTGCGACTTTGCTGAATTCATGTATCAGTTCTAGCAGATTTTTGGTGGAGTCTTTCGGGTTTTCCATGTATAATATGTCATCTGCAAAAAGTGAAAGTTTGACTTCTTCTTTGCCAATTTGGATGCCTTTTATTTCATTTTGTTGTCTGATTGCTGAGGCTAAGCCTTCCAACACTATGTTAAACAACTGTGGTGAGAGTGGACATCTTACAGCAATGGACAGATTATCTAGGCAAAAAATCAATCAATGGTCTTGAATGATACACTGGACCAGATGGACTTGACAGATATATTCAGAACAAAATGCTTTCTTTAAAGCAAGTCATTCTGAGTTTGAGCCCCAGGTTCAGACCTAAATTCTTAACAACCCAAACTGGCTGCTTTCCCTCTAGTATGTACAATCAAATTCTTTCTTCTTGTGGTGATGGGATAATTTTGTGCCTTGATAGTAGTGGTGGTTACACAAATCTGCACATGGGATGAAGTGGCTTAGAATCATACACACATTGTGTCAGTGTCAATTTCCAGTTTTCATATTTTACTATAGTTATGTAAAATGTAGCGATTTGGGGAAATTAGGTAAGGGTATATGGGACCTCTCTACTATGTCTGCAATTACCCATGAGTCTTTCACAATAGAAATTTTTTTTTAATTCTCCAAGAGCCTTTTAAATTTATATTTTGCATAGATAATACATTCATCACATTGATTCAAAAGTCTTGCTCTCTCCTTTTTTCCCACCTAATCCATTCCCACAACCCCATTTCTATTGCTTCCCTTAATTTCTTTTCTTATATCCTTCTAATGTATTTTATATAAATACATGGAAGTATTTCCACCTTTCCCACACAAAGGCTATGTGTTAGTCTGAGTCCTCCAAAAAGCTGTTGCCAAGACAGAATTAAATTTAAGAATGATTCCCAGAGTGTAATTGTTGGGTCATGGGAAAATGTATTTACAGTTTATAATAAATATTTCTAAAATTGTTCTCCTTACAATTTATAATAAATATTTCTAAAATTGCACCATTTTGCACTCCTATCTGCAAAGTATGAGATTGTCAGTTTCTCCTTACCTTGCCAAAAGAGTGTGTGGTCAAACTTTTGAATTTTCTCTATCTGCTGTGATGTGATTTTAATTTGCATTTAACTTATTATGAGTAAGTCTGATAGATTTGTAATTTTTTTCAGGTTGTAATTTGTCTTTTGGCTTTGTTTATGGTGTATTCTGCCATTCAGAATATATTCTATGTAGAATAAATTAATCATTTATTTTACGGTTAACTAGAAAGGCTTTCATCCTCCATGGTTCTAAAAGACTTATTCCATGTATTCTTCTAGTACTTTAATGTGTGAACTTTTTATGTATGATTTTTTAAATTAAATCTATTGATCGATGTTTATCCAAGTGTACAGTACAATATATGAATTCACCTATCTTTTTTGAAAAATCTATCCAATTTTCCTAAAACCATTTATTTAAAAGACACATGTTTATTCTGTAGATTTGAAATGTAACCCCTATCATATACTAATATGTATTTGTTCTATTTCTAGACATTTTCATTGGTTCCATTTATCTGTCAGTCTGTTCATGCACAAGTACCATACTGTTTTAATAATTAAGGCTATATAGGGTTTTTCTTATTATTTGATATCACTAATCTCAGTGCTGTTACAGTTCTTCCCTTTGAGAGTTTTACTATTTTTGCTTACTTCCCACCATAAATTTAGAAATCAGCCTAATTGGGGTGCCTGGGTGGCTCAGTTGGTTAAATGTCTGACTTCAGCTCAGGTCATGATCTCCTGGTTTGTGAGTTCAAGCCCCGCATCGGGCTCTGTACTGACTGCTCGGAGCCTGGAGCCTGCTTCGGATTCTGTATCTCCCTCTCTCTCTGCCCCTCCCCTGCTCATGCTCTGTCTCTCTCTGTCTCTTAAAACTAAATAAACATTAAAAAATAAACATAAATAAAAAGAAATCAGCTTAATTGCCCCCAGATAAACTTATTGGCATTTTTATTGAAATCACAGTAATTTATGTATTTATTTATTTATTTGAAATCACAGTAATTTATAAATTAACAGGAAGATTTTTTTTAGCGTTCCTATTCCTAAGAATATGCTGTATCTTTCTCTTTGTTCAAGACTGCATTTATATCTTTGAAAATGTTTTAACATTTTTCTCAAAAAAAGTTTTGCATATTTTATTCCTAAGGATTTATTATTTTGTGTTGCTATTGGAAAGGGGATTTTCTTCCCCAATATATCTTCTGATTGTGTATTTGTGTACACAAAGGCTTTTGATTTCAGCATATTAATTTTTTGTATTCAGCTACCTTACTGATTTCTCTTTCCTTCCATTTGCGTCTCTCTCTCATAATAGTAGTAGTAATAGTAGTCATGGTGGTGGTGGTAGTAGTAATAGTTTTTGAGTTGATTATCTTGGGTTTTCAGGGACACAATCATATCACCTTCCAATAATGACAATTTACTTTTATCTTACTAATTTTTTATACTTTCAACTTATTTCTATTTTCTAATTGTGTCAGTTACTCCATCCTCTACCAAGTGAAGACAATGAGAAGCAAGGTAGTCAGAGAGGAGTCAGTGGTCATCAGAACTGTCTCAGAACTTGACCAGTAGTCAAGGTAGTCAGAAGACGCCTTCAGTGAGGATGCATCTTAGACTGGTGTTTGTCATATTTTTTTTTCCCTTGTAGCTACCAATTGTGCCAGGCACTGTACTAAACTCTTATTTTACAAAATCTCCTATAATCCTACAAGTATTCTATGATGTTTGTACTATTACCATCTCCATTTTAAAGATAAAAGAACTAAAATGTGGAGAAGAAAAAAACTTACCCAGATCAAAGAAAGTGGTAAAACTGAGATTCAAATCTAAGTCTGTGTAATTCTGAAGAAACTGCTCTTAATTGCCATGCTAATTGGGTATACCTGAGAATAGTATAAGGAGGTCTTTGCTGTTACTTCTTAGACAAAATGAACTCTGACCTTGCTGAAAATCCCCACCTCTGAGCTGTGGTCTGTGGTCTTGGCAGGATCCAGACTCATTTCTTAATGAGATTGTGTGGGACTCCCTAAGGTGTCCTTGAATGAATTACTAGTTGTCCACAGTAATACTACTAGTTGCCCATAGTAGTTGCCCTGAAATGGAATAAAGTTTTGTGTGTGGAGTATAATTTTATTTTGTATTTTATAAGTGATGTCCGATGGGATAATGCAGTACCCATGAGCAAAGAAGACACAGGTTCATGTATGTCTGCCATTCCTTGCTGCTCCATTCATGTGGAACACTTACAATGTCCCCATAAACATAGAATTTTGGTTTTGACCCACGATGTTGGGAATTGTTCAAGACCCAAAGTGAATGCAAGGTAAGCATAGTATGAAAGCCACTGACTTCTATATAGTGTTGTTGCTAGATGTACACATATCAAGAAGTATAATTAATTAATTAATTAATTTTTAAAAAATTTTTTTTAATGTTTATTTATTTTTGAGACAGAGAGAGACAGAGCATGAATCGGGGAGGGTCAGAGAGAGAGGGAGACACGGAATCTGAAACAGGCTCCAGGCTCTGAGCGGTCAGCACAGAGCCTGATGCGGGGCTCGAACTCACGGACCGTGAGATCATGACCTGAGCCGAAGTCAGACGCTCAACCGACTGAGCCACCCAGGCGCCCCAATTAATTAAATTTTAAAAAGAAGTAAAATAAAAATAAATCGAGTTAATTTTGTGCAGTGTTTCCATGTTCTGGTAAGAATGACGTACATATGCATGAGTTAGCTACAAAATATGAATTGGGTTATGTTGGTAATTCTGCGTAAAGGCTAAATGCTCTGATACTTGCATTTAAAACTGTTAGTACACAATATAAAGAGTAACAGTAAAATTCAGGCTTATTATTTAAAGTTTTAAATATTTCTTTATTTAGAATAATATTAGGCAAGTAAAAAAAATTACCAGGACAAATTATGAAGGGGGAAAGGGGAGGCTGTAGTAAAAAAGAAAAAGCTTTATATTATTTTGGTAGCATTAGAGGCATTTTTCCTACTTTTTGAACATAGGACCAGCATTTTCATTTTACTCTGAACCTCACAAATTATGTAACCAGCCATTTTTAACAAGCCTTCCAGTGATTTTAAGAGCAGGATTGAGAGTCACTGGAGCAAATGGGATCTTTTGAAGTTCTGGTCACGAGTCCTCAGGACCAGAGCATTGGGTGGGCCAGTGCTGCCCTCTAGTGTCTCTGGATGCCATCTAGTAATAAACTACATTTCTGTATCATGTAGCAACCTGCTATGTGAACACTTGTGGTCTTACTGACTGATACTACTCTGCAGATATTTCCCTGGAAATCTTAGCTCTTGGGCATTTATAAAAATTCTCATGTATTAAAATGCTGTGTCAACACAAAAATCTGAAAAGAAAACTAACTGAAAAGAAAATTAAGAAAACAATTCCAATTACAATAGCATGAAAAAAAACAAAATACTTAGGAATAACTTAACCAAGGAGGTGATGAGTTGTTGTTTAATTGGTAGGGAGTCTCTGTTTTGCCAGATGAATAAGTTCTGGAGATCTATTGCACAACAGTGTGAATACACTTCACACTACTGAGCTATACACTTAAAAATGGCTACAATGGTAAACTTTAAGACCTGAAACCATAAAACTCCTGGAAGAAAACATAGACACTAAGCTCCTTGGCATGGGTCTTGGCAATGAGTTTTTTAATCTGATTCAAAAGCAAAGGCAACAAAAGCAAAAATAAGTAAGTGGGAATAAATCAAACTAAAAAGCTTCTGCACAGCAAAAGAAATCAACAAAATGAAAAGGCAACCTACTGAATGGGAGAAAATATTTGCTAATCATATGGCTAAATAGGGGTTAATATAAAAAATATTTAAAGAACCATACAATTCAGTAACAAAAAAAAAGCAAAAAACCCATCTGATGGAAAAATGGGCAGTGGGAGGCTCAGTCAGTTAAGCGTCAGACTTCGGCTCAGGTCATGAACTCACTGTTTGTGAGTTCAAGCTTTGTGTTGGGCTCTGTGCTGATAGCTTAGAGCCTGGAGCCTGCTTCAAATTCTGTATCTCCTTCCCCCTCTCTGTCCCTTCCCCACTCACACTCTATGTGTGTGTCTGTCTCTCTCAAAAATAAATAAACATTTTTTTAAAATGGGCAGAGGATCTGAATAGACATTTTTCCATGGAAGACATACAGATGACCAACAGGTACCTGAAAAGATGCTCAATATCGCTAATCATCAGGGAAATGCAAATCAAAACCACAATGAGATATCACCTCATACCTGTTAGAATATCTATTATCAAAAAGATCAGAAATAACAAGTGTTGGCAAGGACATGGAGAAAAAGGAACGCTCATGCATTGTTGATGTAAATTGGTGCAGCCAGTATGGAACATAGTATGGAGGTTCCTAAAAAAATTAAAAATTGAACTAATGGGGCACCTGGGTGGCTCAGTTGGTTGAACAACTGACTCTTGGTTTTGGCTCAGGTCATGATCTCACAGTTGTGGGACAGAGCCCCCACACTGGCCTCTGCACTGGACATGAGCCTGTTTGGGATTCTCTCTCTCCCTCTCTTTCTGCCCCTTCCCCCACTCACGTGTGCATGCTCTTTCTCGCTCTCTCTCTCAAAAAAATAAATTACCTTAAAAAAATTAAAACCAGTAATATGATCCAGTAGTTATACTTCTAAGTCTTTATCTGAAGGAAAAAAAACCCACTAACTTGAAAAGATATATCACACCCATGTTGCAGCATTATGTACAATAGCCAAGATATGGAAATAACCTAAGTGTCCATTGACAGATGAGTAGAAAGAAAACGTAATATACACAAAGGAATACTATTCAGCCATTAGAAAGAATGAAATTTTACCATTTGTGACAACATGGATAGACCTCAAGGGCATTATGCTAAGTAAAATAAGTCAGACAGTGAAAGACAAATACCACACAATCTCACTTGTATGTGGAATTTAAAACAGCAACAAAAACCAAGCTCACAGACACAGAGAACAGATTGGTGGTTGCCATAGGTAGGAGGTAGAGGGTGAGAGAAATGGGTGAAGGGCGTCAAAAGGTACAAATTTCCAGTTACAAAATAATTATGTCAGCGTGCCTGGGTGGCTCAGTTGGTTAAGCGTCTGACTCTTGATATGGGTTCAGGCCATGATCTCGCTGTCGTGGGTTCAGGCTCATGCTCACTCTCTCAAAAAAAAATAAAAATAATTATGTCATGGTGATATATGTACACCATGGTGACTATAGTTAATAATACTGTGTTGCATATTTGAAACATGAGGATAGATCTTAAAAATCCTCATCATGAGAAAAAAATTTTTTGCAATCTTGTAAGGTGATGGATGGTAACTAGAATTGTGGTGATCTTTTTGCAATATTATACAAATACTGAATCATGTTGTATACCTGAAACTAATATAATGTTATATGTCGATTACACCTCAATTTTTTTAAAGATGATAAATTTTATGTTCTATGTCTCTTTTTTTTAATATATGAAATTTATTGTCAAATTGGTTTCCATACAACACCCAGTGCTCATCCCAAAAGATGCCCTCTTCAATACCCATCACCCAACCCTCCCCTCCCTCCCACCCCCCATCAGCCCTCAGTTTGTTCTCAGTTTTTAAGAGTCTCTTATGCTTTGGCTCTCTCCCACTCTAACCTGTCTTTTTTTTTTCTTCCCCTCCCTCATGGGTTCCTGTTAAGTTTCTCAGGATCCACATAAGAGTGAAAACATATGGTATCTGTCTTTCTCTGTATGGCTTATTTCACTTAGCATAACACTCTCCAGTTCCATCCATGTTGCTACAAAGGGCCATATTTCATTCTTTCTCATTGCCACGTAGTACTCCATTGTGTATATAAACCACAATTTCTTTATCCATTCGTCAGTTGATGGACATTTAGGCTCTTTCCATAATTTGGCTATTGTTGAGAGTGCTGCTATAAACTTTGGGGTACAAGTGCCCCTATGCATCAGTATTCCTGTATCCCTTGGGTAAATTCCTAGCAGTGCTACTGCTGGGTCATAGGGTAGGTCTATTTTTAATTTTTTGAGGAACCTCCACACTGTTTTCCAGAGTGGCTGCACCAGTTTGCATTCCCACTAACAGTGCAAGAGGGTTCCCGTTTCTCCACATCCTCTCCAGCATCTATAGTCTCCTGATTTGTTCATTTTAGCCACTCTGACTGGCGTGAGGTGATATCTGAGTGTGGTTTTGATTTGTATTTCCCTGATGAGGAGTGACGTTGAGCATCTTTTCATGTGCCTGGTTCAACATCGCAAATCAATCAATGTGATACATCACATTAATAAAAGAAAAGATAAGAACCATATGATCCTGTCAATCAATGCAGAAAAATCATTTGACAAAATTCAGCATCCTTTCTTAATAAAAACCCTTGAGAAAGTCGGGATAGAAGGAACATACTTAAACATCATGAAAGCCATTTATGAAAAGCCCAGAGCTAATATCATCCTCAATGGGGAAAGACTGAAAGCTTTCTCCCTGAGATCAGGAACACAACAGGGATGTCCACTCTCACCGCTGTTGTTTAACACAGTGTTGGAAGTGCTAGCATCAGCAATCAGACAACAAAAGGAAATCAAAGGCATCAAAATTGGCAAAGATGAAGTTAAGCTTTCACTTTTTGCAGATGACATGATATTATACATGGAAAATCCAACAGACTCCACCAAAAGTCTGCTAGAACTGATACATGAATTCAGCAAAGTTGCAGGATACAAAATCAATGTACAGAAATCAGTTACATTCTTATACACTAATAATGAAGCAACAGAAAGACAAATAAAGAAACTGATCCCATTCACAACTGCACCAAGGAGCATAAAATACCCAGGAATAAACCTAACCAAAGATGTAAAAGATCTGTATGCTGAAAACCATAGAAAACTTATGAAGGAAATTGAAGAAGATATAAAGAAATGGAAAAACATTCCATGCTCATGGATTGGAAGAATAAATATTGTTAAAATGTTTGTATTTTCAAATACAATAGCATTTTAAAAACAATAGTATTGTTAAAATACTACCCAAAGCTATCTACACATTCAGTGCAATCCCAATCAAAATTGCACCAGCATTCTTCTCGAAGCTAGAACAAGCAATCCTAAAATTTGTATGGAAACATAAAAGGCCCTGAATAGCCAAAGTAATTTTGAAGAAGAAGACCAAAGCAGGAGGCATCACAATCCCAGACATTAGCCTCTACTACAAAGCTGTAATCATCAAGACAGCATGGTATTGGCACAAAAACAGACACATAGACCAATGGAATAGAATAGAAACCCCAGAACTAGACCCACAGAAGTATGGCCAACTAATCTTTGACAAAGCAGGAAAGAACATCCAATGGAAAAAAGACAGTCTCTTTAACAAATGGTGCTGGGAGAACTGGACAGCAACATGCAGGAGGATGAAACTAGACAACTTTCTTACACCATTGACAAAAACAAACTCAAAATGGATAAAGGACCTGAATGTGAGACAGGAAACCATCAAAACCCTAGAGGAGAAAGCAGGAAAAAACCTCTCTGACCTCAGCCTCAGCAATTTCTTACTTGACACATCCCCAAAGGCAAGGGAATTAAAAGCAAAAATGAACTATTGGGACCTCATGAAGATAAAAAGCTTCTGCCCTGCAAAGGAAACAATCGACAAAACTAAAAGGCAACCGACGGAATGGGAAAAGATATTTGCAAATGACATATCGGACAAAGGGCTAGTGTCCAAAATCTATAAAGAGCTCACCAAACTCCACACCCGAAAAACAAATAATCCAGTGAAGAAATGGGCAAAAAACATGAATAGACACTTCTCTAAAGAAGACATCATTCATATTGTTTCATGTAGGAGTAACTTACTCATTTTTATTGTTGTATTCCACTATACAAATATACCAAAATTTATCCATTCTACTGTTGGACAAGTTTTTCTGCTTCTAGTTTAAGGTTTTATTTTATTTTACTATATTTTACTTTTTTATTCTATTGTATTGTATTGTATTTATTATTTTTAGAGAGACAGAATACGAGTGGGGAGAGGGGCAGACGGAGGGAGGGAGGGAGAGAGAGAGAGAGGGAGAATCCCAAGCAAGCTCCACGCCCAATGCAGAGCCAAACAGGGGGCTAGATCCCACCACGCTGGGATCATGACCTATGCCAAAATCAAGAGTTGGCAGCCCAATCAACTGAGCCACCCAGGCACTGTCAGTGCAAAGCCTGCTGCAGGGCTCGATCCTGAAAACTGTGATAGCAAGCCTGAGCTGAAATCAAGAGTCAGACACTTAACTGGGCCACCCAGGCACCCCTGATCTACTGAAGTCACTTAAAAGATTCTGCATTTAATTAAAAGATTCTCCGCTGTTCCGCAGTGCCACATTTATGATAAATCAAGTATCCATACATGTATAGGTCTGTTTCTTTATTCTCTATTCTGTTCCATTGTGTCAGGTTACCTATCCTTGCACCAGGATCACATCATCTAATTACTTAATCTTTATGTTTTTTTCTCTTAAAGAATAAGTAATTTTATTTTGTTTTTATTTATTTTTTATTTTAATTCCATTGTAGTTAATATACAGTGTTATATTCATTTTAGGTGTACAATATAGTGATTCAACAATTCCATATATTACTCAGTGCTCATCAGGGTAAGTGTACTCTTGGGGCACCTGGGTGGCTCAGCCAGTTGAGTGTCCAACTTCAGCTCAGGTCATTATCTCACAGTTCGTGGGTTTGAGCCCCACATTGGGCTCTCTGCTGTCAGCACAGGGCCTGCTTCAGATCCCCTGTCCCCCTCTCTCTCTGCCCCTCCCCAGCTCATTGTCTCTCTCTCTCTCTCTCTCTCTCTCTCTCTCTCTTTCTCTCTCCTCTCTCTCAAAATAAATAAATAAACTTAAAAAACAAAAAATAAGTGTACTCTTAATCCCTTTCACCTATTTCACATATCCCCCTACCCACCTCCCCCCTGGTAGCCATCTGTTTTTTCTGTATAGTTAAGAGTCTGTTTTTTGGTTTGTCATTTTTTCCTTTGTATTGTTTCTTAAATTCCACATATGAGTGAAGTCATATGGTATTTGTCTTTCTCTGACTTATTTCACTTAGCATAATACTCTCTAGATCCATCCATGTTGCTGCAAATGGCAAGATTTCATTCTTTTTTATGGCTGAATAATATTTCATAATATATATATATACCACATTTCATAGTATATACCACATTTAATAGAATATATATCATATATATATATATATATCTATATCTCCATATATATATATCTCCTACATATATATATATATATATATATATATATATATATATATATATATATCTCCATTCTTTATCCACCTATGGATGGACACTTAGGTTGCTTCCATAATTTGGCTATTGTAAATAACTGACCTATAACATTGTATTCGTTTTAGGTGTCAGACTTATAATAAGTTTTGACACCTGGTAAATGATCCCCTTTGTTCTTCAACATTGTCTTGGCTATTTTTGCTTCTTTACATTTTCTATATACATTTTAGAATCAGATTGTTGGGGCACCTGGGTGGCTCAGTTGGTTAAGCACCTGACTCTTGATTTTGGCTCAGGTCATTATTTCATGATTCGTGAGTTTGAGCCCTGCATCAGGGTCTGTGCTGACAGCATGGAACCTGCTTGGGATTCTCTCTTACTCCCTCTCTCCCTGCCCCTCCCCTGCTCACACTCTGTCTTTCAAAATAAATAAACTTAAAAAAAAAAAAAGAAACTGATTGTCAATTTTCACACCCCTCTCCCCCCCCAAAAAAAAAAACTGATTACCACTGATTTTTAGATTGAGATTTCATTTAAACCACAGATAATTGGGGAGAAAGTTATGTCTTTAAATACTGAGTCTTCCAAAATATGAACATGGTATATTCCTCGTTTATTTTAATCTTCTTTAATTTCTCTGAAAATGTTTTCATAAATTATGCATGAAGCTCTTACACAACCTTTGTTAGAATTATTCATGGTTATTCTACTATTTTTGATGATTTTATAAATGATATCATTTTAAGTTTATTTTCTAATGGTTTGTTGCTAATGTATAGAAATTCTATTGGTTTTTATATAATGATCTTCTATCTAGTAACCTTGCTAAATTCATTTATTTACTCTAATAGTTTTTATCTGAAGATTCTCTTAGATTTTTAACATATAAATCAAGTTATCTGTGAATTACGGCTGCTTTATTTCCTCCTTTCCAATCCATATTACCTCTTCCTTCTTTTTCATGCCTTAGTACATTGGCTGAGACCTCCACTATAATATTGAATATAAAGAGTAATAGCAAGCATACCTGTCTCATTCCTTATCTCAAGAGAAACACTTTCAACATTTCCCTTTTAAATATAATGTTTGCTTAGTAGATATTCCTTATCAGATTTCTTCTATTCCTCATTTGAGAAAATTTTGTCATGAATGATGTTCAATTATATAAAATTCTTTTTCTACATCTGTCAATATGGTCACATAATTTTTCTTCCTAATTCTTTTAATGTAAATTGCAGGGATTGCCTTTTCAGTCTTAAACTTGCCTTGCACTCCTGAGATAAACCTATTTCAGTCATAGTGTGTTCTCATTTTTATATATTATTGGATTTTGTTTGATAATATTTTTTTAGGCTCATAAGATCTATGTTCATAAATTGGATTAGCTTGTAATTTTCCTTTCACATTCTATCCTTATCAGGTTTTGGTATTTTATGGCTGGAAGGTAAGCTAGAGGCACTGATGATCCCAGAGCACCTAGTTAAGTCAGAGACTGAGAGGATTCAAAGTGGATTCCATCCCTATGAGGGCTCGTCTACTTACAATTCATACTTACTGATATGGGCCTTCCCAGGTCCCAATCAAAAGTCTATGGTATTTATCAGAACTTCTCCTTATCAGGCCATGACTCCAATTCTTGTTCCCTCTATCCTGTGAATCTGTGAGATTTTCTGCTCAGCTTTTCAGCCTCTTGGCTCTTGTCATTGACAATAGCCTTAAGGGAAAGAACAGCGTAAGGGAAAGGACAGCACTAAATGTCATACTCACCTCTGAAAACTTTCCTTCTCACCTGAGTCTAGGCCCCATAATACCTCACTGCTTTGCTATTGCCTTCAAACAGATTTAAGGTTTTTTTTTTAAGTTTTATTTTATTTATTTTTAGAGAGACAGCACAAGTGAGGGAGGGGCAGAGAGAGGGAGAGAGAAAATGCCAAGCAGGCTCCACACGTCTGACTCTTGATTTTGGCTCAGGTCACGATCTCACGGTTGGGATTGAGCCTCACACCCATCTTGGGATTGTCTCTTCCTCTCTCTGTACCCCCCCCCCCCCACCGGCTCACTCTGTCTCTTTCTCAAAATAAATAAATAATCATTTAAAGAAAGAGCCGGATGCTTAACCAACTGAGCCACCCAGGTGCCCCTTTTACGTTTTTATTTAAATTCCAGTTAGTTAACATACAGTGTAATATGAGTTTCAGGTGTACGATATAGTAATTCAACACTTCCATACATCATCCAGTGCTCATCACAAGTGTACTCCTTAATCCCCATCACCTATTTAACCCATCCCCCCACCCACCTTCCTCTGGTAACCATCAGTTTCTTAACTCTAAAATTAAGACTCTGTTTCTTGGTTTTCCTCCTCTCTCTCTTTTTTCCCCTTTGCCCGTTTGTTTTGTTTCTTAAATTCCACGCATGAGTGAAATCACTGGTATTTGTCTTTTTCTGACTCATTTCATTTAGCAAAATATTCTCTAGCTCCATCCATGTCATTGCAAATTGGCAAGATTTATGGCTGAGTAATATTCAGTCGTATATATATGTATATATAAAGACAATATACATATATACATACATATAGATAAACACACACACACACACATATATATACACTATATCTTCTTTATCCATTCATCAGTCGATGAACACTTGGGCTGTTTCCATAATTTAGCTATTGTAGATAATGCTGCTATAAACATTGGGGTGCATGTATCATTTTGAATTAGCATTTTTGTATTCTTTGGGTTAATATGTAGTACTGCAATTGCTGGATCATAGAGTAGTTCTATTTTTAACTTTTTGAGGAACCCCCATACTGTTTTCCAGAGTGGCTGCACCTGTTTGCATTCCCATCGACAGTGCAAGAGGGTTCATTCCATTCCCCTTTCTCCACATCCTTGCCAATACCTGTCGTTTCTTGTGTTGTTTTTAGCCACTCTGACAGGTGTGAGGTGATATCTCAAGGTATTTTGATTTGTAGTTCCCTGATGACGAGTGGTGTTGCGCATCCTTTCATGTGTCTGTTGCCCATTCAAACAGACATTTTTAATATACTTTATTTTTTAGAGCAGTTTGAGGTTCATAGCAAAATTGAGAGAAAGGGGCAGAGATTTTCCATGTACCCCTCTCCCAACATATGCATAGCCTTCCCCACTATCAACATTCTGCACCAGAGTGGTACATTTGTTGCCATAGACGAACCTACATTGACACATCATTATCACCTAAAGACTATTGTTTACCTTAGGGTACACCCTTGCTGGTGTACAATCTATGGATTTGGACACATGTATAATGACATGTATCCACCACTATGTATCATGTAAAGTAGTTTCATTGCCCTAAAATTCCTCTGTGCTCCACCTGTTCATCCTTCCCTCCTCCCCAATTCCTGGCAACTACTGACCCTTTAACTGTCTCAACAGTTTTGCCTTTTCCAGAATTTCATAAAGTTGGAATCATATAGTATATAGTCTTTTCAGTATGACTTCTTTCACTTAGTAATAAGCACTTAAATTTCTTCCATGTCTATTTATGGCTTGATAGCTCATTTCTTCTTAGTGCTAAATAATATTCCATTGTCTGAATGTCCCCCAGTTTATTTTCTATTCACCTTGAAGGACGTGTGGGTTACTTCCAAATTTTGGCAATTTTGAATAAAGCTGCTATACACATCTGTATGCAGGTTTTTGTGTGGCATAAGTTTTCAACTCCTTTGAATAAATACCAAGGAGGATGATTGCTGGATTATATAAGAGTATGTCTTGTTTTGTAAGAAACTGCCAAACTATCTTCCAAAGCAGCTGCACCATTTTGCATTCCCACCAGCAGTATATGAAAGTTCCTGTTGCTACACATCTCCATCAGCATTTGATGCTGTCAATGTTCTGGATTTAACCCCTTCTAACAGATGTGTAGTGGTATCTTATTGTTTTAATTTGCATTTCCCTGTAACATATGATGTGGAGCATCTTTTCACATGCTTATTTGCCATCTGTCTATCTTCTTTGGTGAGGTGTCTGTTAAGGTCTCTGGCCCATGTTTTAATGGGGTTGTTTGGGTTTATTGTTGAGTTTTAAGTGTTTTGGGGGTGTGTGTGTGTGTGTGTGTGTGTGTTGGATAGCATCCCTTTATCAGATATGTCTTTTGTAAATATTTTCTCTCAGTCTGTGGCTTCGTGGATCATGCCTCAAACAGAATTTTTTTAATATAATTTACTGTCAACTTCGCTAACATACAGTGTATACAGTGTGCTCTTTGTTTTGGGGGTAGATTCCCGTGATTCATCGCTTACATATAACACCCCGTGCTCATCCCAACAGGTGTCCTCCTCAATACCCATCACCCATTTCCTTCCTCCACCACCGCACCCCATTAACCCTCAGTTTGTTCTCTGTATTTAAGAGTCTCTTATGGTTTGCCTCCTTCTCTGTTTGAAACTATTTTTCCCCTCCCCTTCCCTTCCCCCATGGTCTTCTGTTAAGTTTCACAGGTTCCACATATGAGTGAAAACATATGATATCTGTCTTTTTCTGACTGACTTACATCACTCAGCATAATACCCTCCAGTTCCATCCACGTTGTTGCAAATGCTAGGATTTCATTCTTTCTCACTGCCAGGTATTATTCCATTGTATATGTATACATCTTATTTATCCATTCATCAGTTGATGGACACTTGGATTCTTTCCATAATGGGGCTATTGTTGAAAGTGCTGCTATAAACACTGGGGTACATATGCCTCTATGTATCAGCACTCCTGTATCCTTTGGATAAATTCCTAGTAGTGCTATTGCTGGGTCATAGGGTAGTTCTATTTTTAATTTTTTGAGGAACCTCTATACTGTGTTCCAGAGTAGCTGCACCAGCTTGCATTCCCACCAACAGTGTAAGAGGGTTCCTGTTTCTCAAATAGAATTTTAAAAAAATTTGTCAGTCTTTTCTAGTTGCTCTTAACAGGAGTCATGGTCTGAATAAACAATCTATCATTGGATTGGCAGTTCCCTAATTGTTTATTTTGACATGCTTTTTGAAACTATAGAAGTAAAGTGGAATATTCCGGAAAATGGAAAAAAAAAAATACACTTAAAATTTTACCTCCCTAACAATCACTGCCAACAGTCTGGGCTATTTCTGGTCTTTGTCTTCAGGGGTAATTTTTACATAGCTATACTTGTGATGCTCAAATAATTACACAAGCTTGTTTTTTCACCTAACCTTATCTTATCAGTATTTTACCTAATTACTTCTTATTGTAAATATCATTTTTTCCCGGGGCGCCTGGGTGGCTTGGTCGGTTAAGCGTCTGACTTCGGCTCAGGTCATGATCTCGCGGTCCGTGGGTTCAAGCTCCGCGTCGGGCTCTGTGCTGACAGCTCAGAGCCTGGAGCCTGTTTCAGATTCTGTGTCTCCCTCTCTCTCTGCTCCTCCCCTGTTCATCCTCTGTCTCTCTCTGTCTCAAAAATAAATAAACGTTAAAAAAAATTTTTTTTTAAATATATCATTTTTTCCCAAAGATATTAAATACCATTTTTCACTCTCTCAAGAGAAGACCTACAGCTATTTCTTACACCCATGAACCAGCTAGCCTATGCAAAGGAAACTAATGGTGGATGGAAAATAGAGAAACCCACTCTGCTTGTCCCTTGGTCATGGCTCACCAAGTTTGGCCAGTGTAGCTATGGAGCCACGAAGCCAGGTATAGGAGAGCAAAAATAGGAGGTCTGATCAGAATATCTTAACTATGGAGACCTGATATTCAGCCTATGCAGCTTCTTCCTGCCCTCTCCTCTGCTATGGGTCATGGAAGTCAGCTCGTCAATTTCAGCTCTTTGCTCTCCTCTGCTTCAGTGTGCTCAGTACACCCACCCTGCTCCTTTAGCATCCATCCCAGCAATAGTGCTAGCTTCTGCCCAACCCTGCTAGTTAGGAGATGGCCTTGTCTCCTCTGCCCCTGTGCTAAAGTATTCCTGTCAAACCGTACCTAAGCCATGTCTTCTTGTTCAACACCTGTCTGGCTGGTGAAGCAGGTGATTAATGAGTGTGTAACGGGTCTGGATACATTTTTTTAAAAAGAAAAGGAAAGGAAAAAAGTTTGACACTTGATACCCCCTCCATCTACTAGGAATGTTCCTATGCCAAAGATTATCTGATTTTGGCAGGACATATTGTTTATAGAGAAGTGGCTCTCAACCTTTTTTCCGCCTCAGTACATTTGACAAATGATATTCAAATGCTCAGTATACTCCAGTGTACCATTTCCAGCATACATGCTGTAATTCTACCCCTATCTATCCCACACAGCCAAACACATCTGAAGGGAAGTGAGTAAAAGTGGCATATTATAAACTTGAATCATCTTTATTTTTCATTGGATAAAACATTTGTAGATTTTGGCATGATATTATTTAGTGAAAAATCATCAAGATTGAAAAACACTGCTTTGGAGAAAAGTAGTTACTCTCATCAGAAAACAATTACTGAGAACCTTCTGCACAGAAGGTAAAAACTGAGATCTGAGCACAGATCTCTGTGTTACAACCCAATTTGTGGTTGGTCATAAACAAGCTAATTTTGTTATAGCTTTTACCCTGAACATAAATTAAATTTACAGCTCATGATTAATCATTATACCTTTCCCACTCATATATAGTTTATTGGTTCTTCAAAATCCCAAGCCTTTTTATTCTCCAAGGAAGTCATTGATATAATTCCCAGAATCAAGTGTCTGTACTTTGCTCCCCACTGACTGCCCCAAGGCCCATTCTTGTCTCCAGCCCCTAATCTTGGTTTCTTTTCCCAATTAAAATTGGGAGAACTAGGGAAAGAGTAAGGAGGGGAAAAGGTATCTCCCCAAGAAGAAGGGGCAACTGTTTACTGGGCACCTCTACTGGACCCATACAGTAATGCAAATTCCTTGCCCAAACTTAAGAAGAGGTGTAAATATAAAAGAGACACTAGGATACTTAAGGGATATTCCCTAACATGAGAATGATGGCTAAGTTATGGGTCCTTCCCAAATCCCAGGTAGTTAAATCAGTTTGTGGCCCTCATATTCCCAAAGGATAGATGCCGATGAATAGAAATGGCTAAAGAGCCTAAAAGTTTCTTTTCTGCAGTTACCTGGAGAGTTGAGAGACAGAAGTCAATGTCAACTTTAGGGTTTAGTATGATTGTAAATAATCCTCCCAAATGGACATTCTAGAGGGGTTTTACCCCTTTTGTGTTCAAAATTCAACTTTTTCCATTCTGTATTAAATTGTGTCCCCTTTTCAGTAAAAAACTGGTGCTAACCTAGAGGTGCTTTACAGAGTTTACTACTATGTAGTAATGCAATGTCATGTGTCAGATAGGATAGGATTAAAATATTTATTATTTTATATAAATATTTACAAAATAAAATATTAACAATTGACAAAGGAAAAACATCTGTATAGCATTTATAGATAGAGATATAAAATCTTTGAGGGTAAGGTGTACACCTGCACAAGGGCTTGGGGGGAAATGTGCAATACAAGTGAGAGAATATATTGCTCCTGAAACTGTTCCTCACAGATGCCTTTTAATTACAGTGCTGTTGCAAGCCACATTTTCATATAGTAAATATTTTAGACTAGCAGACCTCTCTTGCAACTTCCCAACTCTGCCACTGTACGACTACAGACAATACAGCAACAACCACAGACATCTATAGACAATACATCAATAAATAGGCATGACTGTGTTCCAGATAAAACTTTATTTACAAAAACAGGATGTTCAATAACTGAATTGTATTATATTTTCATGAAGCATGCCTTTATTATAGGTAATTGTCACGTTAAATTGTGACTTTTTAAAATTCAAGTGTTCAATGCAAATTCGTGTAAATAAAGCACATAATTTTTCACCCTACACAAAAAAAGAATAGATCTCCCATAGGCACTGATGTAGTTAGTGGTCATTTTTTTTTCCTGTGATGGCTGTGACAATCAGAGGGCAGCTGAAGCACAGCTCTTTGTTGGGGCACTTGCAACAATGTTCCTGATTTGCGGTAAGGTATCTACTATGTGGAGATGCTGAGAGTCAGTAAGGAGAAAGTCACTCTAGGACTACACCATGGGGCAGTGTTCAAGGTCATTTGGTTCCCTCCCCCTATCATCCCACAGCCCACTCTCATTCCCGAGTCTATTGTTCTGATCTTGGATTTGTAGGACAGTTTTTGGGGGGGACTCTTAGCTACTGATTTTTCAGGTGAGATTTTCTTCTATGTTCGTGAAATTGAAAGCTGGTTAATATTTCTTTTAGTCCAGATACATTCGCGCTGTATCTTTTTTGTTGTTATTTAGAGAAAGAGTGAAGAGACAGAGAAAGTGTGAATCAGGGAAAGGAGCAGAAGGGGAGAGGGGGAGAGGGGGAGAGAGAGAGAGAGAGAGAGAGAGAGCAAGACAGAATCCTAAGCAGGCTCCACTCCCAGTGCAGAACTCAATGTGGAGCTCAATCCCACAACTCTGGGATCACAACCTGCGCTGAAATCAAGAGTTCGATGCCCAACCGACTAAGCTACCCAGGCGCCCTACATTGGCAGTTCTTTTATACCATGACTTCTCTTTGCTGACTCTCTAAAGTTTTTTCAGGAAAATACATGGATGCAACACAGTAAGCCCTGCATATCTTAAGAGAACTTTCTGTTCCCTTCCCTCCCCCATTTAAAATTCTTATGAAATATTTAAGCTATCCTCTTTGTCTTAGCTCCAGTTCTCTGGAAAAAAGAGCCCAAGGAAAGCTTAAGTACTAATTATTTATAGACAGAATGGAGGGAAAAGGAAGGTAGAAAAAGATGGAAAAAGCAAATATAGGTGGTACACTACAGAGCCAGCCTGACTGTCATTTAGCCATGCAGGACATCTCTGGACAGGGAATAGAGAAACAGTGTGACTTGTAACAATCTATTGAAGAATAGAGAGAGATTTCATCTGCCTGTCTGGTACCCAGCCTCCAAGTCGGTCCTTAACAATCCCATCGTATATATAATTAACATAAATAAATATTTGTGTGTTCCTCATACTTTTTTTATGAAAATGAGAGGAAACTACATACACTTGTTTCAATTATATGCAAGAACACATTGTTCTATCTCATCCTTTTTGAGATGATGGCTGCATAGTATTCCATTGTGTGGCTAAATCATAATTTATTTAACCAGTCTTGTGTTTAAGTTGTTTCCACTCTTTCACTATTACAAATAATGATGCAGTTATAATCCTTGCACATAAGTCTTTGTGAATTTATCTATTAGATAAATTCCTAAAACAGAAAATGTGAGGTCAAGGGCTATGTGCATTTTATATTTCCTATCCCTAAACTGCACTCCAAAAGTTTGTTCCTTTTTATGTTCCAACCAGAAGTATGTAATTAAGACTTTTTCCCACATCTTTACTAACATATTTTATAATAAAACATTTTTTGTCAATCTGAGAAAGATTTTCTTCTAGAAAATCATCTCAAAACTAAGAAAATGGAATTAAAAACGGTATCTTAGATTAAACTAGGACATAGCTTGCTATCACCCATAACTATGGTACATGAAAATGAAAGGTAGTTGGAAGAAATGTAAATGCTCTGGCTCAGAAAATATAGTCAAACCCAGGAGGTTCCAGGGTTCCTTTGGGGGTTTATTGATGCCATCAAACATCCAACCACTTTCCAGTCTTCTCCATCATACTCAGATGCTGATATTTCATCCTCTGACATGTCACCTCAGGATCACAAGGTGGCTCTAGATGTAAACATTACACCTGCACTTCTTATTCAAGGCGGGAAGCAAGGAGTCATGGGTTGGAGAGCTAGAAGCCAGTTTTCATATCCTGTCTCTTTAATCAGAAAGCAAATTCTTCCCCAGAAGCCCCCCAGCAAATTTCCTCATATATCTTATCAATCAGAACTGGTCCATATGGCCATCTTTAGGTGCAAAGTAATCTAGAAATTGGGGATCTGGCAAAGGAGATCAATTGCTTTGACATGTAGTGTTGATTAATAAACCACCCCCAAAGTGAATGGCTTAAAAGACAATTACAATATTTTATTACTATCTCTCATTGGTTGGGTGGTTAACTGAGGTCAGCTAGGCAGTTTTGTTTGGAATATGGTTTTTTTTTTGCAGTCAGACAGACAATGCTGGTACTGGAATCATCAGAAGATTTACTAATCCAGACATCTGGTGTTTGGATTAAGAAGATAATCAGCTGAGGCTAGAGCAACTGGGGTTCCTTTGGCATCTTACTCTATTTCTGTATAGTTTCTCCTCATGATTTTCTGAACTTGCTACATGGCTGCCTATGGATTCAAGGGCACATGTTCTGAGAAAAAGAGCTAGGCAGAAGCCATAGTGTCTTTTATAAAATTACATTAGAAATCACAGAACATTGGGGCACGTGGGTGGCTCAGTTAGTTAAGCGTCTGACTCTTGATTCTGGCTCAGGTCATGAACTCCCAGTTCATGGGATTGAGTCCCAGACAGGATCTGTGCTGACAGTGCAGAGCCTGCTTGGGATTCTTTCTCTCCCTTTTTCTCTGTCCCTCCCCCATTCGGATGCACATGTGTGTGCTATCTCTCTCTCTCAAAATAAATAAATAAATAAATAAATCACAGAACATTACTTGCTCCATCTTCTATTTATTAAATGAGTCACAAAAGCCTGACAAGTTTCAAGGGGAAAATGAAACATACTTCATCTCAATGGTAAAGTGATAAGTTTAAGGAAAAGTATGTCAGACTGGAAATATAGTTGTGGCCTTTTTTGGGAAATATAATGGCCCTCAGTTGGCTTTTACCAATCATGATTCATCCTAAAGAACTAGACATTTTGCAGCCCCAAATAAAAATTATGATCAATCATACATTGCTGGCAGGAATATAAAATGATGCAGTCACTAAGGAAAACAGTTCAGTGGTTCCTCCAAAAGTTAAACATAGAATTACCCAGAAATTTCACTCCTACATAGATACCCAAGTAAATTAAAAACAGGTGTTCAGCCCCTAATAATATTCATAGCTGCATTATTTATAATAGGCCAAAAATGAAAACAACCCAAATGTCCATCAAACGATAAATGAATAAACAAAATGTGGTATATTCATACAATGGAATATTATTCAGCCATAAAAATGAATGAAGTACTGATACATTCTCCAACATAAATGAACCTTGAAAACATTATGCTAAGTGAAAAGAGGCCACATATTGTATGATTCCATTTATATTAAATGTTCAGAATAGGAAATTCTACACATACAGAAAGCAGATTAGTGATTTCCATGGACTGGGGGAAGGATCAAATAGGGTTTGACTCCTTAATGAGTACAGGGTTTATTTTGGGGGTGATGAAAATGTTCTGGAATTATTGACAATGGTTGTACAATGTTGTGGATGTACTAAATGCTACTGAATTGTATATTTTTAATGGTTAATTTATGTTGTATTAATTTTACATCAGTTTTTTTTTTTTAATTAGGGTTCAGTTAGCTAGGAAGAAATGGGAGAATTACTGGTTGGCAGTCAATTTCCTGTTTTACAAGGAAGAGAAACCCTATTGGTCTGTTTTAAAGTCTGTATTTCTCATACAGAGAACAAACTAAGGATGGATGGGGGGGGTGGGAGAGAGGGAAAATGGGTGATGGGCATTGAGGGGGGCACTTGTTGGGATGAGCACTGGGTGTTGTATGTAAGCCAATTTGACAATAAATTATATTCATAAAAAATAAAATAAAATAATAAAAAATTTTGAAAAGTCTGTATTTCTCTTTCACTTTTGAAAAATGCTTGGTGTAGGTTTTTTGTTTTTGTTTCTGTTTTCGTTTTTTTGCTTGCTTGCTTGCTTGCTTGCTTGGTGTAGAATTCTAGGTTGACTTTTTTTTTTTTCCAGCACTTTGAAGATGTCATTTCACTATCTTCTAGCTGACATAGTTTTTGGTTAGTAGTCTGTGATTTTCTTATTTTTGTTCCTCTTTATGTAATGTTTCTCTTTTCAAGATCTTCTCTTGTCTTTAGTTCTTAGAAGCTCATATATGATACATCTAGATGAGTTCCTAGATGTTTATCCTGATTAGTATTCTCTGATCTTCCCAGATTTGTGACTTGGTATCTGTTATTAATTTTGAAAAATTCTTGGCCATTATATCTTAAAATATTTCTTCTGTCCCATTTCTCTCTCTTCTTGTACATATGTTAGGTTGTTTGATGTTGTCCCACAGACCTTGGATGCTCTTTTCTATTGTGGGGTTTCTTTCCCACTTTTTTCTTTGTGTTTAAGTTTGGATATTTCTATTCAATTATCTTCACAGATAATTATCTTTCACAGATTCTTTCCTCCTCTGGGTCAAGACTACTGATGAGCCAGACAAAAGAAATCTTTATCTGTGTTACCGTGTTTTCTATTTCTAGCATTTCCATTTGATTCTTTAGAGTTTCCATCTCCCTGCTGAAATTACCCATTCTATCATGAAAGCTGTTCACCTTTTCTACTAGATCCTTTAACATTAATCATAGTTCCTTTAATATCCCCATATGATAATTCCAATATCTGTATCATATATGAGTCTGGTTCTGTTAATTGCTTTGTCTCTTAATAGCGTGTCATTTTTCTCTTCCTTCTTTGTGTGCCTGTAAAAATATTTTGTCAAAAGCTGGACAATTATAAGGCAGTAAACACTGAAGTAAATAGTTTTCATGCCTGTAAATGAGCATACCTTTCCTTCTGCTAGGACTTTAGTGCAAGAGATTGAGTCAGTGAACTTAGGAGCTGACCTGCTTTTGGGTTTTGTTTTTGCTATGGATATTGGCGTGTACAACAAGCTTCAAGTTTCCCTAACATTACCTCTGTTTAAGGTTGAGGCTGGTTTGCCAGAGGTTTTATCAACTTCTGCTCCTCCCTCAATTTTACATCTTCCCCTTGTGCCTGCTCCTCAGAAAATATCTCCCTCCCTGATCTTGATGCTATTTAGCAGCAAGTGGCTATTACTTGTTACTTGAGGCTTATTAGCCTGTTTGATGTTTGAGGGGTGGGGAGTGAAGGAGGCATTCCCTGTTTTTTCTGATTCAGCATCAGTGTTAGATAGGCTCTGTACCCCTACGTCTTAGGGGTAGGCCTTCTCTATGAAGCTGCCCCACCCACTCCTGGAACATTTCTAATGATCTGGAGCCCATAGAGGTAGAGGGGTTTGGTTTGGTTTGGTTTGGTTTTTTCTCTTTTCTCTTTCTCTGGCTGCAATGGCTCTTCACCAATACAGAATTTACTGGCTAATGACAGGATTTACTGTCCTTCATCCAGTGGTTTAAGGCCTTTGTTCTATGGGAAAGATAGGGAAGAAGTATCCGGGTAGGGTTTGGTGCCTTTCCGCACAGTGGCAGCTCTTCCTTTCCCCCAGGCTTGTATCAAAGGAAAACCTTCTCAGGATTCGCATGCTGCCCCCAGTCTTTCTTGTGAACAAATAATAAGGTCCATGGAGAAGAGCTTGCAAGTCAATGTGAATTACCCTGTACTTGTGGCTTCTGTATTCTCATGCTGGCCTACATTTGACCTTCAATAATTCCTTAAAATTTATACCTGAATTCCTACCAGCTTGATGGTGTTCAGAGGGAGAGTCAGCCTCAAATGAGCAAGAGTACCTGTGCTATATCTCCTTGGCTGTGTCCATCTTTCCTTAGATTAAGATTAATTAGGTTGTCCTGGAACCTCAGCTTTCTGATAAATTTTTTAAAAGCTATGAATTTGCAGATTGTCTCATGATTTCTTGTGTTCTAATAGTGAAAGTGATGCTATTTCTACCTTTCCTTTTTCCTAAGCAGACTCCAAAAGCCCCTGAGAAACTCTGTTTTGTAGTTAAACCTGTTCTATGTACTTGAATGCAATCCTTAACTAAGGCACGTACCAAACGCATTCATTACTCAAAACTACATTCTAAATGGAGCAAAGGTGTAAGCATAAAATATGAAACCATGAGTACCTGAAGAAATAGGGGGTAACCTTTTAACTTCAGAAAGAGAAAAACATTTTTCAGTTTTCTTAAAATACGGAAGCCATAAAATAAAAGACTAATAATAGGACTAATAAATTCATAAAATGAAATATTTCTACTTGGCAAAAAGTCATTATATATATGTTATATATATAATAGTTATTATATGTATAACTTTTATTTCATTTTATTTTAAATGTTTATTTATTTTTGAGAGAGAGAGAGCATGAGGATCCAATGTGGGCTTGAACCCACAAACTGTGAGATCATGACCTGAGTCAATGTCAGATGCTTAACTGAACCACCCAGGTACCCTGCAAAAAGTCATTATAAATATCAAATAACAAACTGAGAAAAAAATATTTGCAATAAATATGCAAAGGGATAATTTTCTTAATATTAAAAAGCATTTATAAATCAATAAGTAAAAGATCAATAATTTGTGGGCAAAGAATAGGAATAGATATTTAGAAGAAAAGGAAGTAAACATGCAAAATGTGATTAACCTACCTTAAAACAAATTTGTAAACAAACAAGATACAATTTATCATTTCTCAGGTTGACTGAGATAAAAGATTTGATAATGCTGGGGCGCCTGGGTAGCTCAGTAGGTTAAGCATCCTACTTCAGCTCATGTCATAATCTCACGGTTTGTGAGTTAGAGACCTGCGTCAGGCTCTGTGCTGCCAGCTCAGAGCTGGGAGCCTGATTTGGATTTTGTCCCCTTCTCTCTCTGCCCCTCCCCACTTGTGCTCTGTCTCTCTGTCTCTCAAAAATAAATAAATGTAAAAAAAAATTTTTTTTAAAGATTTGATAATCCTGAATCAACAATTGTTCATCAATCAATAGCATGTGAAGAGAGGCACCTTTACAGTTTGGGTGGGGTACAATTCTGTACAGTTGGTGTGGCAATTACACAGTATCAGTATTTAAAATATAAAAACTCCCTTCTGGGAATGCAAGCTGGTGCAGCCACTCTGGAAAACAGTATGGAGGTTCCTCAAAAAATTAAAAATAGAACTACCCTATGACCCAGCAATTGCACTACTAAGCATCTTTCTATGGGATACAGGTGTGCTGTTTCAAAGGGACACATGCACACCCATGTTTATAGCAGCACTATCAACAATAGCCAAAGTATGGAAAGAGCCCAAATGTCCATAAATGGATGAGTGGATAAAGAAGATGTGGTATATATATATAAATGTATGTACAATGGAATATTACCTGGCAATCAAAAAGAATGAAATCTTGCCATTTGCAACTACGTGGATGGAACTGGAGGGTATTATGCTAAGTGAAATTAGTCAGTCAGAGAAAGACAAAAATCATACGACTTCACTCATATGAGGACTTTAAGAGACAAAACAGATGAACATAATGGAAGGAAACAAAAATAATGTAAAAACAGGGAGGGGGACAAAACAGAAGAGACTCATAAATATGGAGAACAAACTGAGGGTTACAGGAAGGATTGTGGGAGGGGGGATGGGCTAAATGGGTAAGGGGCACTAAGGAATCTACTCCTGAAATCATTGTTGCACTATATGCTAACTAATTTGGATGTAAATTTAAAAAAATAAAAAATAAAACAAGTTAAAAAATAATAATAAAATAAAATAAAATAAAATAAAATAAAATACAACCTTTCATCCATCGATTCAACTCTTAGGAATTTCTCCTATATATTCATACCTATGTAAGGACTTATACACTTAAGGTTTGTGTTAGCATTATTATTTAGAGCAAAAAACTGTAAATAACTAAATATCCATGAATGTGGGACTGAAGATAAGCTGAGCTGTACTTGTACCAAAGAAGATTGTTTAATCATCAAAGAAAATTATATAAACAAGATATATTCATACTATGAAATAAAACAAGAAAGAAGGAAAACAGTGTATCATATGTTTCCATTTGTAAAGAAAAATATATTAGTTTATTTATGTTTCCTATACTAAATTAATTCTGAAAGATCCATAGGGAAGAAAATTCTGAATGATACACAGGGAAGAAAAAGAGGACACAGAAGTAGGAAAGAGACACAGTATATACACCTTCTTTTGCCTTTTGAATCTTGTACATGTATATGTATACCTACTTAAAAAATAATAATTTTAGTTACTGAATAAAATAAATACCTCCATCAAGAGACCTCATCCCTGATACTCCAATCTTTTGCCACAAAGCCTCTCCAATCCACCCATCTATACCTCCACTAGAGATAGACTGCATTTCATACTGCCAAATGCATTCTGTGGCCCTTTGCTCTGTGTTGCCTTTTGTTCATAAGTTTCTCTCCACATGGAACATGGTTCTTTCCCCAACAGCCTACACTTTAAGAGCCAACTCCTATGTCACTCTACCCAGGAACCCTCTTTGACTACCCAGATCTTCATTATGTTTTCTCTCCTCCAGAATGGAAAGTTTGTGACCTGACACTTACAAATGAGTATATAATTCTATTTGTTTTAGATTATTGGATTTTACTTTGTGTGAATTAATCTTATCTTGGAAGCCAGATAGTTAAGTATCTCGAGAGCAGGAAAGGAATACAACTCAAATTTCTCTGTACCCTTGACATTGCTCAGTTTAGGGATGCTCATGCCTCAGGGTGAAGGGCAGACTGGATACTGGAAGAAGGGCCAAAATAGCCTCTTCAGAGATTTTGAGCTCAAGGATTTTTGGTTATGAGACCACTGTCACCAGAGCAACACAGTCTCAAAGAAATTCAGAAATCCTGGGATATTGGAGTCGTAACACAATATCCACAGAGGCCAAGAAGGTAACATAAGGAGTAAATCAATAATCAAGGTATAGGACTGATGGGTCCTGAAGCTGATTGTAAAACACCTGTCCTGTCTAAAAGTTACCATAATTTAAGTTAAAGGAAAAAAACAAAAATAAAAAACTCCTCAGGTAAACATATATCTAGAGTAGATAAGTAGGTCCATGAACAAGAATTAGTTTGTGACCCCTACTTGGAAGTAGCCACTCATGTCTATATGAAGTCATCTCCTGTAGCAAGCAGAAGGCTATCACATGGATAAGACATCTCTGGAACACAAAAGGTTGGATGATGCTCCAGAAGTGAGTCAAATTTATGTGCCTTCATGGAAGGTAGTGTTCATAATCTCTTCCCATTACAGAATGAAGGCTTCCTTTCACCACATATTTAAAACTAAAGTAAGCTCCAGCACCACTCCCACTCCCAGCAACTCCACTCTGCCTCAGTCCTGGGCCACCCCCGCCACTGCCCTCGGCACTGTCCTAGAGTGGCTTTTGCTACCCAACCGGGGAACCTGCCCTAGGTCTCAACTCTCATCTTAGAGAGTTGGTCTGCTCAAGAAGACCCAACATAATCAAATGTCTGCATCCCTTGAAGAAGACTGCTACTGTCATTTTCATTAATGTGCATTAATGTGCAGGTGGGGCAGAGCACCACTGAAATATACTCTATATCTCTAAGCAAAGGAGATATACACTCTATATCTCTAAGTTAAGGGAAGTCATGAGGGGAGGCTAAAATGTTCTACCCATCTAGAGAAGGAGCTTTATTTTTAATTTTTCTTAATGTCTATTTATTTTTGAGAAAGAGAGAGACAGAGCATGAGTTGGGGAGGGGCAGAGAGAGAGACACACACAAACAGAATCAGGAACAGAATCAGAATCAGAATCAGAATCAGCTCCAAGCTGTCAGCTCAGAGCCCAACCCAGGGCTCAAACCCACAAACCATGAGATCATGACCTGAGCTGATGTCGGATGCTTAACCGACTGAGTCACCCAGGTGCCCCAGAGAAGGAGCTTTAACCCACACTTAAGCTGGGTCAGCATTCCACACAACTCTTCCCAGCCCACCCTGGACTATGGATAAATGGACTTGAGCAGAAAAGGAAGGTAAGTTAAATAAAGACCAGGTCTGAATTCTATCATGGCTTCCCATGATATGCTTGAGCCAGAGGAGCAATATGGACCTGAGGATAGTAGTGACATGAAGGAGTGGCCAGGAATCCCACAGGCAGAATTCACTGATGACTTCTATATATGCCCACAGTCTCAATGGCAGGTTTTCAGAGGAGCACCACCATGCTCCAACCTTGAGGAGGTACCCTGTGTTTATCAAAAGCACATAGCTAATATGACAAGATATGAAAAGCAAATGATAGAATCTCCCCTCCTCTGCTCCCTGTTGGTTATTGGTAAGATCTTTCTGGAGAACTCATCTCAGAAGCTGCTGCAGCTTTCTTATCTATATCCCGCCTCCACTGCCTGTTAGCTGCATGGAATTAGTGACTCCTGGAATGAAGATCACAGTAGGACTTGAAGAGGGGCTTGTCTCCCGCTCCCAAGGGCTGGCAGGGAGACAATCAGGGAGGGGGAGCATGTAGATGGAGGCCTGAGTACCTGGGAGAGAAGCTGACATGTTCCTGACCAGGATATGATAAGAGAGAAAAGCCAATTTGCTTTGCACTCAAAACAGTCTGGAGCCAGGAAGTCAACCCATGGTTTAAGTGCTCTTGGGGGAAGTAGGTGAGTAAATCTGAGCTTCAATCTGCTTGCTCAAAGTGTGATAAAGAGCAATGGGCTAAACCTTGTTGTCCAAAGGCAATGCAAATTAATTCTAAATCAGAACACTCACCCTCTACTCTCCCAAACTGTGACCCAATGTCTGGTAATGGTGTAACTAGAAGTACATTTTTTGCTTAGCCCAAATATGAAGTCAGTCACTGAGTTCTAATCTTGGTATCTCTCAACTTTGCCCCCTTTCCTCTATTTTTAACTGCTTCTGTTTGTATTCAGTTTCTCATCCATTCTTGCCTGAATAATTTAAATAGTGGCTCCATATCCCCGGGGCTTAGAATAGTGGCTGGTGTACAGTAATTCCTTAATAGCACTTGAAACAAAATTCTGAGCTGAGGAGCAGACAAATCACTATATTAGTGTGATGAGTCCTATGGAATGGGGGAATCCTGTCACAGGAGGAAGTACTCAGCTAATGGGGACCCCAGAAGGATCACAATAAGAATGACTTTGAGAAGTGTCTTACATTCAACAATAAAAGTATTTGATCACTTACTATATGCAAGGTTCTATAGCAAACACAATAATGAAGAAGACAGAGGATTTACACAATGGAGCTCATGATCTCATGAGATAGACAGTCTTACATACGAAAACTGTCTAATCAAAATATATACTTGGGGACGCCTGGGTGGCTCAGTTGGTTAAGCAGCTGACTTCAGCTCAGGTCATGATCTCATGGTTTGTGGGTTTGAGCCTCACGTCTGACTCTGTGCTGACAGCTCAGAGCCTGGAGCCTGCTTTGGATTCTGTGTCTCCCTCTCTCTCTGCCCCTCCCCTGCTCACACTCTGTCTCTCTCTCAAAAATAAACATTACCAAAAAATTTTTAATTAAAAAAAAATGTGTGTATAAATGTATATATATATTTATTTATATATTTATATATTTATATATGTATATATAGATAGATATACTTGGATGTCCAATATTCATCTCAAAGTATAGAAAAGTGAACTCCTGATACCCTACCCATCACCATCGCCCAATCACATATACAAAACATGCTTTCGTCACAGTATTCACCCTATCAGTTAATGACAACTCTATCTTACCATTTTCTCAGGACAAAAATATTGGTGTCATCTTTGACTTTTTTTCCTAATAGTCCATATTCAATCCATCAGTAAACCCTGTTGTCTCTACCTATAAAATGAATTCAGAACATGACCATGTCTCACTCCCTCAGCTGCTATGAATATTGCAGTAGCATCTCCCAGCTTCTTCCTGAGACTATACGCCCAACAGTCTGTTCTCAACACAGAAGCCTGATGGTCCTCAGGGAGGGTCCTAGCTGTGGATGATTAGATAGATAGATAGATAGATAGATAGAGGCAGCTGGATGGCTCAGTCAGTTGAGCATCTGACTTGGTTTCAGCTCAAGTCATGATCTCACAGTTCATGCATTCAAGCCCCTCGCCAGGCTCTGTCAGCAGTGTGGAGCCTGCTTGGGATTCTCTGTTTCTCTCTCTGTGTGTCCCTCCCTTCCTCCCTCCCTCCCTCCCTCTCTCTCTCTCTCTGTCTGTCTCTCTCAAAATAAATATTTTTTTAAAAGATAGATAGATAAAACATATATAGATGTAAAACCATGAGATTGGATAGGATCACCAAAGAAATGAGTGTTAATGAAAGAGAGATCTAAGAACTAGGTTCTGGAGTACTCTAACATTAACAAATTAGGGGGGTGGGGGATATAGGAACTAAAAAGCAGAGACTGCAAAGTAGTAGCCAATGAGGTAGGAAGAAAAGCAGAAGAGTGTAAAATACTGGGAGCCAAGAAAGAAGATTATTGCAAGGATAAAGTGAGCAACTGCATGAAAATTTGTCAATCAGCCAAGTAAGATAAGGATGCAGAGATGATTGTTAGGTTTAGTAACATAGTCATTGTTTATGGCCTTGAGAACAATAGACTCAGGTGAGTAGTGGAGGTAAAGGTGTGACTGGAGTGAATTCAAGAAAGAATGAAAGAGCAATTGGTGATAACAAATATAATCAACTGTCTCAAGAAGTTTCATTCCACAGATGTGCAGAAAATGAGGACAGAACAGAGCAGGGTATTTAGGGTGGGAGACACAGCATGTTGGATATTGATGGAAAAGATCCAGTGGAGGGAAATAAGTTGATGATGCAGGAGAGCAAAGTAACAATATGAGTGAGTCCCTAAGAAGAGGGGTTGGCCTTGACTAAGCACAGACACTGCACTGGTGTAAAGAGAAGGTGGCATTAATGAGGGAAGACTTTGGCTCAGTCAGTTAAGCATCCAACTTTGGCTCAGGTCATGATCTCACAGTTCCTGAGCTGACGCTCCACGTCAAGTAAACTCCAGCCCCACTTTGGGCTCTGTTCTCTGTCTGCCCCTAGCTCACTCATGCTCTCTCTCTCTAAAAAATAAATATACTTTAAAAAATTAAAATAAAAAAAATGTTTAAATGATGGAGGACTTTGTATACCAAAAGAAGCAAGGTTTCCCCACAATTAGGAGAGTGGTGAAAAAGATCTAGAGGGGAAAAAGAGGAGCTGGGAAAGGATCGTGGCAAGTGGGGAGGAGGGACAAAATGGAAAGCCAAAGCCAGAGGTGGAGAAGAATTCTAGAAATTACCATAGCGAGTTATTTTTAGGGACTAAGAAGTCAGTAGCAGCATGTGAGCCAGGGTGGGCAGAAAAATTGGCTGAAGTTGGTGATCATATGTGTGAAATAGTTGCTCTTGGAACATAGTAGGAGAGATGGCAGAGAAAGCTCTATATGCATGGTGCATAAGGAAGAGGAGGGACCTTGAGAAAAAGAAATAGAGCAGGTGTGGTGTCCTAGTGTTCACCCAGGGACTAGGGTGATTTGGAGGTGGGAGGAGAGAACTGGAAGGCAAAAAGACAAAGAGTCTGCCCTGAGTGGATGGGATAGATCTCTGTTTTGGACACTTCCTATCTCTCAGAAGGTGGCATCTCTGCATTCCCACCTTCTGACCTACCATACAGGAGCCAAGAGCTAAAGGAAGTGCAGGAATGCTGTAGTTTCCCTATGTTGCGGTATGGGGGACTGTGGGATGCCCCTGCCTCACTGATTTCTAAAGAAATCCAGGATGGCTCAACATCCCATCAAACCAGGAGGTGGTGTCAGGACTCTCTTCCTCTGATAGGACCCCAGCACTTAGCATAATGTGTCCACTGCTAGCAGGATGCAGAAAATACAGGACAGGAAGAAGTATGAATGTGTCCCTCCTCTGAATGGTGACTCTGTCAGGGATGGGAACCCGGCCCCTGTTGTGGCCCTTGGGGTGAAGAGGCACAAGGCCTAGGCCTGCTGAGCCAACACCCCCCAGGTGTTACACTAAAGCACTCCAAAGATCACAGGAGGTCTTGTGACAGCCACATCCTCCCTGCCTGGGGGAGTTGGGCAGAGAGCCACACAGCAAGAAGACAAGAGGGGGGACCCAACGTGAAAGGAATGACCCAGAAAGGTCACAGCAGCATCATGTGGGAAGCCAAGGTTAATGTGCACACATCCTGACTTAGGTCCTTCCCATGGCCCCATAAGAGCCCCTATGAGTTCACAGTGCTGACCAAAGTCCTACAACAAAGGGTTGAGGGCATAAAGATGAGCTGTAACCCACACCTTCAGGATTCTCAGTTTTCAGCAAAGTCAAGAGCTAAGCAAAGACAGGGTCAGAGCCTGTGACTCACACAGGATGTTAAGGAATGAAGACTTGCTCATCCCATCTCATAACCCTAGCACAAACCTCACTCTCTAGCTTAAGAGTAAATCCAGCATAAAAGGCCTCATGGAGGACACAAACTCAAGCATCTACTACTCCAGAAGTGGTGGTAGATGCTAGGAATAAATGGGTGCTTGCTAGGGAACTCTGGAGTTCACCTCTGGCCCTCTGAGGTAACATGTCATGGTGAAAGGTCCTGACCTTCTGGAGCCCTCTCCTTGATCTCTGCAGAGGGCACCTGAGAAGTCTATGGAGAGAATTTCAGGCAAGTGACCACGTGCAGTGGAGGAGAGTGGCTTCTCCACAAAATCACTTCTGTCAAAACACAGAGTCCTAGAAGATAGAGACCATGACTGCTTCATTTTTGTACCTGCTTACCATAGCCCATCCTGGGAGAGCAGTGAACACAGAATGAGAACAGGAATAAACCCCACAGATGCTACTCTCTGCACCATGTAAGAGGGGGCTGGGCTTCTGCTCTTTACCAGCCATCCAAAGCCTAATGCTCCACCTGGGCTCAGGGGCCCATCTGTCACAGAATGAAGAACAAGAATGATTCCTGTGTCCCATGTAGGGAGAAGAAAGAAGGGAAGACAGCCTGGACTTCAGGTGGGGATATGAGCAATGAGCACAATGTAGGCATGTAAGGTGCTAGGGGACACAGAGGACCAGATCCCTGATAGGTCTGGCTGGGCTTGCAGAGGACTGTTCATTCCCATCCATCCCCAGAGACAGTGAGGCCAGGACCCTGAATACTTGGTCTGGATGAGAGCATGAGGAGGGAAAGGGGCCTGGGAAGGGGCCAGAGGGAGATCTCTGTTTCCAGAAGGAGGGGTGGGCCCTGCCAACTGCCCCCCTTTTCTGCCTTGCCCCTCTTCTCCACTGCAACTTCTCTGGATCCATGGCCAGGCAAGGAGCACACTGGGGGCTTTCCAGAATGTATCACTTCCAAGGTCAAGCCTGCTACAGAAGCTGCAGGGGCAGGACCCTGGACAGGCAGCTGGACCCGTGGGAATCCAGATGGCGGGAAGGGAACAGAAGCCATTCCTTGCGGTAAATGGTGCTGGCAGCTGGGGAGTGTCAGGAGAGAGGGGAGGGGTAAAGTGAGAGTCCAGAGCAGAATCTCACACATAGTCAAAGACACAGGACACAGACATCAGCCACAAAGAAACACAAACACAAGGACACAAATTCAATGATGCCACTCCAAAACTAATTCAGAGTACCCAGAGACAGGTCCAGGAAACACACCTACATAGACTCAAGAACACCCTGAGTCAGACATGTGGGAGCAGACAGACACTGGCACAAGCACACATGCAGACACAGAGACAGGCTTCACACACGTAAACAGACACAGACCATCTTGCAGACCTACCAACACAAATGCAGTCCAAATCCATCCTTCAAAGTTTCTCTCCACCATAAAGCCTCCTATGCCACCTCAAACCAGGTCTGTCTCTCCCTCCTCTAAGCTCTGCTTTACAATTTCTATGCCATTCCTTGTCCTTTACTAAAGATAGTCTTGGATTCACATGCATACCTCTGGTCTCAACAACTTGGCTGTGTGCTTTCAAAGAAATGGCAAGGTCAGCAAGTGAGTCCACTGCCCTCCTCGGCAGCCCCATTGCTCACCTACACACCCATCCCTATCCCTAGCAGTGTTTCCAGTTTACTGCAGGTCCTGACCCCCAGCCTTTAAGCAGACATAGACTCTAAGGGAAGAATAAAGCAGACAGACACATCCTTTCAAAGTAATGCTGGTGGGTATTACCTCCCAAAATCTTTACCTTGCCTTATGCTTACCACTGTCTACCTCCAATCTGTAACCACTATATCAGTGCTAGTCTAAGCATAGTTACCTAACACTAACCTTAACCATAGAAAGCTACACACTGAGTAATGTCTGCACCTATACTAGGCCCACAAATATCACATACTTATGACAGTATAGATCATCTGCACTCCAAGAACTCAGTAGCTCCTTCAGTAACACCTGCAGAGTCATCAGGGTAGGATGTCCCTGAAAGGCTCAGTGTTCAGCTGGAACCCAGGAGCACCAAGGTGCTCAGGCCCTTTGACCCTTCTTAGGCAGAAAAGCCTACAGGGACCCAACTCATTCCAAGCCTTGTTCTGAGATTAGCCTAGCCTCTCAGCTTAAATTCCCACCATACCCCTCCCTGGCTCCTGCCTGCCAAGCTGGTAGTATCTGTTGCCCTGGAACACCATACCAGGAGGGAGCAAATGTGCCTGAGACGTGGGTCTGAAGGGATGTGGGGATTTCCAGGCTCTTGCAACACCCATACCTAGGACCTCTACCCCAGAGTCTGGCCCAGGTGCCTGTCCTAAATAGGTAGTGGGCCTGCTGACACTGGGGAGAGTAGGGGTGAATTAGCACACCACTTCTCCCCCTATTAAGGATCTTACTCTGGTAAAAAGGTGTATTCACAATGAATGTATTCACAATTCATCAGCAGAGGTAAAGCTGAAGTCAGCCATGTGTACCTTCCTCATCCCCTAACCCCTCATCTCTCACCCCCAGGAACCAAGACCTTTAGGCATAGGACTCCCCTGCACCCTGGACACCCTAGAGATTGTCAAACACTACTTAGGCTCTGTCAGAAGCTCACCAAGCCAAAATCTTCACTCAACAGACTGCAACTTTTAGGTGGACACACATCTCAGATGTATAGCCATCCGAATCTCTGTGTCCCTTTCCCCAATGTCTACATTCAGCCTGTCCTAAGAACCAAAAGAAGGACTTGGTTCTTCTTGGCCCTTCAGGGCTACAAGTTCCAAACCCCCACACCAAGCTTAGGGTTCCAATAAATTATAGGTGGGATGAGCCCAGGCCAGCAGTTGAATGCAGAGGAATGGCTATGTGGCAGACTTGAGTTCCCAGAGAAGGATAGCAACTCCCTTCACTGTCTCTACCCCTCTCCTGTGGACTATGTCTATACCTGGGTTCCACTACCTTCCAGATTCCCTCACTGCCTCCCTTCCATGCCCCTACCTCCACCTCATAGGCTCAGTCATCTGCAGCCCAGTGTGTGGCAGTCATTTTCCTGCTCTGAGAGTAGTTCTTTCCAGTCCTGGCTTTCTGTCCAGCCAAGTATCTACCTCCAGCAAAGCTTCAACTCCTTACCTTCCTTCTCTCAGGGCCCTTAACTTAGGTTCTAAGTCCCAGGAATAAGCATGGAGGCCCCAATACCTGCAAGATGAAATATCTCCCTATAGCTGGTCTAACACTACAAACTCAAGTTCAAAGGTGAGGACTTATAGTAGATACTAGGAAAATCCTCCTGAGTTGAGGAAAGGCAGTCAAGGATGGAACCTAGGGGACTGTGAACACCATCTGACACACAAGAGCTCCCCCCTCCCCACCATAATGGCATAAACAAGGGGAAGGGGACAGGAAGTCTTAGGAAAGACAGGGAACCTGGGGTTTTAGTAGAGGAAGTAGCACAGTCTTCAACTCTTCCCAGCCATGCTCTACCTTTTTCTACAAGCTGTGCCAGGCCAGAAAGTCCCCTCCTTCAGGAAGGTTAGGGGTATATCACCCTAGCTTCCTCGTCCCCCAGACCATCTTTGTTACCAACCACAGGCTCTGTGCCCATCTGGGCACATGTTTGGAATGTACCTGGAGAACTTAAAAAGAAAAAAAAAAATACAGATCCTTTTACTCTAATCTGAGATTCTATTTAAGATGGTCTGTGGTGGTAACTCTAATTCTGTATTTTTAATGAGCTCCCCATATAATTCCAAAGTGCAGCCAAGTTTGGAAACAGTGGAAACAATCTAATATGATATGACTATGGAATCATCTACATACATACATACTCCCAGCACTCGTGCTATCTTACCTCTCTGGGAACTCTTCAGAAACAGGCTGCTCACTACTTACTTAATCACTTCCACAGAAGGTAGGGGGGTAGGAGGGGAAGGAGAGATTGAAGATATGGGAATTAAAAGCTTTCCAGTGCCAGAATTTACCATCAGACAGGTAAAAGACCCAAGAAATCTTATCTCTTTGTTTTTGCCCAGTCTTGTCCCAAGAATGCCAGCCTCTTGCCAGCCGAGGTACTCCCTGCCCTGCCTAAAGTAAAACTCTTTGTAAAACCTCAGACGCAAGAGCTCAATTATCTCTCCTTTAATTCACTCAGATTCCAGCCCCTCTCCTCAGCGGGCCTTGAGATAAAACACCATGTCCGTATCCCCATCCAACAATATCCCCAACTCCAATCCCCAGCCCTTCTGTATCCTATAACAACACCCTTATCATAGGCATAATCTTTCTGTCACTATCTTGTACTTTGCCAACCCTGTCCTGACTTTATTCCTCCCATTTCTTACCCTCTCCACATCTCCCTATGGTCTCTCTATCCCCATACAAGTTGTTCTTCAGAAATGTGGGATAAGCCTGGGTATGAGGGAGCCTGGTGCTGGGTTTAGCACTCTGAGAACTAGATGGCTTTTCGAGTCCTAACCTGATGATTACAACTCTGAAGTCCCAATCTGGATTTAAATATAGGTTCTAAGTCATGACCCAATAATACACACACCATACACCAGCATAAATTCCAAACAGAGAAAAGATTTAAAACATTAAAAACTAAACTACAGGAATGACAGCATGCAAAATGGCAGAGTAGGAAACTCAAGGGGTTGGTCCCTCCACTAAAGCAACCACTAAGCTGGAAAGAGCAATTGAAAGTACCTATTTCAGAACTCTGGAAATTTATCAGACGCTTATAACAATCAGGGGAGTGCTTGATTAAGGGAGAGGATGCTTGATCTTTCATAAGAGACCATCATGCATCAACTAGCTACTAGCTAACACTGTGGAGACAGTGGCACACATTCCTGGAGTTTCTGGCTGGTGGCAGAGAATCTCATCCTCCAAAAATTGGGGATTGTGCATTTTGGTCAGTCTGGTGGTTCCCTGAGGGACAGGTGAGACGCTTGCTTTGGTTGCAGCCCTCTTGGGCTGCAGCAGCTTCCACAGGGGCATAAATCAAAATGTTAAAAGGGACAGAACCCTTTTAGTGGGAAGTGGGTAGAGAAACTTTTGTCAGGTCACTGGCTAACTGCATAGATAACAGAACAGAAACTTCAGGGACCACACACAACGAAGAATGCATACCTGGCAAAAATTGTTTGGAAAAGTCAAAACATCTGTTCAAAGAGCTGAAGGAGACCATGGGCAAAGAACTAAGGGAAATCTCAAAAAACAATGTCTGAGCAAAATGAGACTATCAATAAAGAGGTACAAATTATTTAAAATGAGCCAAACAAAAATTCTAGAGCCAAAAATACAATAACTTAAATGAAAAAAAAAATAACTGGGGGAATTCAACAACAAACTTGAGAAGGTGGAAGGAAGGATCAGCATACTTGAATATAATGCAATTGAAATTACTCAGTCTAACTTGAATATAAGACCTGAAACCATAAAACTCCTGGAAGCAAACATAGTAAGTTCTTTGACGTCAGCCTTAGCAATTTTTTTTGGATCAATCTCCTTAGACAAGGACAACAATAGCTAAAAAAAACAAATGGGATTACATCAAACTACATGTACAGTGTAGGAAACCATTAACAAAATGAAAGACCTACTGAATCACAGAAGGTATTTGCAAATCACATATCCAATAAGAGGCTAAAATCCGAAATATATAAAGAATTCATACAACTTAATATAAAAACAATTTTTTAATAAGTAAAGGAGGGGAACCTGGGTGGCTCAGTCAGTTAAGCATCTGACTTGATTTCCACTCAGGCCATGATCTCACAGTTCATGAGATCAAACCCCATGTCCATCTCCGTGCTGAGAGCACAGAGCCTGCTTGGGATTCTCTCTCCCCCTCTCCCCCTCTCTCTCCTCTCTCTCTCTTTCTCTCTCTCTCTCTCTCTCTGCCCCTCTCCCACTTTCTCTCTCTCTCTCTCTCTCAAAATAAATAAATAAAAATTTTAAAAAACAAGAAAAAAATAAGTAGAGGATTTGAGTAGACATTTTTCCAAAGAAGACACACAAATGGCCAACAGGCACATGAAAAGATGCTTAACATCACTAATCCATCTGGGAACTGCAAATCAAAACAACAATGAGATATCAACTCACACCTGTCAGATTGGCTATTATGAAAAAGAAAAAAAATAACCAGTGCTGGTAAGGATATGGAGAAAAGGGAACCATAGTACACTGTTGGTGGAGTGAATTTGTGCAGCAATGGAAGCAGTTAGAGGTTTTTACTGGAAAATAAAATCAGAAATGAAAAAGGAGGCATTACAACTGATACCACACAAATACAAAGGATCATAAGAGACCACTATGAACAATTATATATATAACCAATATTCATAATATATATAACCAACAAATTGGATATCCTAGAAAATATGGACAAATTCCTAGAAACATACAACCTACCAAGATTGAATCATGAAGAAATAGAAAATATGAATAGACCCATAACTAGTTAGGACACTAAATCAAGAATAAAAAATCTCCCAATGGAGAAAAGCCCAGGACCAGATGGACCTGGTAAATTCTACCAGGTGAATCCTTCACTGGTAAATTCTACCAAACATTTAAAGAAGAATTAATACCAATCAAACTCTTCCAAAAAATTGAAGATGAAGGAACACTCCCAAACTCATTTTATGAGGCCAGCCTTACCCTGATACTAAAACCAGACAAGGACACTTCAAGAAAAGAAAACTACAGGCCAAGATCCCTGATTAACATACATGCAAAAATCCTCAACAAATACTTACAAACCATATTTGGCAGCACATTAAGAGTCATACACCATGATCAAGAGGGATTTATCCCTGAGATGCAAGGGTGGTTCATATATTCAAATCAACAAATGTGAAACACATTAACATAATGAAAGATAAAAATTATAGGATCATCTCAACAGATGCAATAAAAAGCATTTGACAAAATTAAACATTCTTTTATGATAAAAACTCTCAATACATTAGGTATAGAAGGAATGTACCTCAACATAAGTAAAGTCATATATGACAATATTTCAGCTATATATTTCATATATGACAATATTTCAAGAGTGAAAGGTCGAAAGCTTTTTCTGTATGATCAGGAACAAAACTGGGGCACCTGGCTGGTTCGATCAGTAGAGCTTGTGACTCTTGATCTAGGGGGTCTGAGTTCAAGCCCCACGTTGGGCATAGACTTTATTTTTAAAAAATGTTTGGGATGCCTGCTGGCACAGATGGTAGAGCATGTGATTCTTGATCTCAGGGTTGTGAGTTCAAGCCCCACGCTGGGGGATATTAGGAACAACAAGGGTGCTTACTATCAACACTTCTATTCAACTCAGTACTCGAAGTCCTAGCCAGAACAATTAGGCAAGAAAAAGAAATGAAAAGTATCCAGATCGTTTGCTTGTACATTGCTTGTAAAATTGTCATTTGCTTGCAGATGTCATGATCTTATATATAGAAAATCCCAAGGACTCCACCAAAACACACACACACACACACACACACACACACACCCAAAAAACTAATAAACAAATTCAGTAAAGTTTCAGGATACAAAATCAACACACAAAAATTAGCGATATTTCTATATACTAACAACAAACTATCTAGAAGAGAAATTTTTTTTAAATCCCATTTATAATATCATCAAAAGCAATAAAATACTTAGGGCTTATTTAACCAAGGAAGTGAAAGAACCATACACTGAAAAATATAAGACACTGATGAAAGAAACTGAGGAGGACACAAATAAATGGAAAGATATCCTGTGTAATATTAATATTGTTAAAATGTCCATACTACCCAAAGTGAGCTAAAGATTCAATGCAGGATGAGCACTGGGTATTGTATGTAAGTCAATTTGACAATAAATTATATTTAAATTTTTAAAAAGATTCAATGAAATCTCTGTCAAAATTCCAATGGCATTTTTTACAGAAATAGAAAAAAAAGGCAACTTAAAATTCATATAGTACCACAAAAGACTCGGAGTGCCTGGGTGGCTCAGTCGGTTGAGCGGCTGACTTCGGCTCAGGTCATGATCTCGCGGTCAGTGAGTTTGAGCCCCGTGTCGGGCTCTGTGCTGATAGCTCAGAGCCTGGAGCCTGTTTCAGATTCTGTGTCTCCCTCTCTCTGACCCTCCCCCGTTCATGCTCTGTCTCTCTCTGTCTCAAAAATAAATAAACGTTAAAAAAATTAAAAAAAAAAAAAGAACCACAAAAGACTCCAAACAACCAGAATCATGAAGAAGAAAAACAAAGCTGGAAGCATCATACTTCATAATCTCAAACTATATTAAAATGCTATAGTTATTAAAACAGTATGGTACTAACATGAAAACAGATACATAGACCAATGGAAGAGAATAAAGAGCACAGAAATAAACCCATGCGTATGTGGTCAACTAATCTTTGACAATGGCACCAAGAACAACAATGTTGGTAAAACTGGATGGCCACATCTACAGGAATGAAACTGGACCCATATCTTACACCACACACAAAAATTAGCTCAAAATGGATAAAGACTTAAATGTAAGACCTGTAACTGTAAAACTCCTAGAAAAGGAAAAACTACTTGATATTGGTCTTGGCAATTACTTTAGGGGGGTATAACACCAAAAGCAAAATAAACAAGTGGGACTACATCAAACTAAAAAGCTTCTGCACAGAAAAGGAAGCCATCAGCAAAATGAAAATGTAACTTAGGGAATGGGAGAAAATATTTACAAACTATCTGATAAGGGGTAATACCTAAAATATATAAGCAACTCATAAGCTCAATAGCAAAATAAACAAAATATGATTTAAAAATGGACAAAGGACCTGAGTAGACAGTTTTCCAAAGAATATACAAATGCCTAACAGGTATATAAAAATATGTTCAACATCACTAATCATCAGGGAAATTCAAACCAAAAACCACAAGGATATATCACCTCATACCTGTTAGAATGGTTATTATCAAAAAGACAAGAAATAACAAATGTTGGAGAGGATGTGGAGAAAAGGGACCCCTCTACATTGTTGATAAGAATGTAAATTGGTACATACATTATGAAAAACAATATGGATTTCCTCAAATAATTAAAAATAGAACTACATATGGTCTAGCAACCCCACTTCTGGGTATATATCCAAAGGAAATGAAACCACTACCTCAAAGTGATATTTGTCCTCCCTTATTCATTGTTATCATTATTCACAATGGCCAAGACATGGAAACAACCTAAGTGTCTACTGATGGATGAATGGATAAAGAAGATCTAATACATACATACATGCAATGGAATATTATTCAGCCATAAAAAAGAAGGAAACTGCCATCATGACAACATGGATGAACCTGGAAAGCCTTTTTTATTAAGTGAAATAAGCCAGACAGAGAAACACAAATAGTATATGGTATCATTTATATGTGGAATCAAAAAAAAAAATTCAAACACATAGAAACAGAGTGGTGGCTGCCAGGAGTTGGGGGCAGGGGGCGCATGGGGAGATGTTGGTCAAAGGTACAAACTTTCAGTTATAAGATGAATAAGTTCTAAGGAGTGAATGTACAGCATGGTGACTGTAGTTAATAATACTATATTGTATACTTGAAATTGGTAAGAAAGTAGATCTTAAGCATTCTCACCACAAAAAAAAGGAAAAAGGTAACTATGTGAAGTGACAGAGGTATTAATTAACTTGATTATGGTAATTATTTCATAATGTATACCTGTATGAAGTCATCATGTTGTACACTTTAAATACATACAATTTTGTCAATTATACCTCGATAAAGTTGAGGGGAAAAACAAGGAGAAATCTTCATGGCCTTAGATTTGGCATAGGTTTCTTAAATATGACACTAAAAGCACAGGTAACAGAAAAATAAATAGATAAGTAGGACTTCATCAAAATTTTTAAATTCTATGTATCAAAGGACACTATCAAGATAGTGAAAATCCACAGAATAGGAGGATATATTTGCAAATCATATATCTGATAAGGGTCTATTATCCAGAATGCATAAAGAACTTTCAAAATCCAGAGGCGTCTGGCTAGCTCAGTCCAAAGAGCATGCGTGTGACTCGTGATCTCGGGATCATGAGTCCAAGCCCCACACTCAGTGTAGAGATTACTTAAATAAATAATACTTAAAAGAAATATCTTTGGGGTGGCTCAGTCAGTTAAGCGTCCGACTCTCAATCTCAGCTCAGGTCTTGATCTCAGGGTTGTGAGTTCAAGTCCCACATTGGGCTCCACACTATGCATCAAGCCTACTTTAAAAAAAAAAAAAAGAACTCTTACAATCCAAAAATCAAATGCACATTTTAGGAAGCAACAGTCCTCAGCCTGTGGAAGAATGGGGAGAATATGGAACCTAAAATGCAGTGAAGAGGCAATCATAGTGTTCCAGGAGAGACACAGTGAAGCCTGGACCAAAACAGTGGCCAAAGGTAGAAAAAGGGCTGGACAGATTCAATTGATATTGAGGAGACAGACTCAGGAGGCTTGGGATCCGATGGGCTGTGTGAAGTTTTCGTTTCCGCATACTAGTGAGGCAGCCTTTCAGGAAGGAAAAGGAGGGAGATCCCTATTCTTGCATGGACAGAGTGGCTGGGGATGGAGGAAGTGAAAGTGTCTGCCTGCATAAATAGGCAGCAGACCAGTCCTAGCTGACACACGGACCCCCAACTTGCAGCTGTCCACCTCGCCTACCGCTCTGGCCTCACACTCACCTTCTACCACAGCCATGGCTCAGTCATTGGCTCTGAGCCTCCTTGTCCTGGTCCTGGCCTTCTGCATCCCCTGGACCCAAGGTATCAAAGAGGGAGTTGCCTAGGATGGGGAGAAGGGGAGGCGCGGGTGGGAGCCTACCAGGAGCCCCGGCTCCCTGTAAACCCCACCCTGCAGGCAGTGATGGAGGGGCGCAGGATTGTTGCCTCAAGTACAGCCTAAGGAAGATTCCCGCCCAGGTTGTCCGCAGCTACCGGAAGCAGGAGCCAAGCAGGGGCTGCCCCATCTCAGCTATCCTGTGAGTGGGTGCAAGAAGGTGGGTGCAGCTGAGTGGGGAGGGCATGGCGGGCAAAACTAGGACAGGCTTGCTAATGCCCAACCCCCAGGTTCTCACCTCGGAAGCGCTCTCAGCCAGAGCTATGCGCAGACCCTAAAGAGACCTGGGTGCAGCAGCTGATGCAACGTCTGGACAAGCCACCAGCCCCACGGAAACAAGCCCAGGGCTGTAAGAGGGACAAAGGAGCCCCCAAGTCTGGCAAGAAGGGAAAGGGCTCCAAAGGCTGTAAGAGGTGAGGAAGCTAGAGGGACAGTGGGAGGGAAGTGAAGGGGAGCCCTGATCAGCCCCTCAAACCCGTCTTCTGCCCTCCCAGGACTGAACAGCCACAGACCCCAAAAGGGTCATAGCCCAGTGACCAGCCTGGAGCCCAGGAGGCCCCCACCAGCCTCACTGGGGCTTGGAGCCCCAATCCAAGGAGCAAGAAGTGGGCTAGGAGAGGGGGTAGACTCAGGGGCCGCAGAGCAGCCACCTCATGCTGGCCTTGCCTCACCCCTTCTCCTGCTTCAACCATCCCATCTGTATACCCAGCCCTACCCTGCATGGCTACGTTGCCCACACCAGGCCAGACCCAGAAAGGCAGAGGAGGGAGAGTCTCCCAGGAAGTGTGAGAGGAGGCAGCAGGACTGTCCCCTCTGAGAAAAGGTCACCCAGGATACTGGACCTGACCCTACTCCCACTGCACCCTACTGCTTTCTTGTAAATACAATTTATATCTAACAATAAAAACCTGTTCCAGCCTCCCACCCAAGTATCTGTTCCTGTGTGTTTGCGTCAATGGGGAAGCCAGTGTCACTACAGGGTGGGGTCACACACTCTGGTCCCAGCCAAGAACGTGACCTGGAAAATTCTATTTTCTCACCTATCCCAAGAGTTTCCTTGCCTCCCAGTTACCCTGGCAGTGGAGGGATCTGGGCTGCTCCCGGTCTCTGAGAAATCCCTGTCAGTGAGAGATGGTGGACCAAGAGCACACATCGCCAAAAGCTCTGCAGGCCTCTGAGACCCTGAAGAGGGCTCTTCCCTGGTTATGTCCAGCATGCTATCACTTCAGGAGTGACCTCCAGATCTTTTCCTAGCTCTGCCTGGGACTGCCACCACTTTCCCTGGGGTCCTCTGAATACGAAGGTCCAAGGACTTCTTTGGGAGGGTCCCCAGAAGGGAGAATGGAACCTGGGCCTGCCTGTAACACAGGCAAACACAAGTTCTACTAAAACCTACCCTATGCACAGTTCCGGCCCTGGGACCCCTTCAGAGCCCCCATCCCTTCCCAAATACCCACACACTCCTGCCCTCATCAGTGAAGCTGGGTCTCTCTTTGTTTAATGGAGCTGTGTGCTTCTCTATTCCTATCTGGGCTTCTTGACTCCCTAAGCTCCCTCCCAGGTGGGAAAGCCTTCTCTCCTTCCCTTTCTTCCCTAGGGTACTTTAGCCCCTTTAACCTCTGAGACCAAGGACTAAGTCTCCTGTGGCAGGTATTTAGAACCCCAGAATTCAAATGCAAATCGGTGTCCTCTCTAAGAAGACTCTGGCCTGGCTCTTCTCTACCTCTTCCTCCCCAGAGCAGAGATCCCCTCATTGCCTCTTTTATCCCCATAGGGGATAAAAGGGATATAGGGAGAGGGAAAACCATTGGGGAGCCAGGCCATGTGGGAAAGAAGGGAATAGATCCTGGGTGAGGGGCGAGAAGCTAGAGGTGACTGCCCCACCACATTTTCCTTCCGTGGGAGCCTGAGCACACCACATCATTTACTACTTATCATAAAGTCATTAAAGTAAGTGCTGTCTGGTCCTCCTGCAACGGGCGAAGATGGGGGCTCTTCCTACCTATCCTCATGCAGCAGGTGTGATCTTAGTCTGAAAATTCAGATATGCAAGAATTACTGCATTTGTGTGTGTGTGTGTGTGTGTGTGTGTGTGTGTGTGTTTTAATTATTTTTGAGAGAACATGACCAGGGGAGGGGCAGAGAGAGATGGAGACAGAGGATCCGAAGCAGGCTCTGCGTAGTCAGAACTGCAGTGTGGGGCTCAAACCCACAAATCATGAGATCATGACCTGAGCTGAAGTCGGACACTCAACCAACTGAGCTACCCAGGTGCCACAAGAATTACTGCATTTTAAAATGTTCTTTCAATGAACTTAATCCTACTCCAAGCCCCTGCACTGGAGTGCTAATGAGGAATTCAACATCAGGAAGTCTGGAGATCCCACTTGCCAAGGGCTGTGCAAAGGTCATAGAAACATCAAGGCACAGAAGAGGCATCCTATCTGCTCCCCACACCATCCCATCACTGGACATCAGTCTTACCAGTAAATGCTAAGGCCCCTGTGGTACTAGCAGGTATGACTCTTCAGGTGCTGGCTTCTCAAACTCTTAGCTCTGTGCCACATTAGAGACACAGGAACTCAGCTATAAAAGACTCTGGGCTTGAACCTGGCTTCCCATGACACCCCCACAGAGCCATTCACTCAGATGCTGACACTTGCTTCAACACAGCCAGGGATTACAGCCCATTGCTGGACATACATACCAATTCCCTCCCAGTCAGAAAGACCTTTCTTCAAAATCCTTCCTCTCCCCAGTCCCTCCGGGGCATAACCTCTTCCCAGGTGTGCTTCCGACTTTTACAAAAGCAGAAGGGCCTTTGACATCAGGATGCCTCTATTCTTAGCCATGCCAAAACTCGAGGTTGCTCCGGAGTAAAAGGAAACACATAAGCAGAACTTCGTATTTCGCTAAATTATCCTGCTAATTATCTATGCCTCATCTGTGCCTCAAACCCTGCCCTGAGCAGGCATGCAATATATTCCTTATTCCATCAGAAAACGAGTGGCCACTGTCCTTATCTGCCTTCATCTTTGACAATGTTATCTTGTTCTTTCTTTTTTCTTAAGATGCATAATTCATTTTTTTTTAAACAATCTTACATTCTTTTTTTTTAAATTTTTTTTCTTAATGTTTTTATTTATTTTTGAGACAGAGAGAGACAGAGCATGTGCAGGGAAGGGGCAGAGAGAGAGGGAGACACAGAATCGGAAGCAGGCTCCAGGCTCTGAGCCATCAGCACAGAGCCCGATGCGGGGCTCGAACTCACAGACTGCGAGATCATGACCTGAGCCGAAGTCAGATGCTCAACCAACTGAGCCACCCAGGCGCCCCTTAAGATGCATAATTTAAAAAAAAAAAAATAAGTAATAGTCATGGCTTTTCAAAATATCAAAAAACTTTTGAAAACCATTTCCTACAAATTTTTTAAATGTTTTTATTCATTTTTGAGAGAGAGAAAGAGAATGAGCAGAGGCGGGGCAGAGAGGTGGGGGTGGACAGAGGATTCAAAGCGGGCTCTGAGCTGATAGCAGTGGGCCCAATGCAGGGCTCAAACTCTTGAACCACAAGATCATGACCTGAGCTGAAGTCAGAAGCTCAATGGACTGAGCCACCCAGGTGCCCCACTTCCTGTAAATTTTAACTCTTAAGCTACTTCTTCTAGGAGTTAGTGCCATACATCTAAATACTTTGTTCACACTTCTGTTTCTCGGTTTATCTATTTAAACGTTGCCAATTGGCTTCCTATTATAAAAAATGGGGAATTAACTCTTACCAACCCTCCTCTTCTGTCACCCTGTCCTCTAAATATAGTCATACCACTATATTTAGGTCATGATCAGAGTTTACATTATTATCACCATGTAATTGTTCACTGCATAGCACAGTAGTGTACTTGGCTTACTTTTCCTTTGCCACTTGCCTTTTGGGGTTTTTTCTAAGTTCTAATTTCTCTTCCATTTTTAAAACACCTCTATCTTGTCACTATCATAAACTCAATACTTTTCAATGTTTCATCATATGAGATGAATGAAAGACCCAATGTTTCAAATATATGTAATAGAGGAAACTATAGATACGTGTGTTTATAACCTTGAGATAGAAAGAGCTTAAGATGTAAAACCAAAACCAAACCAAGACAAAAAGATTAAAACCATAAAACACAAACCATAAAGGAAAAGATCAACACCATTAAATTCAAAGACTAGTAGGAGTTCAGGGTAAAGATGGCAAATTAAACACATGCATTTATTTGTACTTCTTCCTGAGCCCCAACTAAAACTACAGTAAATGTTTTTGGTGTGTGTATGTGTGTAAAGGACAGAAATGGGAGAGGAGATGAAGGTAAATTTCCAAAAGACTGCTGCTTAGACAAGGAAATATTTCCATAAAAACAAGTACAAAGCATACAATAAAATTATAAATTTGAAGGACTTCCAATGCCTTGCTCATGCATATGTAAAAATAAATATTTTACTGAATAGTAGTATACCTGTGTTCACTAGGGAGACAATGGCTTCTACTAGGAATGTAAAAGAAGAAAAAAAATTCTAAAGAGCATACATCCCCCAAATTTACAAAATCATCATCCCCTCAATCATGAAAAGCCACTGTAATCCCTGGAATCCAGTTTTCCTTTAACACTAAAGCACTAAAACATTTCATTGCTTTAAAACTGGGTCTACTGAGGGGCACCTGGGAGGCTCAGTCAGTTAAGTGTCCAACTTCAGCTCAGGTCATGATCTCCCAGTTCATGAGTTCAAGCCCTACATCGGGCTCTGTGCTGACAGCTCAGAGCCTGGAGCCTGCTTTGGATTGTGTGTCTCCCTCTTTCTCTGCCCCTGCCCTGCTCACACTCTGTCTCTGTCTCTCAAAAAGTGAATAAACGTTAAAAAAATATATATATATTTTTAAATGGGTCTATTGCTTTAAAACTTTCTGCTAACAATAAGTCACCCTCAGGACCATTCAGAAAATTACTAATACCATGTTTTTAAATGATCTTGTCACTATCTCTCCCATGAAACAACACACACACTTATGAAATGATGGGCCAGCTCCTTCTTGTCAGAGTTGCCTGGGAATTAGAAGCCTCCCATTTCCCCTGGCCCTCCTTTGTGAATCCTTTAAGGATCACTTTGATACAAATGTAAGGGGTTTTGGGGTGCCTGGGTGGCTCAGTCGGTTGAGCGGCTGACTTCGGCTCAGGTCATGATCTCGCGGTCAGTGAGTTCGAGCCCCATGTCAGGCTCTGTGCTGACTGCTCAGAGCCTGGAGCCTGTTTCAGATTCTGTGTCTCCCTCTCTCTGACCCTCCCCCGTTCATGCTCTGTCTCTCTCTGTCTCAAAAATAAATAAACGTTAAAAAAAAAATTCAAATGTAAGGGGTTTGTATCCCATATCCTTAACCCTATCCAGAGCTAGTGAGACCTCCTAAAAACATCTTAAGCTCAGTAATATGAACCTGAAACGAATTCCAAACTAAGCAATCAGATTTCTCAACCACACCTCCCACAATACTTGGGCCATACTCTGGCTAGCCACTATTTCATTCTTTCCTCATCAACCCAAGCCTTTAGAGGGTCATGATCACCAATGACAGAGCCTTTCTTTTGATATATTCCTTTCAAAAATTAAAAATGGAACAATATAGAGGTACCAGCACAGCACCACTAACACACTTGGCATCTGTACCTTGCATTAGGGCACAGGAATGTCAGAGGGACTGGGCCCACACTTACTATTTATGAAACTCAAAATTAATTTGTTTCCTGGCTTTAAGCATTTACCTGTGAAAACGCCTTCAGCTCACTGGCCTCTTTTGTGAAGTTCTTTCTCTTTCCCACATCCAGGTGCTATTTTTCCTTGTATTTTGGGTCAAAATGATGCTGTGTTGTTTTATGAAATTCATCAATGCTTCTATCCTTTGGCATCAGTCTTGACCAATGAGTTACCATTTTCATAAATGCTTAAGTTGCCAAGCGTCTTTTTCTAACACCTATATTTTTAATTCTTCTATTGGTGTTTACAGTTCCACCTGCAGAGAATGTATTAGCTATGAAAAGAAGCTGAAGACTTTGTTTTCTTCAGGACATCCCTTTCTCGGTGGTGACAAACCAAAACACCCCAGGGAAACTCTGATGCCATGTTCTTGAAGATTTTCGCCTTAGAGCTATGGAACTGTTGTCATAATAAATTTCAATCTAATATTAAGAGAACGAAATTCCACTATTGACCACCTGGGCAGCCAGAGCCAATTTCGGTTCAGAATCCACGCCGTCACTGCCACCACCACTCCCACCCTGTGAAACTCCACTTGACTGTGATAGCTGCGTTGCCCCGTTCCGCCACCAGGAGGCAGCATCGTCACCGCGGTCCTCGGTCGGCTACATGCAAACAGCAGGTTTGTGGGTTGAATTTTGTTTTCATTTCCTTTATCTTTCTGGGACCACAAAGATTTTTTTTTTTATTACTTGTCCTCAAATGTGTCTCATGATAGGCCAGAGGTCTGGCGTTTTCCTGTGTCCAATGACGAATAGTATACATTCCTTTTTCGCTCATATCCATGTTAAAGGCCTTCATCCTCTGGCGCCGAGCCTCACGCCGGCACAGTTAGGCTCTCAATAAACCTTCACTGAACAAAGAAACCCTTTTTTAGGGTTAGCACCGTAATTATGCGGTGTAAGGAATCAATCGGGTGCAGGTTATTCTGTGAAGGAAGTGCCAGAGGTGATGTGAACTTCCTTTAGCCTTTAAGGCAAACATTATTTCGACTTCTACGTTAGTGCCTTGGACTCAGGGTATGTTGGAGTGGGAGTGAGGGAGATAAATATTTGTAGACAAACACAGGCCTTCGCCCGCCCACGCGTCTCTGCCAGCGAGCTGTGTACGGACGAGTTCGGGGGCCTGAGTGGCGGGGATTTGGGGGGAGGGCCGTTGTTCTAAACCTGGGGTAATGGCCACCCGGGGGGGCCTCTGAGACCCACGCTGGCCCCAGGCCCCCGGGGGTGTGGTCCCACTTACAGTCCAAGTCTCCCCTCCGCGTATCCGGCCCGTTGTCCGGGACCTCCGGCTTCGGGGGCCCACGGGTGCCTGGAGCAAGGAGAGCACCAGAAGTCGGCCCGGGCCCAGGAACTTTGGGCCCAACGCCCTTCCCGGACTCTCTGAGGAGCCCCCTGGGTCAGGGCCTCCCCACCCCCCCGCCCCCGCCCCTGCTATAATACCCCTAGCCAACTACAGCTTCCCTACACCTCTCCTCCAGAGCCCCGCCCACTCGAGAGCCTCCCTTCCCAGGCTGGGGCGCCCTCTGCAGGCCTGGGAGAGGAGACACACAGCCACATACAACACTAACTGCGCGAGGTAGGTATGGGGAGGCCCACACACAGGATGGGCACCTCAGGTACACACATACATACACACACACACACACACGACAAGCACATCAGTCAAGCACAGCTCCAGGGACACAGCTTGGGATACACACACTCATTCATTCAACAAACACTAAGCATCTAGTCGAGGTCCTCTCCCCACAATCATTAACTCCCCTACCATGGACTTGGTTGACTTCCCAGGCACAGCTGCTCCCTTCCCTGTCCCAATAGCTATGGCCCACTATCCAAGGTCTGTGATTCCTGAGGTGTGGATATGGTCAAACCTGGAAGCATGAAGTCCGTGTGGGCTCCTTGGAGGAGTGTGGGTATAGGCTGGAAAAAGCTGCCCTGAGCTGTAAGATTTGTCCAGGGCTCACACAAAAGCAACCTGGCTGGGAAGTGGGTGAACTAGGTGAAGCATGTAGCCCACTTAGAGTTCTGTGTATGTGGTCAGGAACTGTTTTAAACCCACCTGCTTGGCATCCAGTCCCCCACTTCCACCCCCATTGGATCATCTAAACCAACGGCTAGGGAGTTGGTGCTTAAGCCTTCCACCCACAGACCCTGTGTCCTTTCCCTGTTTGCCATGAAAGTGGGTACCATCGTAACACCCTGACAGCACCCTCCTTCCCTGATCCTCTTCATATCCCTGATCTGTCGATATTGGGGAGCTTCAGGACTTGGAACATGAACCTCTTCTACCTACACTTACTCCCTTGGAGATCTCAATGTCTTATGGCCTTACATACCATCCATATGCTCCCAAATTTGTATTTTTAGCTAAAATTTCTCCCCTGAACTTCAAACTCACATTACCAGCTGCCTACTTCTTATCAGATGCCTACATCTCCACTTATATATCCAAAATGCTGCTTCATCCTAACAAGTCAAACCAGGCCCCTGATCTTCCCACACACCCACTCCTCTGTAGTCATCCACATCTTGGTAAATGCAACTCCATCCATCACATTGCTCAAGCCAAAAATATTGCAGTATTCTTGCCTCTTCTTTCCTCTCACATTGTATGCTGAACCCCGCACCAAAGCCCATGACTTTACCTTCAAAATATTTCCAGAATCTAATCACTTCTCACCAACTCCCAGTAACATTGTGTCCTCCTCAATTATTGCAATAGCCTCTGACCTGGTCTCCCTGCTTCCATTCTTGCACTACTTTGATCCGACAGCCAGAAGGGGACTTTAAAACATATCAGATCATGTCACACCTCCATTTAAAACCCTCCAATCGTTCCCCATCTCACTCAAAATAAAACATAAACCCTACAATGGCCTACAAAGCCTTAATTATTTGGCCCATATTAATATCTGACTATATCTCCCACCACTCTTTGCTCACTTCCCTCCCATAACATTGGCCTCCTTTCTATTCCTCAAACATACTCTCACCTCAAAATCTTCACACTTGCTATTTTCTTTGCCTAGAACATCTTCCCCAGATCTCTGAATGGCTCTCTCCCTCACCTTCTTCACATCAGCTTTCTGTTCAAATGTTGTCACCAAAGTTTTCCCTGACCACACTCCCCAATACTCCCTATCCCTCTGGCCTTCTTTATTTTTCTTCATAGCACTTACTGTCCTCTGAAGTATATACATTTTTCTTGTTTTCTTATTTCCTGTCTCCTTCATTAGAATAAAAACTCTGCAAGAGCAGAAACATCCATCTGTTTTGTTTACTGCCATATCCTAGTGCCAAGAACAGTGTCTGGAACATAGGGGGCCCTCAATAAATATTTATTGAATGAATGTGTTACAAATCCCTTGTTTGTTATTATTTTGTTATTTTACTCTTTCCTGCTGATTCTCAAGGTCTTTCTCAACAGGCATTCCAGGCAGACAGTAATGAAATTTAATTGAACCCTATTATGCTCCCTCTGCACTATACTCTTGTATCATTCAGGATCTTGGCGGGAAACAAATGGCATGCCCAGAAAGGTTTAATGGAAAAAAATTTTAGTGAAGGAACCATTCACAAAGGTGAGGGCAGGGTTATTGTAGGCAGCCACTGCATGTGAATTAGTATACCTCCAAACCTCAAGCTGTCTCTACTTCCCAACAATGTTGACATTCAAAGTACTGCCTGAAATTCTGCCCGCTGAGAGGAATTCCCTTCACCACTGTCTTTCAAGGCCACCTCTGAATGTAAGCAACTGTCTGCTTCTGACGGATGCCAGCATACCTTAGAGAACCATCTAAACATCAAGACCATGCATTTTTTCCCTCTGTTAACTGTAGAAAACTTCTCCTTGAAGGTATAAGTGTAATCAGAAGAAGAAACAATACAAGTAGGAATCTGAGCCACCTACCCATGCTTTTACTCCTGCCTTCTGAAATTTGTAAGGCCTGATCTCATATGTACAATGGCCATTTAACAATGGAATGATGCTACTGTGCACATCCAACTATATGATTTGCTATAGATAACACCCTTAGGCCACATTGGCACCGAGTGAACTAGAGTCTGAGTGTTCACCCAGGCCCAGTGGCAAATCAGGAACTAGTTTTCAAATAGAAAATAATCACTAGCAAAAGAGGTATGGCCTTACTCCAACACCCTAAGGGTCTTTGCTGTAATTCTCCTATTGGAGCTCCTACAGCACCCTTTTTCTGCCACAGAAAATCTGAAGTTCATTGGATTTATGAGTCATAACACCCAAGTAGCAGCGCAACTTTCCTGGAAACTGGACCTGCTGCTGAGCCCTCCTTGCTCTGGGCTTCATTCAAAATCATCAGCTTTATGCCATATCCAGTAAATATTTTACAGCAGTACACCTAAATATAGCATATGTTGCCTCCAAAATCTAAACTTCCCTTTAAGTATTGTGTCTCTTTCTTCATGGTGAAGTTACAACACACCACAGACCACTGTTTTTCAGCTTCTCTCTACCCACAGTAGCCGAGAAACTTCACCTATATGGCAGGATCCTGAATTTTTGTAAGATTTCTTTCTCTCTCTCTGGCACATATGGGTCTTAACTTAAGACCCTTAACTTAAGGCATTTAAGGGGACTGCTATTTCTTGTCCACTAGAGACAGTAAGCATAATGTCAGTTGATATTCTATGAGATGTCAAGATTATGACAGTTGATATTCTATGTGATGTCCTGCTCTTATGACAAAGAGCAGGAATGCTGATACATCCCTGGGGTAAGACAGTGATGGTGTAGTCCTGTCATTCCAATTGAAAAACTGATTTCAGGGTGCCTGGGTGGCTCAGTCGGTTAAGCATCCAACTTCGGCTCAGGTCATGATCTCACAGTTTGTGGGTTTGAGCCCCATGTTGGGCTCTGTGCCGACAGCTCGGAGCTTGGAGCCTGCTTCAGATTCTGTGTGTCTCTCTCTCTCTGCCCCTCCCCCACTCTCTCTCTCTCTGTCTCTGTCTCTCAAAAATAAATAAACATTAAAAATATTTTAAGAAAAGAAGCTGATTTCAATGGTCTTTAATTGACTGGTATAGAAAAAAAGGCATGTGCTAGATTATTAGCTGTAATATTCTGTGCCAGGCATTATGGCATCTCTTTGAAGGTGCTCTAATCTATGCAATTTCTCTAGGAATGTAGCATTACTTTAAGTTTACTATTTAGTGGGAAATGTGATAGGGCAGGTATAGTTTAAAGGACTTCCACTTGGTCTTTCCTACTATAATTTTCCTTATTCACACAGGAATCAGTGTGGACATTTGGATAATTACTAAGTATACCTATTCCCACTATACATTCTGAACCTAGGAAATAATGTGGACAGGTGTTAGAGACCCTCTGTGAGACAGACCTGTATTAAGATCCTCCTGTAACTTGACCTCTATAAACCTTCACTCCAACTGGCAGACCACAGTAGGATTTTGGGTCCCTAAGACTAGCATTAACTTGAGACAGTGTCTAATAATGCCCCAAAGGTCTGAGTATGTCCTATTCTACATTCAGACTCACCCTAGCAAAATGGCTACAGATATCTCTATAGAGAAGGCTTAGAGCAGTGACTCTCAAATTTTAGCATACATCAGAATTACAAGAAAGGCTTGTTAAAGTACAGACTGCTGAACCATTTGCAGAGTTGCTGATCCAATGAAGTTGGGGCAGAGCCCAATAATTTGCACTTCTGGCAAGTTCTCAGTTGATGCAGATGCTGTTGGTCCAGGGACCACACTTTGAGAACCACTAACTAGGAGAAAGATGTATAGAATCTACCTGTGAAAGAGACTCAAGCCCTCCCACCTTCCACTCGATCAAAGGGCTTTTGGTTTAGGAAACTGACTTAAGTAGAGGAACTAGGCAAAAGATTGTAAATCCCCAGTACAATTTGGATCAAATTTTTGCCCACTTAGATGTTTCCACTTAGACAGGTCAAGTAGCACATCAATAAGCTGTCCATCTATTTCATCCCTAGGAATGCTATAATCAATTAGCTAGCACCACAGATCCCTGTGGGCAAAGCACATAAATTACCAACTTGTCCTTACAGTTTATATGTAATTTCATTTACCTTATTGCTTATGGTTAGGTGCCCACATCTGACCTCTACCACTTAAGGATTCCATTATTCCCCTTGAAATAAGATTGTCCAGTCCCAAGAAGGCATCTTCTATCCTCATCTCTTGCCTGCTAAATAAGCCACTATAGTACTTTTCAGAGAAGTTACTATTCCCTTCATTAAGCTTTTCTTATTGCCTTGGAGAAGGAAGTATCTTTTGGAGCCCTTCAGAGGTGTACAGTTAGTGGTTGTACATAATAAGTGCACTCCAACATTCCCATCTCTCTCAAATTTTGCAGTCCTTCCTCTACTTTGCCCCTCAAAGTATAGTCTATGGACCAGTAGCATCAGCATCACTTAGAAGTTTGTTACAAACGCAGCATCTTGGGGGTGCCTGGGTGGCTCAGTCAGTTAAGCATCCAACTTTGGCTTAAGCCATGACCTCATGGTCCATGAGTGTGAGTCCTGCATCGGGGTCACTGCTATCAGCTCGGAACCCACTCCGGATCCTCTGTCCCCACCTCCCCACCCCTCCCCTGCTTGTGCGTGCTCTCTCTCTCTCTCTCAAAAATAAAAATAAAATAAAAAAGAAATGCAGCATCTTGGGTTTCACCCCAAACCTACTTAATCAGAATCTACTGTTTAATAAGACTCCCATGTAAATCACATGCACATCAAAGTTTTATGTCAGTGAGGTTCTAACATCTCGACTTTATTGATCAAAGGCCACTGTTGAGTCCACACTTCCAGTAACCAACCCAACAGACTATTAATATCACTCCCAGGTGCTGAACTAATACAATTCTTGGGTGAGGGCACCCATGTCAACAAATTTGTCCTCACTGGTCCCCAAGATTCTTCCAATAGAGTTTCAAGTTCCTGCAAATCCTTCAGCATACATGCTGTTGTTCTTAGAGCACATCTTATATATCCCTGTAGGCCTGGAGACTATGAGGAGTTGTCAGGGTAAGTCTTGAAGAAAAAAATGCATGCCCTAGGAGTTATTAAAAACATGTTTTTAATGGAATAAAGGCCAGGTCATTCATGGTTTGCAGGAGGAAGAAGAGTGTTCTTCTACCAGCAAGAAATGTTCAAAGGAATTTGAAGATATTAAATTATCAGCTTTAGGGGCACTTGGCTAGCTCAGTTGGTAGAGCATGTGACTCTTGATCTCAAGGTTGTAAATTTGAGCCCCATGTTGGGCATAGAGATTACATTTAAAAATTTTTAAAAATTAGGGGTGCTGGGTTGGCTCAGTCAGTTAAGTGTCTGACTCTTGATCTCAGCTCAGGTTTTGATCTCAGGATCATGAATTCAAGCTCTGCATTAGGCTCTGTGCTGGGCATGAAGCTTACTTTAAAAAAATATTAAAATATTATAATTTTTAAAAAAAAAACAAAAAACATTATCAGCTCTGTTTATCTCTGTCCAAACATCCTCATCACAAGTCTCAGAATCCTGCTCCTTTCCAACAGCACCCTAGCATCAGGTATGGTGAGGTTGTGCATTTACCTGGTGTTACAACTCTACAACCCATACAATCAGGTCTTGGGCTTGATCCTCAGCCACATCTGTCATGTGATCACATACAATAAATATTTCTTAAGAATTCCATAGAGTTTATCTGGATCTCCACCAATACTTTGAGTTAGAAGTTCATGGTATCTGGGAATGCAAGCTGGTGCAGCCGCTCTGGAAAACAGTATGGAGGTTCTTCAAAAAATTAAAAATAGAACTACCCTATGACCCAGCAATTGCACTACTAGGCATTTAACCACGGGATACAGGTGTGCTGTTTTGAAGGGACACATGCACCCCCATGTTTATAGCAGCACTATCAACAATAGCCAAAGTATGGAAAGAGCCCAAATGTCCATCAACGGATGAATGGATAAAGAAGATGTGGTATATATATGCAATGGAGTATTACTCGGCAATCAAAAAGAATGAAATCTTGTTATTCGCAACTATGTGGATGGAACTGGAAGGTATTATGCTAAGTGAAATTAGTCAGTCAGAGAAAGACAAAAATCATATGACTTCACTCATGTGAGGACTTTAAGAGACAAAACAGATGAACTTAAGGGAAGGGAAACAAAAATAATATAAAAACAGGGAGGGGGACAAAACAGAAGAGACTCATAAATATGGAGAACAAACTGAGGGTTACGGGAGGCGTTGTGGGAGGGGGGATGGGCTAAATGGGTAAGGGGCACTAAGGAATCTACTCCTGAAATCATTGTTGCACTATATGCTAATTTGGATGTAAATTTTAAAAATTATAATAAAAAAGAAAATAAGTTAAAAAGAAAAAAAAAGAAGTTCATGGTATCTTTTCACCCTTTTTTAAAATGTTTATTTATTTATTTGGTAGGGGTGGGGTGCAAGAATAGGGGAGGGGCAGAGAAAGAGGGAGAGAGAGAATCCCTAACACAGGGCTCAATCTCACGAACTATGAAATCATGACCTGAGCCCAAATGAAGAATTGGATGCTCAACCAACCAAACCACCCAGGCATCCCTCACCTTTTTTTTTTAATGTAATTTTGCTAGCATTATCACAAACAGGCAGCCCATTCAACTATATATGTAATCACCATTTGAAATCCCACTTGTGGCCATAGTAATTAAGTACCTCTGTCATTTTTATCTCCTAATGCCTTGTCCTCCACCAACATTACACCCTATGCTTCAGTGGTGATAATCCAAGTGACTGTGATGTTTCTTCGTGCTTCAGATTACTTAGTGTCTTCTTTACCCATGTAAAGGGATTATCTGTGACTCATCAAACATTTGAGTGGCCCAATCCTAGAATCCCATTGTGGGAATCTATTTCCTTGGATCTCTTCTGGTACCATTTACTGTATCAATCAGGATCTTGGCAGGTGGCACACTCAAAAAATTTTAACCAGAAAGACTTTAATAAAGGAGCTATTTAAGGGGTGAGGTGAGATTAAGAAACCAACATGGGACAGTGAGGCACCCAGGGTTTAGCAATAGTGGGAAACCATTACCATACCAAAGCCTGAAGGGGCAAGGGGGAACAGTGTTTCAGGAGCCTTACAGAGAGACCCATAGAGAGGAGGGAGCCCCAAAGGATCTATAACTATAGATCAGTGGTTTTCAGACTCCAGCATGTATCAGTCACCTACAGGTGTGTTAAAATACAGATTATTCCAGTAGGTCTGGAATAGAACTTCAGAATTTACATTTCTTTTTTTTTTTTTTTCAACGTTTTTTTTTTTTTTTTTAATTTTTGGGACAGAGAGAGACAGAGCATGAACGGGGGGAGGGGCAGAGAGAGAGGGAGACACAGAATCGGAAACAGGCTCCAGGCTCTGAGCCATCAGCCCAGAGCCTGACGCGGGGCTCGAACTCACGGACCGCGAGATCGTGACCTGGCTGAAGTCGGACGCTTAACCGACTGCGCCATCCAGGCGCCCCCAGAATTTACATTTCTAACAAGCCCCCAGGTGATGGTGATGCTGCTGTCTGAAGACCACTCTTTGAGAACAACTACCAGAAAGAAAATTATTCACTGCCAGGACTGCAGCAAAATGAAGGATCTGGGGAATTAACCTCTCTCTCCTATCACCCACTGATCTCCTGCTGCTGCCTCCTGTGGACCAAACTAAAACAGAAGCTGGAGGGCAATTCAGTCTATACAGGTCAGCCTTCCAGAGAACAGAGCAGGGTAGAGAAGAGTGGAGAGTGGATGAGGGTGGGACGACAGAGCATAATCCGAACCACCATAAGCAAAAGAATGCATAGATCAATGGAAAATGAATAGATAGATGAACTGACATATATCTGAATGAAGGATAGAATAATAACAATAGTTAACAGTTGAAGAGTGTTTATTACGAGCCAGCCTCTAAACTAAGGACATTATTTGCATTACCTTAGTCCTAAGGAGTAGATCTAGCACCATTCCTATTTTACACAGAAGGATATTAAGACACAGGAACACCTATGGAGGAACAACTACATGGTCAACTAAGCATCGACAAAGCAGGAAAGAATATCCAATGGAAAAAAAAAAAAAAAAAAAGACTCTTCAACAAACAGTTTTCCAAGCAGGACAGCAACATGCAGAAGAATGAAACTGGACCACTTTCTTACACCATACACAAAAATAAATTCAAAATGGATTAAAGACCTAAATGTGAGACAGGAAACCATTAAAATCCTATAAGAGAACACAAGCAGCAACTTCTTTCACCTCAGTCATTGCAGCTTCTTACTAGACACATTGCTGGAGGAAAGGGAAACAAAAGCAAAAATTAACTTTTGTGACTTCATCAAGATAAAAAGCTTCTGCATAGTTAAGGAAACAATCAACAGAACTAAAAGGCAGCCTACAGAATGGGAAAAGATATTTGCAAATGACACATCTGATAAAGGGTTAGTATTTAAATCTGTAAAGAACTTATCAAACTCAACACCCAAAAGCAAATAATCCAGTTAAGAAATGGGCAGAAGACATGAATAGACATTTTTCCAAAGAAGACATCCAGATGGCTAACAGACACATGAAAAGATGCTCAACATCATTCATCATCAGGGAAATACAAATCAAAACCATGGTGAGATACCACCTCACACCTAAAGGAATGGCTAAAATTAGCAACTCAGGAAACAACAGATGTTGGCCAGGATGTGGAGAAAGGGGAACCATCTTACACTGTTGGTGAGAATGCAAACTGGTGCAGCCAACCACTCTGGAAAACCGTATAGAGGTTCCTCAAAAAACTAAAAATAGAACTACCCTATGATCCAGCAATTGCACTACTAGGTATTTACCAAAAAGATACAAAAATACGGATTTGAAGGGGTACCTGCACACTGATGTTTATAGCAGCATTACCAACAATAGCCAAACTATCGAAAGAGCTCACATGTCCACTGATTGACGAATGGATAAAGAAGATGTGGAATATATATACAATGGAATATTACTTAGCCATCAAAAAGAATGAAATCTTACCATTTGTAATGATGTGGGTGGAGCTAGAGTGTATTATGCTAAGCGAAGTAAGTCAATCAGAGAAAGACAAATACCATATGATTTCACTCATATGTGGAATTTAAGAAATAAAACAGATGAGCATATGGGGTGGGAGAGAGAGAGATGGTAACAAACCACAAGAGACTCTTTTTTTTTTTAATTTTTTTTAACGTTTTTTATTTATTTTTGAGACAGAGAGAGACAGAGCATGAACAGGGGAGGGTCAGCGAGAGGGAGACACAGAATCCGAAACAGGCTCCAGGCTCTGAGCTGTCAGCACAGAGCCCAACGCGGGGCTCGAACTCACGGACCGCGAGATCATGACCTGAGCCGAAGTCGGCCGCCCAACCGACTGAGCCACCCAGGCGCCCCACCACAAGAGACTCTTAACAATAGAGAACAAACTGAGGGTTGATGGAGAGAGGTGGGTGGAGTGATGGACTAAATGGGTGATGGGTATTAATGAGGGCACTTGTTACGATGAGCACTAGGTGTTAATATGTAAGTGATGAATCACTGAATTCTACTCCTGAAACCAACATTATATTATATATTAACTAGAATTTAAATAAAAATTTGAGAATAAAAATGAAAATGCTGACTTCAAAAAAATAAAAGACACAAGAACAGGAGAACTTGCACTTTGTGACACAGCTAGCAAGTGATGGAATTTGAGTCCCAGCCAAAGCATTCTATCTGTAGAGTCTCACTCATCCGTACTGTTCTATGATCAATGGACAGTTGGCAGACAGGCAGTGTGCGATAGTGGTAAAGAGTGTAAACCTTAGAGCAAAAGACCCGTAAGTACAAGACACCTACTTGCCATGTGACCTTGTGCTCTGAGCCTCATTTTATTTATGTGTAAAACAGAATAATAATATGATAATAATAAAAATTACTTCACAGTTTTTGTTGGGGAAGCTAGTAAAATCAAGTCCTTGATTCAGAGCCTAATGTGTAGTAAACAATTAGAAATACTGTTACTATTATTATTACTAATGGATGGAAAGAAAGATAAGTTAGAAACTTATGAGGAAAACACCTCCCCAATCCAAAAGAGGGTCTAAAACGTCAGTGGGATCTTTGAATGAGTGTTCCCATATTAATTTCCCTTTTGAGTCCTTCTCTTCTCATCTATCTCTGGCCTTTCTCATAAAGATGGGAAATCACTTGTCCCCTGCTCCATCTGTTGATTCCTTGAAATTTGGGGATTGTCTGAATATGAGCTGACCAGTACCTCTCCCTAAAAATCCCCTCTTGGTTCCCAGGATTGAGAGGAGGGGAAAGATGAAGGGGGCTATTCCAGGCCAGGCTCCCTCCAGCTGTTCTGTTGACCCAAGTGTTAAACATATGAACATGGTAAAAGAGAAAAGGGCAGTGCTGGCTGAGCCAGGAAGTTGAATCCCAGAGGCCTGAGATGTGGGATAGGTGCTGGGCATCCTCCCAAGGAAATTCTCTTTCAACTGTACTTGTCCCAAGGAAGGGACTGGTTCCCAGATAATGGATGGGCAGGCACTAGGAGGTTACCCCAGGCTCCATGGTTGTTCTGAGAGCACCAGAGAAGCATTCCTCACCACCACCCATACCAGAGAGAATAACCACAGAGACAAGAGTGAAAATGAGGGATAAGGCTAGGGAAGGGTATGCAACTCCTCACTCTGCACCCCACCCCAATCCTGACTATCACCACTGAAAGCCATGGTTAATGATGCAAATGCCACTGATGCAATAATGGAGAACCTCTATCTGGAGCTGACATTGCAAGGTCCCTTCTCTTGGCGAGACTGCAGACTGCTTAGTTTCTCCAAGATGAAGCCAAAGAAAGCAGAAGAGCAGGGAAGCTACTGAGGCGGGAAAAGGGAGGGCAGGGTCAGGTTCCGTCAGAAAAAGGGGGGCAGAGGGGAATCCACGGAAGGGATGTGGAGGGGAATTTCTGAGCAGGGAAAGTGAAAGTTCCAAGCCATAAATAGGAGGCAGTCGCAGCCTCACACAGGCTTTCGCACTCACATTCCCAGACCCCCTCACATCCCACAAGGACTCCTGTGCACTTCCCATTGCTCCCTCCCACTCCCAGCCAACTTTCAGTGTCACACAGACTCTTGCACACACCCAGAGATTCACCCGCACTCCCGCTCACTGCTGGTCTGCCTCTGTTCACCCTCCATGGCATCCCCTGCAGCTGCACTACTGGCCCTCAGCCTGCTGATTCTCTGGACCTCTCCTGGTAAGCCTTATGGTGGGGACAGGGGATGGGGGTGTCTAAATGTCAGACTATTTGATGCTGGATGTGGGGACACTGAATTAGGTCTCCATGTTTGGGTGAATCCAGAGGTTCCTTGAACACTGTGTGTGTGTGACTGTGCGTGTGCCTGCGTGTGTGCCTGTGAGTACCTGGGCCCCTGAATTCCAATGTTTGTCCGTCTCTTGGTGTATCCCAAGGCCTATGGCTACCTTCTCTCTGCAGCCTGTTTCCTGTTGCCTCAGTTTCCCAGACAGGAGAAAACAGTATATATCTGCTTACAGGAGAGAGAATGGGAGACAGGGCTAGTAGTCAAAATATTTAACAATTCATAAGTCCTCTAACCCCAGCCTCCTGCTACTCCCCACCCCCGACTCCCCACCTCCCCTCCCCACCCCCGTGCTGTGAACAGCATCAACTCTTCATTGATGCAGCAGTTGAGAGGTCCTGGGAGAGAAGTTGGGATGATCAGGGCAGCAGGAAGGCATTTATGAGGCCTAGGGCAGTGGTTGTTTACCAAACAGCTTAGAAGTATTTCAATATATTTAGCAACCACTAGGGCCATATTGGTATATACCAGCTGAATAACTGATTTAGCTGCCTACACACACAGACGTGTGTCCTTAACCTCAGTTAGGGCTACATATGGCCTCCCTTCCTCAGGGTCCCTATGCCCTGACACTACTTTCTTTCCCATATCCCAGCTCTGGGTGGTGCCAACGATGCTGAAGACTGCTGCCTGTCTGTAACCCAGCGCCCCATCCCTGGGAATATTGTGCGGGCCTTTCATTACCTCCTCATCAAGGATGGCTGTAGAGTGCCTGCTGTCGTGTGAGTTGTGGGGAGGAACTTGTCTAGCCTCAGCCTCCTCTCCCCCATCAGCCATTGGTGATACCCCCACCATCTTATCTCTCTTCTCCTTGCCAAGCCCAACCTCTTCAAGTAAGCGCCTGAAACTGGTTCCCAGATGTGGTCCCCACATCTTCCTGCCCCTCACACCAGGGCCTACAAGAGATCTGGGTTCCAGGGCTCCACTGTTTCTGATAACTGACCTGTGACTCTAGGTTTACCACACTGAGAGGTCACCAGCTCTGTGCACCCCCAGACCAGCCCTGGGTGGACCGCATCATCCGGAGACTGCAGAAGAACACTGCAAAGGCAAGCCCAGCCCTCCCCAGCCCTGCCTCCTCCCTCAGAGTCCTTGCCCAAAACCCCAGCCCATGACCTTGACTCTTCTTCCTCCCCTAGAATAAGCGCCACAGCAGTTAACCCATGACAGCCCCAGAGGAGCCCTGTAGACGCCTGAGTGAGGGGATATGAATCACTGCAGCCCTGGGGAACCAAGGACCAAAAGGGAGGATCAGGCCTCCAGCAACTCTGTACCAGACCTGACCCAGCTGGGACAGGGCCTGCAGTGTCAATGTGAGTGTGAGTGTGAGCAGGCATGAGTGTGGCAGGAGCACAGCTTCTCCTCCACACCCAGACTGCAATGCTTCCAATAAAGCCCAACTGGTACCCATGGATCTGTCTGTTTGCTGTTTGTTTTCTGTCCAAGAGGACCAGGATAGGAAATAGGGAGATGGAATGGCAAGATCTAATTTTCACTCTGCAACTTAAGCAATCTTCTCATGGACTCCTACTTAATACCTTGGGTTTTCAGGATCAACTCCCACAATCAGGCCCCCACCTCATGTCTCTTCACAGCCCTGTGACACTCAAACTTGTGTCTGTTCAATGATTGAGCCAAACTCTTTCACGCCTCCCAGTCTTTGCTCTCCAAGGCAAAGTATCCAGATGTCTCAGGGATCAGGTTTCACCAGGGCGGGAAGGGGCTTATCAAGAACCAGTTCTCATGGCCAGGGGCAGGAAGAGGCCCAGCTCTACTATCTGGGGGGAAAGTACCCAAACAGCCATGCCATTCCCTCTGTCAGGAACACTCTTCTCTCTCATTGGCTCACCTACCTTCCCATCTGGTTCTTAATGACTCTTTCTCCATGAGGCCTTCCTTGACTCTAGGCTGGGTTGGGTAGCCTCCCTTCATCCCAAGTCTTCAGAGAGCCCTGCTCCTCTCCCCTTGCAGTACTCATCACACTGAGTTATAACTGATAATTTGTCAGCCTTCCTGGATAGGGATGATGCCTATTTTGGTTTCCACTGTCTCCCTGGTGTCCAGTATACTGCCTGGCACAAAATAGTCGCTCAATAAATATTTGTCTAGAAAATGAATAAATATCTGAGGAAAGGCTTAACAGCCAGCAGTGAGTGTCCATATGTCCATACAGAATCTGACTTTCAGGCCAGCCTTCCTCTCTCATTCAGTCAGGCTGAGCCAGGACCAGCCCCGTTTGAGCAATCCTGGGGCCACACTTATCTGGTAGTGTGGGATAGATAGACCTGGGAGCCAGAAGTCAGAATGGGAGAGGGCCCAGCAAGTGGAAGAAGGAGTAGCCAGGGAGCTAGGGAGATTCAGCATGGAGGAATCCACCACCATCTCTGCAGCCCATGTGGGCACCAGGGCCAAGGTAACACTAAGACCAGGGAGTGATAAAGGAGTCTCCTCTTTGAGAGATGAAAGCCCTGTGACTCTTGGAGCATACTACAGGGCTGCTCTGGGAGGAGTGAACCCCTATGCTTGCGATGTCCTCTGAGGAAGCTGCTGGTCTCCAACTATGGCCTCTAAGGGACTGTCCCACAGAGAGCAGCAAGCCTGTGATGCTGAGGTTGGATGGTAGCTATGACACTGGACTGAGCATCATCACCCGAGAAGAAGGGTCATCACTGTACCAGATATTCCTCATCTGGCAACAAAACCAGGCCTGGGCAGCCTGGAAAGGGGAGCAGTGGTGAGAGGATTGTGCCAGCCCCTCCACACTGAGCTGAAATCATAACAGCTTCTTCCTGCCCTCTGCTTCCAGAAATAGGTATTCAAAACCTCAGATATCCCAGGTCTTAGAGTCACAAGGAATGGGTGGGATGGGGATAATTTGCAAAAACAACTGCTATGGCTGGGAAATTTGGCTGTGATGCCTGGAAGAAATTACTCATCCAATCCATGCACCCATGCATCCATCCATTTAGCTGTCTCTGCATCCATTAGACTGCCATCCATCCATCAACACATCTACCCATCCATTCATTAAGGCAGTCAACCATGGAGCTCCAGAGGTCCCAGCTATAGACACCTTTTGAACCCTGTGCCCTGCTCTCCAGCAGGCAAAGGACAAACACAGGTGTGAAGGGAGCACATTGCCTCAAATCCTTCTCAGTTTCCAGTGAAGCCAAGTGGAGGTCAGCCTGCCACAGAGGCAGACACAAAACCTCCCTCTGGACTCTCGGGAGAGAAACACAGATAAAGTAGGGGAAGTGAGGGAGGGAGCCCTGAGGTAAACGCTACAATTACAAAGCCCCTTGAACACTACCTCCCTGATACTGCCACTGGGAGATGGACGGGGGACAGGAACAAGTCCTGAACTCAGTGCCCAGCCCCAATCCTACTTCTGCACTTCATTGTACCACTCCAATCAAGTCCCTTCCTTACTCCCCATCTCCAACACCTTAGTTCCCCCATAAGTCAGGTGTACAAGGAGGGGAGCCTAATTTTTAAGAGTCCCTCCAAAGATTTGACTCATGCATCTTTGGATCTCAGGCTAAAACCGCAGCATTCACATAGCCTCCCCCCGCAAAGTCATGCACATTCAGAAATGTCCCTACTTCTTGGGTCCCAGGGGATACCCTCTGGGAACAAAGAAGAAGCTGAGATTCAGGAAGAGAGAAAATAATTCAGGAGCTAGTGAAGGAGCTTGGATTGAACAGTCTCTTGCCACACCCTGGAGGCCTGGTGAGTGAGGAATTTCAAGGAAGTCTGAGGGGGTGAACACTAGAGTGCCACAGGGAGCACGGATGCAGCCTTCCCCAACCCTTCTCCAGCCAATGCCTTCTCTTCCCCAGCCACCAGCCCCTCCTGGGCACTCAGTCTTATCCTCTTATCTCCTGCCAGATACAGGAGATTGCTCTTAGCCCAGCAATCTGAGACTTGTCCTTCCCCACTCAAATATTCTCAGCATTGTGACTTTATCTGTTCACACCTGCTCCCTGTTTCACTATTATTTACCCACAAGTGTTATGTCATTTTGCCAAGTTATGGCAGGCCAGAAGCCTACCTGACAATGATGAGGCTTCTAGCTTCTCCAAGGGATAGTATGGACTTCCAGCTCCTCAACCAGAAGACAGGGGCCTTACTGCCTGGCTCTAGGTAGACACCCTCCTGTCTAGGACCCATGGCACCTGCTACAGGTTTAAGGTCAGCAGCTGAGTGAAAGCCCCCTACCCTGAAGGCCTATGGCCCTAGCAAACAACATCTCCCTAAAGGGACCTGACATCCCTGCTCAGAGAGCTCCCCAGCTCCCATCTACATGATGGACAAAAAGCTCTCTGTCCTGTCTATTGATAGAGTTCCCAGGGAAAGGGATTGGACCTGTTGATCTCAACTGTCAATATTGTTTTGCTCAGGGGCTGGCACAGAACAAGGCCCAGTACTCTTTTGATTAACAAAAAATGTAACTGAAAATGGCCCTTTCCCACAATACCCCATCCCACTCATACCTGGAGCACATCCAGTTCTCAAGACATGGGGGTTGTCTCTGTTACATGGGTAAGTGTTTGGTAAGAGCCAGCCCCATACGGTTTTGATCATACTTTCATCAGCTCATGTTCAATTTCTTGGTAAGCCCCCACCCCCAAACCCTCCCTTTTCTGGTCTCCGGGAAACTTTGAACCAGCCAGAAAATCTTGGAAATCACAGTCTCACAAAGGAGCAGGACTCCCAAGTGGGGGAATTTCCTCTAAGAACCCCTCTGTAAGAATAAGCCAGCATTTCTCTGATCAGAGAACTTCCTCAGTGGTCCCTGAGACTTGTCCATATGGAAGGACATGGCTCTGTAATACCAGCTATTTCACCACTAGTGCTGGGCACTGCTTTAAGTATTAGTATCATTCTATGTTACAGCTGAGGAAACTGAGGTGCAGAAGTTAAGTAGCTTGCCCAGGCTGGACAGACAGTGAAGTGTTGGGAGGGGGGCGGGTCTTAGCTGGGCAGTTTGGCTCCAGAATCTGTACTCTTAGCTACAACAATACCACCTCTCTGAGTTGACCCATTTCCTAAATAAAGTGGGAAACAATACAGCAAGGCCAGGTCTGAGGAAGTGACCCTCAGGGAACAGGGAAAGTCATTACTTTGGGGTGCTAATAACATGCCAGGCTCCAAGCTGAGTCCTTTATGTGCATTATATCATTGCATCCTCTAGCAACCCTATGAGATGGAGATCACTAGTCCCATTTTCTATATGAAGAAATTGAGGCCCAGAGAGGTAGTGTAAACTACCAAGTTCACTCAACTAGTGAGTGGCAGAGCTGAGATTGCACCCCAAGACTGCTTGAGGGGTAGCACTTGGGCTGAGGGCTGAAGGCTGAGATGTTCAGTTGGGGTAGAAAGGCTTGGCTTGCTAGGAAAAGCTAGGAAAAAAACAGAGGAGAAGCTGGAGGCTCAGACAGGACATCAGTGCTTGAGCCCAGACACAGAGATGCCGCCTGGAGGGCTTCTAGCCTCCTGGGCTCTCCAGCTAAGGAGAAGTTAGCTTCCCCAAAGCTTCCAGGAGGTAATAAGCACAGCTCTCCAGGTCTATTCAAGCCTCAGTTTTCCCAAAGTGGAGCAGTGGAGATGGGGATCGGGCTACAAATATGCCCACATTCTTAACTCCATTCCCAGGGGAGTATCAGAGGCCAAGACCAGGTGACGTTAAAAGGAAAAGAGGAATAGAAGGGTAGGACCTGGGATCCCAAAAAGTAGGGGCCAGACATTGGGGTGCTGTGGGCAAGGCTCCTGGAAGGGGCGGGGCCAGGCTTCTGAGCCAGCCAGGTTCTGGAGGGAACCTCCACAGAGCAGAGCATCTGGGGACCACAGGGGTGGGATCAGATTCCAGAAGGACTGGCATCTAAGGGCCATGTCCATCTTCTGAGGGGCCAGGATCAGGCAGGACAGGGGAGGAGGCCCTACTCCTGTTCCTAGGACCTTCTAGTCTTCCATGGCTCCTGTGGGGAGGCACAAGATGTGAGATTTCCTGGGCTCCAACACAGCAGAAGTGGGATGGTTTGAACCCCAGCAGCTTCCACAATGCCCTACCAGGACAACCGGATCCCCCAGGGCTCTGGTTCTCAGAATCACAGTCCCTGGAAATCTGGACCCATCACCATCAAAACCTCAATCATCTTGCTGATCTCATACCTGTCAGATCATCATTTCAAGGAGCATCCTCCAAGAAGAAACCACCCCTTCCTTCCAGGGGCCCAACACTTAAAAGCCTTCCATCAATCCAAGAACACCTACTGAAAGGACATCTCAATACCTAATAATGTCCCCATTGCTGACAGAACCCCCATGAATGTCAAAGTCCCCCATTACTATAAGGTCACTATTCCTCTCAGGGAAGTCTATCACTGTCAGGAACACCAGGCCTGGTGTTCAGGATGTACAGTGCAGGACATCCACATTGTACAACTCCAGGGACACCATTTTCCCTGTAGTCTAAGTAAATGGAACCTCTTGGCATGGCAGCGCTAAGTGTCAAAATATCTGTTAGTGTAGGACCCCCCATAGTTTAAGGGCTACCATGACATAGGGTCCTAGCTTGGCAAATCATTGTGTCTAAAGTGATGCCACATCACTGGAACCCAGAACATTTATTCTTAACAGGCACTGTTCTAGGTGAACAAGACAGATATGGTCTTGGGCTTCATGAAGCTGAAGAAATCCTCTAACAAAGGTTACAGTACCTGCACACCACACCAAAAAAGGCAAATATACAAATGTATTAATAAAGATTCTTACTTGCAAGCTATTGAAACTCACTAGCTGATTTAAACAGAAAAGTAATTTATTGAAAAGACCATAGGAAGTTGTAGAAAACAGATGACTAAGGGAGGCTGAGCAGCCAGAACCATTTGCAAAGCTTGCAATAGAACCAGGATAGTCCAGACATCCCTCCAGGACAGCATCCCCAGAAGGGGATACCAAATTCCAGTACCACCCTTATGTCCAGACAACTGGAGCCCCTACCCTGCATTCCATGTTTCAGAGGGCTCTACTCTGGCTCTCCTCCAGTCATATCTCTGGACACAGGACACAGAGGACACAAGAATAAGGAGACATGCTGACCTGTAGCTTGTGCTTCTCCTTCTAGATCACATTTCAGGAACTGAAAACTAGAGAATTCCCTGCCCAAGTAGTCCCAAGCAGCTTCCAGAGTCAGGCAGTCCTCTTCCAGAGAGCCATCCTTCCTAGAATGGACTGCATCACTCTCTGCATCCAGAGAGTTGCCAGGAGGTAGCTATTTCCAGGGAACATGGAAGGAGCTTGTATGTATGGGGCTAGAATGTCTACACCAGGCACATGAGGCTCTTCGTGGTACAGGATATAACTGAGAGTAGGAAAAGGAGGAGGACAAGTAGAGCACTGAAGTAAGCTCCCTTTACCACCTCATTCCATCATGGAACTCCAAGGAGTCTAAGAATTCTAAATTTGAACCTGACCTTCAAGATGCTCTAAAAGCATATTTTTCAAGGCAATAAGAAAGGTATATTTTTATTTGATTTATAACTTTTAAATATTTAGATACACGGTATGTTGGCCTTCATTTGTACTGTTACTTCAAGCCCCACAAGTATCTGGTGATCAGCTTGCCAGGTTCTACATCTGGAATCACAGCTACAGTGTCCCTGGAAAACACACGTCACCTCTGCCACCATTCCTACCACTATCAAAATATATTCTCTACTACTCCTGCTCCTTTGCATCACTGCTATCTTCCTATTCACAATCTTGGTAAGGTTTTTCTAATTGGCTAAGCCTAAGTCATGTGCCCAAGGGGGCCAGAAGAATTAGAATGTGACCTTTGGGTATTATATGATGGAAAGTAACTTTTGGTTAACTAAGACTAATACAATGGGAAATTCCTCACATATAGGAAGGAGTTAAGGTTGTGGGCAGTGAAAACAATGATAAATACCTCTATAGTCTATCCTCTGGCTATCCAACATCAACATACACTATTTGTCCAAAACCCTAGCCTTCTTAAAAATTTAAGGGTATCATATAATATAATATCTCTTTTGCTCACACAACCAAAAAACTTCACCCCTCTCCAAAGAGACACTGTTTAGAGCTTTAGCAATTACCACATCTGTCTTATTTAGCTTGGTCTTACATAATAAAATATCATAGTCTGGGTGGCTTAATCAGTTGACATTTATTTTCTCATAGTTCTATAGGTTACAAGTTCAAGATCAAGGTGCCAGCATAGTCAATTTCTGTTGAGAGCTGGTGAGACCTCTCTACCTATCTTGCAGATGACTACCTTCTCACTATGTCCCATGACAGAGAGATCTCTCTTTTTCTTCTCTTTTTTTTTTTAATTTTTTTAAAGCTTATTTATACACTTTGAGAGAGTGTGTGTGTGTGCATGGGGGAGATGCGGGGTGGGTAGAAAATTCCAAGCAGGCTCCACACTGTCACAGGGCTCAAACCCACAAACCATGAGATCATGACCTGAGCTGAAATCAAGAGTCAGACGCCCAACCAACTGAACCAGCCAGGTGCCCCTCTCTTTCTCTTCTTATAAGGCCAAAGTCCTATCAGATTAAGGTCCTACCCTTTGACCTCATTTAACTTAAATTACTTCCTAAAGACTCTATCTCCAGATATAGTCACAATGAGGGTTAGGGCTTCAACATATGAATTTTCAGGGGATACAATTCAGCCCATAGCAAAAATCCAATTCTAAATCCAAGATCTCAGGGTGGCATCCATTCTTCTTCTAGTTTGTTATTATATCATCTCTATTCTACAAAACCTTGTAACCACCACCAACACACCTGATTGGTCAAGGATAGGCTGGGTTATGCTGAAATAACAAATGACACCAAATCTGAGTACCTTAACACAACAAAATTCTATTCCCCATGCATATCAAGCCTGCTGTGGTTCTAGGCGGGACTTTAGCACAGCTGTGTTCCATGTGGTAGCTCAACATTCCAGACTGCCTTGATCTCTCAGCATGCTTCTTCATCTCAACACATGTTTCCATGATCACTGCAGCCAGGAAAAACAGTCAGGGGAACTCTTGTTTAAACACTTCTATCTACAAATGACACATGCCATTTCTATACACATTTCATTGGCGAAAGTGGGTCATACAACCATGCTTAACTTTAAGGGAGCAACTGCCAGGAAGAGAAATAAATCACCGTCTTTGTGAGTAATAACAATATCACCACAACAATCTATCTTCAAGAATGGATTAAATGAGGATGAAAGAAAAGGGGAGTCAGTTAAAGAAATGGGGACATTTCAAAACCAGGAGAAAAATATGGTTAAATGCTATAGTCAGTAGTTCTGAAGCTAGCCCTGAGGCTTAATTAGCATTTATTATGTACTTCCTTCTCATACTAGTTTTCTATTGCTGTGTGACAAATCACCACAAATTTAGCAAATCCAAATTTCTTATCTCACCGTTTCTGGGGATCAATAGTTCAGGTAAATGTTGACTGGGTCTTCTGCTCAGGGTCTCACCAGACTGAACTTAGGTATCAGCCAGGGCTGCAAATTCATTTCAGATTCAGAGTCCTCTTTCAAACTCACAAAATATTGGCAGTTGTGCTTGTAGAACTGAGGCCCTGAGTTCCTATAGCTGCCTGCCACATGGCTCTGTCTACAACATTGTAGTTTGCTTCTTCAAAGCCAATATGAGAGCATTTGCTGATGCTTATTTCTTTTCTTTTTTAAAGTAAACTCTATGCTACATGTGGGGCTTGATCTCATGACCCTGAGATCAAGAATCACATGCTCTACCAACTGAGCCAGCCAGGCACACCTTTTAAAAAAAATTTTAAGGCTGGGGCACCTGGGTGACTCAGTTGGTTAAGGATCCGACTTCAGCTCAGGTCATGATCTCATGGTCCGTGGGTTCGAGCCCTGCATCAGGCTCTGTGCTGACAGCTTGGAGCCTGGAGCCTGCTTCAGATTCTGTGTATGTGTGTCTCTCTCTGCCCCTCCCCTGCTCACACTCTGTCTCTCTGTCTCAAAAATAAATAAACATTAAAAAAAAAACTTTAGGCTGCTGCTTTTTTCTTACCTCTAGACATTTTTTAAAAATGTTTATTTATTTATTTTGAGAGAGAGAAAGAGAGCATGAGCAGGGGGAGGAGCAGAGAGAGAGGAGAGAGAGAATCCCAAGCAGGGTCCACACTATCAGCTATCAGCGTGGAGCTTGATGCAGGACTCAGTCTCAGGAACTGTGAGATCATGACCTGAGCCGAAATCAAGAGTCCAACACTCAACCGACTGAGCCACCCAGGTGCCCCTAGACACTTTCTTAAAGGGATCACCTGATTAGGTCAGGCCTATCCAGGGTAATCTCCCTTTCAATGAACTCAAAGTCAACTGATTAGGGACCTTAATTACATCTGCAAAATCCTTCCATTTTGCCATATATCATAACCTAATCCCATGAATGATATCCCATCATATACAGGTCTAGAGGTCAAGGGGATCTCCTCAAAGCAAGAAGCATACACACCAGGGGGCAGGAATTTTAGAATTATGTTCACCACACTTCTTCTGTGATTCATTCCCTCTCTACCTCCAACTGGTAGTTCACTTGGTTGACATTCTATGACTGCTAAGGGACCTAAACCTTCATGCCCAAGGAAGACAAGCCCCTAGTAGTACTGCCTGATTAAGGTCACATGGGACTTCCATTAACTTTGACCACTAGGCATGGCATCACCAGGAGAAAGCGCCCCAAGTACCCCAGGTATTATCCACACACACATAGCCTCTGTCACCATGTACCCTTCCCCTTCCTCACCCACATTGGGATTAATCCCAAACCCCTGTCTCTCCTCTGAGCCTTTGTACTTGTTGTTTATTCTACCTGGAATATCCTCCCTCCAGCCTCAACCATCCTCGAGGCTCTGCAGAGATCCCTCCTTCATGCAGCCTCCTCTGCATTCTCTCTGGGGCCCCAGGGCTCTTCATCTCCAGCCACAAAAATCACTTTCTGCTCTGGGTTCAGGAGCCCTTGTTTCCTATACTTCCCCCAAGCAAGCTCAGCCCAGGCCCAGGAACCCTGGGGCCAGGATTAGCCCAAAGTGCAGGAAATTAAGGAGAGGAGGTGCTCAGGAACCCCTGGCAATGTTGTTACTTCAAGCTCCAGAGCACAGAAGGTAGGAAAGGGGGGTGTACTATTGCTCAAGACTTCTCCCCATTCTGATGTCCTGTCACCTCTGGAAGTCCTGTGCAACATTCTACCCACACTCTGAGACTGAAGGGCTAAGCTCTGACCCCCTGGCTGGGCCAGGACCCTCTGGATACGACAGAAGGTTTGAAGAAGGATGGGGTGTGAAGCAGACCCCTTCTCAAGGATCAGGGACTTTCAGGGGCTGAGTCATTTGGTTTCTTGCTCAATTCCAGCTCCTTTCTGGAACAAGACAGCCCAGGCTCCTCAGGCCAGGAGACACACATTTTCATTTTCTGTATACACTAGACGCCCTCTAGAGGCCCTTTGAGGTTTAGAGCCCAGGCCAGGGGCCTCCTAACCCCTTTACCCTATGCAATAGATGCTCCCTGCAGGCCCTGTGAGGTTGGAAACCACAAATGGATAGACTGAAGCAGCCAGAATACACAGCCACACACAAACAAGTGCCAACACCCTCCCCCACCCACATATGTCCATACCCACATACACATACACAGGCACCCAGTCAATCACTCATATGCATCAGAGGACACACCATAGACATTTAACCTTATAATCACAATATGGACACAGAGGCATATCAGACACACACAATTCACACACATAGTCACAGACACACAAACACACAAAGACACATGAACATAATCTTTTCTCCTAGAAAAGAGGTTTTGTGGAGCACCTGGGTGGTTCAGTCGGTTGAGCATCCAGCTCTTGGTTTCAGCCCAGGTCATGATCTCATGGTTTGTGGATTCAAGCCCCACATCAGGCTCTGCATTGACAGTGCAGAACCTCCTTGGGATTCTGTCTCTGTCTTTTACTCTCTGCCTCTCCTGCATTCTGTCTCTCTCAAAATAAAATTAAAAAAACAAAAAAATTTAAAAAGAGGGGGAGAAGCCAAGATGGTGGAAGCATGGAAGTTTTTTTGCATCTCACATCCATGAAATACAGCCAGATCAACACTAAACTATCCTGCACACCTAAAAAACTGATTTGAGGATTAACACAACAATCTGCACAACCTGAACCACAGAACTCAGCAGGTATGTGGTGCGGAGAGGTGAACTGGAGGAGAAAGAAGCAGCGGAGGGCAGGGAGCTGTTTTTGCTTGTGGAGGGAAGACAGAGACAGGGGGAGAGTACAGGAAAAGCAACCCCCCCCCCCCCCAAAATAAAGCAGCAGGAGAGAAAGTGGAAAAGTGGAAACAGCTACAGGGACTGCACTAAAAAGGGAGAAAAGAGAAAGGAGAGGGTTTAAATTCCACTAAGACTATATAAAGAGGGGGAGTGCAGAGTCTGAAACTCCACAGCTCGATACCTGGTGGTGCTTTGGTGGGAAGGGTGAATCCCCAGGAGCAGAGTGAAGTTTAGGGTCTTCAGGCCACAACAGGAGAGGTGGTTCCCCTGCTGGGAAGACATCTGGTAGAGGCTCTGTGGTTCCCCCAAAGGCAAAGGCTCCAGTGGGCCCCGGAGAACAACCACATTCGCTGGTGCTGGAACAAGGTCGCTGGGGGTGAAGCCTGGTGTCAGCTGTGTGCTGTGATTGGCCATAATCCCTGAAACACTGCTGCCATACAATCACGTGAACTTATTCTGTGGTGGACTGGGACCCACAGCAGTCTCTGGGGCCATCTGCAGCAGCACAGTACCACAAATGTTCCTGGGTGTAGCTGGCACCTGGCCATTGCTGGGTGAGAACCTCCCACAGAAGGGCAGACGGGGTCAAAGCCAAAGTCCCTCAAAAGTAAGGGGTCAGGAAACACAGCCGCATCTGAAATAAAACTCAGGAGGGAGGTGCTGCCTGGGGCTTGGTCACAGACAGTGTAAAAGTGAGGAGCAGGCAGAAGCCAAAGACAAAGGATGGGGGCGCAATTGTTGACCTAGGAGAACAGAGTTCCAATACTACAGGCTGGATAGCTAGGTGACGCCATTTTCACCGCTCCCATGCACGCACATACACACCTCCAAGCGCCACAACAATCCACACCAGTAGGCTAAGCAGCACCATCTAGTGGAGATCGGAGCCATTACACTAAGCCCAGCCGCAATGGGCTAACCTCGCTCTTCAGGAACACAACTCTCTCTGCCTGCTTAGTTTACAGACTATAAAGCACTTCATAGTTTGACTTCTAGGGGAAAACGAAGTAATTTCAATCGTATTTCAGTCTGTTCGCTGGTCCATCTATTCAATTTTCTTTTTTTTTCTTGTTTTTGTTCTTTTTCATTTCTTTTTCTTGAATAGAGAAAGAGAAAATTTTATTTTTATTTTCAATTTTTATTGAAAATATTTTTCTTTATTTTTTATACTATATTTTTTACTTTTGTGTAAATATTTTCAAATTCTATTTTACTTCCATCACTTCATTTTATTTCAGTGTTTTTTTTTTCAAATTTTCAAACAATTTCCTTTTTTTCTTTCCCCTTTTTTCTCTAAACTGTTAAGCCCCTTTAAACACCCAGACCACAACACACCTAGGCTCTAGCATCATTTATTTCTTTTTTATGTGTGTGTTTGTTGTTTTTAAATTTTTAATTTTTTAAGTTTAATTTTTTTTATTTTTTTACCTCATTAATTGCTTTTCTCCCTTCAAAATGATGAAATGAAGGAATTCACCCCAAAAGAAAGAGAAGGGAGAAATGGCAGCCAGGCACTTAACTAACACAGATACAAGCAAGATGTCTGAACAAGAATTTAGAATCACGATAATAGTACTAGCTGGAGTCAAAAATAGATTAGAATCCCTTTCTGCAGACACAAAAGAAGTAAAAGCTAGCCAGAATGAAATGAAAAAATGCTATAACTGAGCTGCAATCTTGAATGGATGCTATGGCGGAGGATGGATGATGCAGAGCAGAAAATAAGTACTATAGAGAACAAACTTATGGAGAATAATGAAGCAAAAGAAAAGAGGGAGACTAAGGCAAAGAGCGCAATTTAAGAATTAGAGAAATTTGGGGCGCCTGGGTGGCTCAGTCGGTTGAGCGTCTGACTTCGGCTCAGGTCACGATCTCGCGGTTCGTGAGTTTGAGCCCCGCGTCGGGCTCTGGGCTGATGGCTCGGAGCCTGGAGCCTGCTTCCGATTCTGTGTCTCCCTCTCTCTCTGCCCCTCCCCCGTTCATGCTCTGTCTCTCTCTGTCCCAAAAATAAATAAACGTTAAAAAAAAATTAAAAAAAAAATAATTAGAGAAATTAGTGACTCATTAAAAAGGAACAACATCAGGGGCGCCTGGGTGGCGCAGTCGGTTAAGCGTCCGACTTCAGCCAGGTCACGATCTCGCGGTCTGTGAGTTCGAGCCCCGCGTCAGGCTCTGGGCTGATGGCTCGGAGCCTGGAGCCTGTTTCCGATTCTGTGTCTCCCTCTCTCTCTGACCCTCCCCCGTTCATGCTCTGTCTCTCTCTGTCCCAAAAATAAATAAAAAACGTTGAAAAAAAAAAAAATTAAAAAAAAAAAATAAAAAAATAAAAAAAAAAAATAAAAAGGAACAACATCAGAATCATAGGGAATCAAGAGGAAGAGAGAGAAAAGGGGGTAGAAGGGTTATGTGAGCAAATCATAGTGGAAAAATTTCCTAACCTGGGGAAAGACACAGACATCAAAATCCAGGAAGCACAGAGGACTCCCATTAGATTCAACAAAAACCAGCCATCAACAAGGCATATCATGGTCAAATTTACAAAAAGTCAGGCAAGGAGAGAATCATGAAAGCAGCAAGGGAAAAAAGTCCTTAACCTACAGGGGAAGACAGATCAGGTTTGCAGCAGACCTATCCACAGAAACGTGGAAGGCCAGAAAGGAGTGGCAGGATATATTCAATGTGCTGAATCAGAAAAATATGCAGCCAAGAATTCTTTATCCCACAAGGCTGTCATTCAAAATAGGAGAGATAAAAAGTTTCCCAGACAAACAAAAAATAAAGGAGTTCATGACCACTAAACCAGCCCTGCAAATTTTAAGGGGGACTCTCTGAGGGGAGAAAAGACATACATACATACATACCAAAAGCAAGAAAAAAGAAAGGATCAGAAAACACCACCAGAAACTCCAACTCTACAAGTAACATAATGGCAATAAATTCATATCTTTCAGCACTTACTCTAAACATCAGTGGACTAAATGCTCCAATCAAAAGACATAGGGTAACAGAATAGATAAGAAAACAAGATCCATCTATATGCTGTTTACAAGAGACCCACTTTAGACCTAAAGACACCTTCAGATTAAAAGTGAGGGGATGGAGAACCATCTATGATGCTAATGGTCAACAAAAGAAAGCCAGAGTAGTATATTTCTATCAGACAATCTAGACTTCAAAACAAAGACTGTAACAAGAGATGAAGAAGGGCATTATATCATAATGAAGGGGTCTATCCACCAAGAAGGCATAAACATTTATGCTCCAAATGTGGAAGTACCCAAATATATAAATCAATTAATCACAAACATAAAGAAATTCATTGATACTAGTACCATAATGGTAGGGGACTTCAACACTCCACTTACAACAATGGACAAATCGTCTAAACAGACAATCAAGAAATTAATGGCTTTGAATGACACATGGGACCAGATGGACTTAACAGACATATTCAGAACATTTCATCCTAAAGCAGTGGAATATACATTCCTCTCCAGTGCACATGGAACGTTTTCCAGAATAGACCACATACGGGGACACAAATCAGCCCTCAACAAGTACAAAAAGATCAAGATCATATACTGTGCATATTTTCAGACCACAATGCTATGAAACTCAAAATCAACCACAAGAAAAAATGTGGAAAGGTAACAAATACTTGGAGACGAAAGAACATCCTACTAAAGAATGAATGGGCTAACCAAGAAGTTAAAGAGGAAATTTTTTTTTTTTAATTTATTTTTGGGACAGAGAGAGACAGAGCATGAACGGGGGAGGGGCAGAGAGAGAGGGAGACACAGAATCGGAAACAGGCTCCAGGCTCCGAGCCATCAGCCCAGAGCCTGACGCGGGCCTCGAACTCACGGACCGTGAGATCGTGACCTGGCTGAAGTCGGACGCTTAACCGACTGTGCCACCCAGGCGCCCCTAAAGAGGAAATTTAAAAATACATGGAAGCCAATGAAAATGATAATACCACAACCCAAAACCTCTGGGACACAGCGAAGGCAGTCATAAAAGGAAAGTATATAGCAATCTAGGCCTTACTAAAGGAGAAAGAAAGGTCTCAGATACACAACCTAACCTTACACCTTAAAGAGATGGAAAAAGAACAACAAATAAAACCCAAAACCAGCAGAAGACAGGAATTAATAAAGATTAGAGCAGAAATCAATGCTATCGAAACAAAACAAAACAAAACAAAACAAAACAGTAGAACAGATCAATGAAACCAGAAACTGGCTCTTTGAAAGAATTAACAAAATTGATAAACCACTAACCAATTTGATCACAAAGAAAAAAAGGAGAAAGTGAGTGTTGGGCAGGGAGGAGGGCACTTGTTGGGATGAGCACTGGGTGTTGTATGGAAACCAATTTGACAATAAATTATATTAAAAAAAAAAAAAAAGAAAAGAAAAAGGAAAGGACCCAAATAAATAAAATCAAGAATGAAAGAGGAGAGATCACAACCAACACAGCAGAAATAAAAACAATAAGAAAATATTATGAGTAATTGTATGCCAATAAAATGGGCAACCTGGAAGAAATGGACAAATTCCTAGAAACATATACACTACCAAAACTGAAACGGGAAGAAATAGAAAACTTGAACGGACTCATAATCAGTAAAGAAATTGAATTAGTAATCAAAAATCTCCCAAAAAACAAGAGTCCAGGACCAGATGGCTTTCCAGGGGAATTCTACCAAACATTTAAGGAAGAGGTAACACCTATTCTCTTGGAGCTGTTTCAAAAAAATAGAAATGAAAGGAAAACTTCCAAACTCTTTCTATGAAGCCAGCATTACCTTGATTCCAAAACCAGACAAAGACCCCACTAAAAAGGAGAACTATAGACCAATTTCCTTGATGAACATGGATGCAAAGATCCTCAACAAGATATTAGCCAGCCAGATCCAGCAACACATTAAAAAAATTATTCACCATGACCAAGTGGGATTTATACCTGGGATGCATGGCTGGTTCAATATCCATGAAACAATCATTGTGATTCATCACATCAATAAAAGAAAGGACACGAACCATGTGACCCTCTCAATAGATGCAGAGAAAGCATTTGACAAAATACAGCATCACTTCTTGATAAAAACCCTCAAGAAAGTAGGGAGAGAAAGAGCATACCTCAAGATCACAAAAGCCATATGTGAAAAGCCCAACGTTAATATCATCCTCAATGGGGAAAACTGAGCGCTTTCCCCCTAAGGTCAGGAACAAGACAGGGATGTCCACTCTCACCACTGTTATTCAACATAGCATTGGAAGTCTTGCCTCAGCAATCAGCAACACAAAGAAATAAAAGGCATCCAAATCAGCCGGGAGGAGGTCAAACTTTCACTCTTCTCAGATAACATAATATTCCATATGGTAAACCCAAAAGATTCCATCAAAAACCTGCTAGAACTGATCCATTAACTCAGCAAAGTTGCAGGATACAAAATCAATGCACAGAAATCAGTTGCATTCCTATACCGCAACAAAAAAGCAACAGAATGAGAAATCAAGGAATCGATCCCATTTACCAGTGCACCAAAAACCATAAAATACCTAGGAATAAACCTAACCAGAGGTGAAAAATCTATACACTGGAAACTATAGAAAGCTTATGAAAGAAATTGAAGAAGACACACACACACACACAAATGGAAAAATATTCCATGCTCCTGGATAGGAAGAACAATCATTGTTAAAACGTCAAGACTACCCAAAGCAATCTACACATTCAGTGCACTCCCTATCAAAAAGCACCAGCATTCTTCACAGAGCTAGAACAAACAATCCTAAAATTTGTATGGAACCAGAAAAGACCCCGAATAGCCAAAGCAATCTGGAAAAAGAAAACCAAAGCAGGAGGCAACACAATCCCAGACTTCAAGCTGTATTACAAAGCTGTAATCATCAAGACAGTATGGTACTGGCACAAAAAACAGACACTCATATCAATGGAACAGAATAGAGAACCCAAAAATGGACCCACAAACGCATGGCCAACTAATCTTTGACAAAGCAGGAAAGAGTATCCAATGGAATAAAGACAGTCTCTCTTCAGCAAGTGGTGCTGGGAAAACTAGACAACGACATGCAAAAAACCTGGACCACTTTCTCACACCACACACAAAAATAAACTCAAAATGGATGAAAGATAATTCCTAAATGTAAGATAGGAAGCCATCAAAATCCTCAAGGAGAAAGCAGGCAAAAACCCCTTTGACCTTGGCTGCAGCAACTTCTTACTTAACACGTCTCCAGAGGCAAGGAAACAAAAGCAAAAATGAACTATTAGGACCTCATCAAAATAAAAAGCTTCTGCACAGCGAAGGAAACAATCAGCAAAACTAAAAGGAAACCGACGGAATGGGAGAAGATACTTGCAAATGACATATCAAATAAAGGGTTAGTATCCAAAATCTATTAAGAACTTTTCAAACTCAACACCCAAAAAACAAATAATCCAGTGAAGAAATGGGCAAAAGACATGAATAGACACTTCTCCAAAGAAGACATCCAGATGGCCAACCGACACATGAAAAAATGCTCAACATCACTCATCATCAGGGAAATACAAATCAAAACCACAATGAGATACCACCTTACACCTGTCAGAAGGGCTAACATTAACAACTCAGGCAACAACAGATGTTGGCAAGGATGAGGAGAAAGAGAATCTCTTTTGCATTGCTGGTGGGAATGCAAACCGGGGCAGCCACTTTGGAAAACAGTATGGAGGTGCCTCAAAAAATTAAAAATCGAACTACCCTACGACCCAGCAATTGCACTACTAGGCATTTATCCACGGGATACAGGGATGTTGTTTCGAAGGGGCACATGCACCCCAATGTTTATAGCAGCACTGTCAACAATAGCCAAAGTATGGAAAGAGCCCAAATGTCCATCGATGGATGAATAAAGAAGATGTGGTGTATACACACACACACACACACACACACACACACACACACACACACACACACAATGGATTATTACTCAGCAACCAAAAAGAATCAAATCTTGCCATTTGAAACTACATGGGTGGAACTAGAGGGTATTATGCTAAATGAAATTAGTCAGAGAAACACAAATAGCATATGACTTCACTCATATGAGGACTTTAAGACACAGAACAGATGAACACAAGGGAAGGGAAACAAAAATAATAAAAAACAGGGAGGGGACAAAACATGAGACTCTTAAATATGGAGAATAAACTGAGGGTTACTGGAGGGATTGTGGGAGGGGGGATGGGCTAAATGGGTAAGGGGCATTAAGGACTCTACCCCTGAAATCACTGTTGCACTGTATGCTAACTAATTTGGATGTAAATGAAAAAAATTTTTTTGCTTTTAAATCTTAAAAATACAAAAATAAATAAACAGAGGCCCTCTTTCTCTTAATAGCAAATCTCATGAAAAGCTCCAACTAACTGTGGTTATAACACATACTCAGTTCTTCAATATATTAGAGTGGCCAGAAAGTGGAGTACTCTGATCAGAGCACTGTGGTTGACAGACCCACCAAAACCACATGAAATGGGAGAGGAGTTCCTTAAAGAAAACATGAAAAAAGAGTATAGCAGGGAGCCTGGGTGCCTCAGTTGGTTGAGCATCTGACTCTTGATATCAGCTCAGGTCTTGATCTCACAGTTGTGAGTTATTAGGCCTTGCACTGGGCTTTGCTCTGGGTGTAAAGCCTACTTTGAAAAAAAAAAAAAGAAAAAGAAGAAAAGAGTATAAAAAGTGTCTACATGAACAAAAGCATAGCCCATAGTACTCTACTTCATAGATTTGTCATGAAACAATTAGCATGGTGCCTGGCACTCCAGTGTCAACAAATATGAATTATTAGCATAATAGATGGGTGAATAGATGCATTAATGATGATTGAATTATAATGGTTGAACATATGCATGAGGGAATAGACATGAAGATATAAAAAGATAAATGAAAGATGGAAGAAGGAAGAATAAACTGATAAAGAGACAAATATAGGTGAACATATGGACACATGGATGGATAATAGAGAAGGCATAAAAAATTGTACCCACAGTTAAGTTTGTTACATCATATGCTCTAGGGCTGGAAAAGGAAACAGAATAGCACTCCACAATTAGTCTCTTAGGAGAGGTCTCCCCCTTTGGTCTCTGTCTCTGGGGCCTCTCATCAGATGGGGAAAGCACTTGCTCCTCTCCCTCATTTCTAGTTTCCTTGTCTCTGTGAGCTGACCAGCTCTTTTCCTCAGAAATTCTCTCAATTCCCAGGATAGGGAAGGCATGGTAGAAGTGGATATTCTAGGCCAGGTTTCACTCATGCTATTCCTCTGACTCAGCTTGGCGCATAGGAAAATGGGTCAACTGGGGAAAGGGTCAGTGTTGGCTGGGCGAGGATAATGAAGCCCTAGAGTCCTTAGATGTGAGATACAGGAATTAGACCTGCTTCCAAAAATCTTTCGCATTAGCAAAGCTTGTCCAAGGGAAGACCAGGTCTCAGATGACAGATGCATACGCACTGTGATGGGCCCGGGGGAGACTTGGTGAACCCAGGAAGGGACCTTCTCCAGCTTTCCCTGCCATTTGTCATTGTTCTGGGGAATATGAAGAACCAGGTAGATCCCACTTTTCCCACTCCTCCCACCCCCAGGTATACAACCACAAAGAGCTGCGGGGAGGAGGAGAAGCCTGGGAAAGAAGGAGGCACTCCTTACTCTGACGTCTAATCTGGAACCAAGCCTTGACTCCTAGTCTTGAGACTCATTGTTCAAATGCCTCCAAGGAAATTACACTGTAAACCTTCCCCTAAAGGGTGACAGTGAAACACCCCACACACACCTTGCCTTGTCCAATCTGATGACTGCTAAGATTCTCAGACCTAAAGATAAAGAATGGAAAATGGGGACCGGGAGGCAACTGAGGAGTTATGAAACGGAAAAAGGTTCTTCCAGATAGAGACAGTGGATAAAATATGTAGCATAAAGGTATCCTACCAACTCATATATTCCAATTCAATTCAGACACTAACCACTCAGAGGTAGTGTCAGATTCCACAAGTTTCAGGGCACAGTCCCCAACATCTGTGCCCCCACTTGTAGGGTCCTCAGGCCAATTGCATTTCTGACCAACTGGCTACAAGCCCAGGGAGTTCCCATAACCCCTCAGGTTCAATAATTCCTTAGAATGACTCATAACAGTCAGGCATGCTATACTTACAATTAGTTTTTATAAAAGATATGAATCAGGAACAGACAAATGAAAAGACACACAGGGCAGTCTGAGAGGGTCTCAAATGCAGAACTTCATGCTCTAATCCCACTAAGACACATAAGGCACATCACCCTCCTGGCATATTAGTGTGTTCACCAACCAGGAAGTTCTATGAGCTTTGCTGTCCAGAGTTTTGTGGTTTTTTAAATGTTTATTCATTTATTTTGAGAGAGAGAGCTCATGTAGGTAAGAGCAGGGGAGGGACAGAGAGACAGGAGAGAAAGAATCCCAAGCAGGCTCTGCGCCATTCACACAGAGCCCAACACAGGGCTTGAACTCACAAACCGCAAGATCATGACCTGAGCCAAAATCAAGAGTCAGGTGCCCAACCGAGTCACCCAGGAACCCCTGGTGTCCAGAATTTTTACTGAGATTTCATTACGTAAGCATGACTGCATTGTTGGCTGAACTCAATCTCCAGCGCACCTCCCCTTCCCAGAGGTTGTACAGGCTCAAAGCTCCAGCTCTCCAGTGACATGGTTGGTCTTCCTGGTGACCAGCCCCCAGATGATCCTAAGTCATCTCATCTCTTAGCATAAACTCAGGTGTGACAATCAGCAGGACTCATAAATAACAAAGACACTCCTATTACTTGGGAAATTCAAAGATTTAAAGTCTAACTTTCAGAAATCAGGAACAAAGAGCAGTCAAAATTCTTTATTACACAACAGAAAGGAAAAAAATTTCTGGATGTAAAAAAAGAAAGCTTCAGGAGGCCATAAACCAGAGATAACTATTCTCACACAGGCTCACGCACACATCACGGGACCACCGTGGATTCCCTTACCTTCACTCTCACTCTTCCACTCACTCTCTTCCACCCAGTCTCACAGTCTCACACAGGCTCCACGCAAAGCAGAAGGATTCCTGCAAGCCACACATTTGCTGCTCCCAAAAATTCTACCCATTTGTCCATCTCTATCCATCTTCCATGGCCCCTGCACAGCACCTCTCCTCTTCTCAGCATACTGATTTCTTGGTCTCCCCTGGAAAGTAAGTAAGCAAATGGTAAGATGAGGGGCAGAGGAGGGATCAGGGAATTTGTGAAAGAGACTGTGAGTTCAGGTCAACACCCAGGTCCAAGTGTGTCTGTGAACCTGACAGTGTACATGTGCCAAATGGGTGTGTCCTTGTGATTATGTGTCCTTGTGTACTGTGGGTTTACCTGTGCATTGTGTATATTCCTGTGCAATCTATACATGGGCGTGTGTAGTGTGGGTGTTCCTGTGTCCCATGTGTGCACCTGTGTGATATAGATGTGCCTGTGTCCCCAGTATTCCTACATGGGTCAGTACTCTGGCTGCCCTTCTCTCTAGAGGCTCTATCTCCTTTAGCCTAGGTTTCCAGAGGAAGAAAAGGACAGTGCACATGGATGGGAAAGAGAGGAACATTAAAGCTATGACCCTGGACACAGGCATCCTGAATTCTAGTCAGGACTATGGTCTTCCCACCTTAAAGCCCCTCAAGCCCTAACCCCTATACCCACCCACCCACCCAGCTCTGAATGATGCCAACAACTCTGAGGACTCTCTTGGTGAACCAACACCAATTCCCAGGAACATTTTTGGTGCCTTTTTGCTGCTACCTCCTCCTCAACAATGGCTACAAGGTGCTGTTGTCTTGTGGGTGGGGGGTGAAGAGTAACCAGTCTCTACTCCCAATCACTTGCTCCATCACCTGGGCCTCCACTCACCATCTTACTCCCCTTCTCCTTGCCAAGCTCCTCCCCACAAGGAAGCCCCTGAAACAGGTTCCCAGATATGGTCCTCAGTTTCTGCCCCACACACCAGGGCCTGCCAGGAAGCTGGGTTTCAGGGCTGTTCCATTCCTTCTGATTCCAGGTTCACTGTGCTGAGAGGTCACCAGCTCTGTACACCCCAGAACAGCCCTCAATGGACCACATCATCTGGAGATCGCAGAACTCTGCAAAGGCAAACCCAGCTCTCCCTTAGCCCTGCCTTCTCCCTCAGAGCCCCTGCCCAAGACACCCGTGACCCTGCCTCTCTTTCCCCTAGAACAAGTACCACAGTCATTAACCCATGACAGTCTCAGAGGGAGCCCTGTGAATCATCGAGGCTCTGAGGAACAAAGGACCAGAAGAGAGGACCAGCCTTCTGGCAACTCTGCACCAGACCTGACCCTGCCGGGACAGGGCCTGCAGTGTCAATGTGAGTCTAAGTGTAAGCAGGGATGAGTGTGGCAGGAGCACAGCTTCTCCTCCACACCCAGACTGCAATGTTTCCAATAAAGCCCAACTAGTGCCCACGGATCTGTCTGCCATCTTGTGGCCCAAGCATAGGAAAAGAGGTATGAGACAGGGAGAAAGAAGGTGGGATGAGGGGAGAGAGTAGTTGTCTCCATTCTCCACACTTCAGCCTGAAGGAACTTTCACTTCACTTATTTCTGGTCACTCTCTCCCTTACAGTCCAGCTAGAAGGCTCCCTTCCTCCATCCCCAGACCAACTGGGGCAGCTATGTCCAACGTTTCATAATGGGTTAATTGCTCTTTCTGGACCCTACTGCAGCACCCTCTGTTGCCTCCAACCAGTGTGCTGTGTACTGTAATAATCTGTATTCTCTACTGCTGTATACCCATTCATAGCATGATAAATTTGCTGAATTGAATGACAGTAGGAACAAAAATCACAGGAATATAGCTTTCAGCTCAGAGAGGAAGGGTTGTAACCTTCTGACCATTAACGAGGCCACTCACACAAGTACTCCCGCAGCCTGCTCCATCTAGGCTGGGCCCTCTCTGGAGACCTATTCCTCCTCAGACCCGGGTCATACAAGTGGAATAAGGCAGACAAGAAAGACAAGTGGCAGGGCAGAAGCCAAAGAAAGAGGAGAGAGGATTGGGAAACAGTACTGGATAGCGTCCCAAAGCTTTTTTCTTGCTCCCTGGTCTCCAGGGAGAGAGCTACAAAATCTGACTCTATCCCTGTAAAAGAAGGTCCTGTGCTCCACATCCTAGTAATAAGGCCCGACTCCGCCCCCTTAGGATAGATAGACCCTGGCTCCACCTCCAGTGTGTCACTTTGACTCCGCCTCCGTTGAAGGAATGCCCTGACTTCGCTCCTTCCGGGTAATAGGCAAGCCCCACCCCTGGTGCGCGACGGAGTCCCTATGACGTAACGGTAACGGTCTGTTTCCGGGGTGGAGCCAAGGAGGGCGGGAGTTTAGGCTGCGCCGACCCCTCAGCCCCCCTCCAGGTGATCCCCACCCCCGAAATCCTCACCCAGGGGCCCGAATATCCCAGGTCCATGACCGCAAAGCCTTTCTCCCTGATCCCGTAAATGTCCCAGATCCCCGAGGTGACCGACCTCCTAATTCCTTAACGTCTGGTGCCTCCCAATTTTTCAATCCCCCACCCTATCCCGATGTGGCAATTGAGGCTTCCGGGGGGCACCTGCCTCAGATTACCTGAGAACAGGTCAGACGGGTCCTGGGAATGACAGAGAGGGGGACATGGGGTTGGAGAATCCTTGACCCAATCATGCTGCTCCCCAGGAGACGTTCGGAGCCCAGGACATGTCGGGATTGAGGAGATACGAGGTGGCGCTGGAGGCGGAGGAGGAGTGAGTGGAGGCGGGTTCTGCGGAGGAGGAACCTAGCCGCTCCGGGGTGGGGGAGGGCGAGAGTTCTCTGCGGGCGGGAGGCGTGGGGCCCCTCAAGGGGCGTGGGCTGCGAAGGGAACCGCCTCTAAAGGGCGGGGCGGAGCCTTCCTAGAGAGGGGCGAGGCGTCTAAACCGCAGAGTCTGTGGGGTCAGCCCCGCCCCCCCCCGGCCGGCTCTGCCTTCTCTCCGCAGGATCTACTGGGGTTGCTTCTACTTTTTCCCCTGGCTGCGCATGTGGCGGAGGGACAGGAGGTGAGGGGGCTGCGACGCCGCGGACCCGCCCGGGGCATACGAGGCTCAGCCTCGGGGGACGGATGGGGGTAATCTGGGAGTCCCCTCCTTGCCTTATGCCAGTGTCGGGTTGCCCTGCAGCTCGGCGCATCCGCGGGAGCAGAAGTTGGAGCCTCTGCGAGGCCTGATGAGCTGTCTGTCAAGCGGACTGGGCCCTGCCCCCCAGCGCTCGGGTCGCGGCCTCCCTCGCCGCACCCCCGCCGCCACTGCCCAGCCAGCCGGTGCATTAAAGATTTAAACCGAAGTCACCGTGCTGCCCTCCTGACTCTGCCGCCGCTGCCGCCATTCGGTCTGGGAGCCCCTCTACACGCCTGCTTCTCGTTACTGACAGGGCCTCCCTCCCTGATTGGGTGCCCTTCCATATCCAGGCCCCCGTTATTCCTAAGGATCCCTCATCAGTATCAGGCCTCCCATTACTGTCTTTAACTGCCCTCCGCCACCTAACCTCCCCACCCCCTACCCCCCACCCCTCCCTGTAAGTAGCCTATATGCAGAGAACTAAATAGTCCTGTCCTGGTCTTTTCTCCCACCCGTATCCCCACATAGATGTGTTCCACTTCCCTCCTAGAAAGGACTTTGCCAGGTGTCTGAAGCATCTTCTTTGCCTGAGAGTGAATCTAAAATATTTTAAGCCCAGGGTTGTAGGAAGTAGGCAGGGAGGGGAGGGGAAGATTCTTAGAGGCTGACTCCCTCAACCTGCCACAGGGGAATTACTTGGGACGGTTGGAGATCTTTCTTACAGTTAATAACCCAACTTTTGGCTCCTCCAGTCTTTTCCCGGGTTTAAAGATACTTGGCATCAGCTTACCTAACAGTTCTTGCTGTGTCCCTAGAACTCAAAGGCCACTGCTCCTGCCACCCCTTTCTATCTTGTCATCTAGTTAACCTGAGACCCTCTAGGTCCTAAAGTGCTGAGGGTGAGGGCCTCCTGGTGGGCCTGCTTCTGTTAGGGACTGGTTCCAGCATCAGAAAAGGTACCAGAAGATTAAGTGAAAGAGACAGCCCAGTGTATGGATGAGGGCAAAGCTAACTTTTAGCCTGGGACTTCCCCTGCCACAGCAGCTTGTGGCTGGGGAAACCACTTGGCCCTATCTTTGGAGAAGCCAAAGGGGAGAAATTGGTACATACCCAAAAGAACTCATTACTTGCCTTCCCAGGTGTCCGGACCGATTGGTCCAGAAAAGACCATAAAGTATATGGCAGACAGCCAGCTGATGGAGATCTGTAATAAAACAATGGCACCTCAAGAGCTGCACCTGAGCTCTGGGGTACATGTCCGGACTGGAGGGTGGGAGAGAGACCCTAAGGCCTCTGGTACTATCAGTTCAAGATGAGTGACCTCTGGGTTGTGGCCACCTTCAAGAACAGACCCAGACTCTTGAGCCATTTCCTCACAATGCCTACATCAAGAACCCTGTCAAAAGTGGAGTACCCTGTCAAGCCCAGGGCCTACACCTCACCAGGACACTATCAGAATTCCTGAGTATTCACAAGACAAACTCCAGGGAAAGACCTTCAAGCCTCACCCTGGACAGAAGAGAGGAGAAACTTGAAATGTTCAGCATGGGAGGGGGACTGGTTCCTACTCTTGGAACTGATGGTCCCTCCTGATTGTTTCAGCAACCCTGCAGCAGAAAGATGCCCAGGATAGGTTTGGGTCCCTATCCCAAGAGAAGGCCTGCCCCATAGAGGATAGCTGGCCACAGAGCAGAAGGCTGCACAAGGCACCCCCCCTGCAACAACCAGATAAAGTCTGGATTACTGGGTTATGGCTCAGTTTATGTTTCGAATACAGAGCAAGACTTGAGGGTTGAAATCCCCAGACCAGGAGTGGGCAATTCTTCAAGGTGCCAGGGGCACTAAACTTAGCAACTTGCCCCAACCATAGCCAGTTCCCAGCTTCCTTGAAAGCACAAGAAGAGGAGGAGAACTTTTGTTTTAGATGGTGAGGGGAAAAAGGGAATTAGGGCTGGTTATAGGATAGGAGAGAAGAGACAGGGAGGAGATGAGAGGTTGGGGCTTTAGCAAGAGGATGGGATGCAGAGAGTGTAAGGGTTGGGGCCTGGGTTGGGGTAGGGGTGGTATTACAGGACATGGCTGGGGAGCAGGGCCTGGCTGGAATTTGAATAGAACAAAAGAAAGCTCATTGAGCTCTTGAGTCTGATGTCTGCATAAACCAGAGACTGATTCTGGAAACCCCAGGCACCCCTCCTGGCAAGAGGCTGGCATTTCTGGGATAGGACTAGGCAAAAACAGGAAGGTAAGATTTCTTGGGTCTTTTCCCTGTTTGACATCAGCAACCTGGCACCAAAGAACTTTACCTTCTTTCATCTTTCCACCCCATCCTTCCTCCCTGTCTCATCTCCCTGGGAAAAGCAGCCCCTACTTCATCATCCCCAAGGTACCCCAGTACCAAAAAGGGCCTTGTCCTGGCTTCTCACTCTGGATGTAACTGTTCCAGCCAAGACTCATCCTCAGCCAGAAGGACTTGCTTTAGGGACCCATTCTCATCAATTTCTCCTGATAAGACAGGCAGGCTAGGACAGGAAGTATATAGAGGGGAAGATGAAGGCAAGTTGGTGCTGGCCTGCCCTCTGCTCCCACCCCACCCAAAATTCCCCTATCAGAATTTGTGTGTGTTCATATGATTGTGTGACTGGATGATTGTGAAGACACAACTGTGTGGGAGTGGGACTTTGAGGCCAACTGGGGCTATATGATTCTGTCCTTGGTTGTCTGAGCATGTGAGGTTGACTGAGTGAGTGAGGTGTGACTATGAATGTGACTATGGGTATATGAGTATGAATGTCCATCATTGGATGCCACCGTGGATCCTTAGCTGCCCTTACTTGGCCACTATGTCATCAGCCTTCACATCATGCAGTACCCCTCTCTCCAGCTTCTCTGTCCAGGGCTTAGAAGCCATGGGAAATGGCAGCCCTAGAAGAGGAAGGGGTCTGTGGCAATTAGGGCTCAGGAATGTCACAGGATGAGCAATACATCTTCACCTGCCTCTGACTCACCTGGTGCCCCAGGTAAAAGGCACCCAGATAAAAGGTAGGGGAGGAGGAGAAGAGAGAAGTATCCAAGCTGAGCAGCATGAAGGGGCCCTCACCCACAAGCAGCCTCCTTCTGCTACTGCTGCTGCTGACCCCAGACCCTGGAGCAGGTGAGTGCTTGGGGGTCTAGAAGGCCAGGGATTTGGGTAAATGGGGTGGAGGGAAAGGGACCCAGGAAGTCCATCCTCCAGCTGTCTGATAGAAGGGTTTGGGGTCAGGAGTCCTCTGAACACATGGCCCCATTGTCCCCTAGCACTGCTACTGTCACCCAGCATTACCTGCTGTACTCAGCTCTACCGCCAGCCACTCTCGAACAAGCTACTGAGGAAAGTCATCCGGGTGGAACTGCAGGAAGCTGATGGGGACTGTCACCTCCAGGCCTTCGTGTGAGCTCTGACCCTGCCCCTCATATTGACCCCTGACTCTGACCTCAGTCCCAACCTGACGCTGACCCCAACCCCAACCCCAGCCCCAGCCCCAGCCCCAGTTGCTAATTCTGATGCTGACTCAGGTTTTCATTTAGCCTTTGCCCTAACCCCTGGACCCTAACCTCATCTCCAAGCTATGACTATGGCTTTGCACCTTTCCTTTCCCAGGCTTCACTTGTCTCGACGCAGTGTCTGCATCCATCCTCAGAACCGCAGCCTGGCTCGGTGGTTTGAGCGCCAAGGGAGGAGATTCCAGGGTATTCTGCCTAACCTGAATTTGGAGCTGATAGAGAAAATGGACCAGGGGCCCTAATAGCCAAAACAATAAAGCATCATTGGACAGTAGTCTCTGACTGTGGTCTCCAAGTTCTATGCGTTCTCCTGTGAGCCCTGACTCTGAAGCTGGGTAACATGTCAATAAACAGAAGAACCTCTTCATTCTCTTTATTCACATCTTCACAAACCCCTCCAGGGGCAAGGTCAAGAGCCAAGGACCCACACATACTCCCCAGGCACCTACATGCATAAATTTAGAGAACACACATTCCCTACCTCACATACACATGGGCACACATGGACACAAACATACTCATCTACACACATTACTCTGGTAGACCTCCAACTCTGAGATGAAATCAGACGTCTGGACACTTCCAGCTGGCAGGTTGGGAACACAGAGTCTCATAGAAATGGGCTCCAAACAGAACTTCCAGCTGAGGCCACTCCCCGCCCCCCTGCCTCCATGGGGATCTATCCTGCCTGGGTTTTATCTGTCTGTCCATCCACACCAGCAAGACAGAGTTATAGGTGGAATCAGCTGAAGCCCTCCTGGGTCATCTACAGGTTTGGGGCTCCTAGAAGAAGCAGGAGGCAAATCAAGGGAGATAATAGGACTGGATCTTGGCCCAGACACCCTGAGAATGAAGGAAGGGACCCAGCTCTGAGCCCAACACTTCAAGAATGAATAGGGGTGCCCAGCTCTGATTGAACCCCAATACCCTAAAAATGAGGGAGTATAACTAGCTCTAGGCCCAGGTACATTAAGAATAAGGGAGAGGACCCAGCTCTGATCCAAGATACCCCAAGAATCAGGATAGATGTCCAACTCTGAGCTTAACACCCTGAAAATAAGGGGCCCATCTAGGATCCCCAATACTGTGTAAGAGAAGGAAGAGACTCCATTCTGAGCCCAAGGACTCAAGAATGAAAGTTCCATTCCTGAGCTCAGAAGAATGAGGTGACCCAACTCTGATTTCCAACACTCTTACAATGACTAGAGCATCTGGCTCTTAATCCAGACACTCAAAATGAGGGCACACATCTCCAGGTCCAAACCTCCTAGAGGTCCTACTTACCTGGAAGTTTGTCCACTGGCATCACTGGAGCCAAGAACCCAGGCTTTTGGGGTCCATCCTTACCATCTGGTCTCAGTCTCAGCCTAGAGCATAAAAAGGCAGCTGTCTCCCTGACAATGGTGGGGCATCTCTGTCTCCTCCAAAACAGTGTATTAGTAAAGGGTCAGGAGAAAAATCAGTGAAAATAATGAAGTTGGGGGTTGGAGGGAGTAGGGGAATCATTCCAGAATCATAAATTTTTCAGTGGGAAATCATGAAGGGTGGGAATAGGTTTGGTCTGTGGGTATTAGAGCATCTGTGTGGGATCAGAATTTGAGAGCCAATGGCAGTTACTTACCAGAGCCCCAGTGCCAGGGCCCCAGCCGCCAGTCCCAGGAAAGAGAATATTCCCAAAGATGCCAGCACTGCTACCTGCTCCAGGGGGTCTCTGTGGTCTGGGGGAGGGGAGGGTCACATGCCACTGTGAGAGTGAGGCTGCCTAACCAAATCCTTTCTCTCTGGGGCTTTCCTGTCCTCTACAACCTTGATTCACCTGCCCAAGCTCACCAAGTGGCCGTGGATCTGGCAAGAGGGAGGGCCTGGGGGAAGCAGGGCAGTCTGCCTGAGGCTCCTCCTCCAGCTGCTTGTGTGGCTGGCCCCCAGCTGGTATCTCCTTTGGCAGGGGCCCTGAAGGGAGGGGAGACCTGAGAAGAATTGCCCACACGAGGAGGAGCGGGGAAGGGTACCCAGGAGGTGGAAGCTGAAAGGGGACAGCCAGCTTCTGGGGACCTAACAGAGGTGGAAGCTGAGGGGCAGAGCTTAAGCGAGGGCGGGGCCGCAGGCAACCCAAGCTGAAGCGAAGAAGACCAAAGACCCGAAAACCCGTCCAGCTGACAGAGACTGTGGGGCCGGCCCTCCGCCCATGCCCTGGGCTCAGGGGCTCAGTCTCTCACCAATGCTTGGAGTCCCCCAGGCCTCGGGGCTCCAGGCACTCCAGGTGCCAGCATCCAGAAAGTCCCGGGCACTGACTCGTACAGCATGGGGCAGCCCAGCCACAGCATCCGTAATCACTTCCTCCAATCCAGCTGGCTCCACCTGGGAATGAAGATGGTTCCTTGGCCCATTATCCAGGTTGTAAGTGCCAAGACTACCTGCCTTCCAGACTCAGTTAGCAAACAGCACCCCTTCCTCCCAGTCCTGTCCCTGTCAGACTGCTGGAGACATCTGGCCTCATGTGGGGTGGCTGGTGGTGTCAGGTCTACACCTAGTGTTTGAAAGACAAAAGTACATAGTGGTTATGTAGACAGGCTGTGTCATCAGACTGCCAGGGTTCAAATCTTTGCTATATCACTTGGGCTGCTCTGTGCCTCGGTTTCTTCATTTGTAAAGTAGAGGTGAATATACCTGAACAAGATAATGCATGTAAAATGTGTAGTATGGCGCCTGGCGAGCAGACAGTGCTCCATAAATATTGGTTATTATCTGAGGCAGCTGCTCCCCTGACTTGATGCTAGCCAATCTTTAACATCTCCAGAGGTGGGAATTCACTATTATCTTCATCTGGGTGTATGAATGTTTGTATGAGGTTGTGCCTCTGGGTGAAAGGCACTCCTTTTCCTAGAAAAGTTATTTGTAAAAAGCCACTCCTGTCTTCCCACGGATGGGTTTATGTTAGAGTTACAGCCCCCCAGGGCAGAGGCTAGGCCTGTAAGGCCCTGCTCCAACCCAAGCACCCAGCACAAAGGCTGGCCCATGGACAGCACTGTACGGGGGGAGGTTACAGGACTTCAGTGACCTGCTAGTGTGCCAGAAAGTAATGAAGAATAACCAGGAACATGAAACCAGAGGCAGAACCTATAGCCCCAGATTGGGACATACTCCAGGTCTCACCGTGGACCAGGCTGGATGCTGCGCTGGACGGTACTGCAGTCGGAACTTGAGCAGAAAGTGGGGCTGGCGGGGCCAGGAGGCCGGGTATGTCCAGCTGGCACGCAGGCGGCGGGGGTAGCCAGGTACCGACTCTACTCGAAGCCCCTGAGGTGGGTCAGGGCGCACTGAGGGGGGTGGAGACACAAAGTCAGGACAGGCAGCAGGTACCCGTCCCTTCTCCCCACTACCTCCGAAGGGAAGGTGGGTGCATGCCTAAAGGTACCTGAGGGAGGCACTTCCAAGGGGTATGGGGAAATCTTAAGCTTGACCATCCATTGGGCTCAGGACTTGTCTGTCATCCCTATTATAAAATGAGCTGAGATCTAGGGACAGGTTTTTGAAGTGTTTGTTTAGTGAATTAAAGAGTGATTCTGCTTTCTATTCAAGGAAGAAAATTAATTAGCCTAAATTTCAGCTAGAGCTTTAGTTCCCCCCTCCCACATACAGATCAATAGGAAAGAGAGACTAGCAAGGGCTTACACCAGGCAGGGAGGACATGAGACATGGCGGCCTTCAACACAGGGCTAGAAGCAAAGAGGCAACTCTGGGGCTAGGAAGCCAGGAAGGGATAGTGGCAGCAGCCTCTAGAGACTGAAGTAACTCTGCCTGCTGGGCTCTGATCTCTTTGGCTTTTTAGTCTCCATGGGGGCTATCTGTATGTTAAAATGGGGTCTATGTCAGGAAGGAAGTATTTGGGTACTCTGACAGTGGGAGGTTCTGTGTTGGACTATCTGTACTCTGGAGTCCATTTGGGGTCTCTGAGGTGGGGATCTGAGGAAGCAGTAGGAATGAGTACTCACAGATGCTCTGCAAGCTCACATCCAGCAGGCGTGTACTGGCCCCTAGGGGGTTCACCTCAGTCACATTGATTCGGTACTGGCTCCAGAATTCTGCCCCATGGACTACACAGCGGGAAGCCCCTGGGGGATCCTGTGGGCATGGCCAGGGCCCTGTGGATGGACTCATCCTAGGAGGGAGGATGTGATCTTGAGCTTGGAAAGGTTCACTGCAGGACCTAGCTGGAGCCCCCAACCTCTCCGTTATGTCCTACCTCTGGCCATCAGCTCCTGGTACTGTCTTCTTCCTGGCAGGGAAGGGTGCCATCTGAGTTCAGGAAGGAAAAGAGGATCCTCCCTCTCTCTAAGGCCTTCCTCAAGATCTCCCTCACTGCCCCCCATACCCACGTTGTGCCTACACGCCCAAATGTATAGGCACAGGGGCGCTTGTGGCTCAGTCATTTAAGCATCTGACTCTTGATTTCAGCACAAGTCATGATGTCACAGTCATGAGATCAAGACCCATGTCTGGCTCCACACTGACAGTGAGATTCTCTCTCTCTCTCTCTCCCCCTCTGCCCCTTTCCCACTTGTGTGCATGCTCTCTCTCTCTCTCTCTCTCTCTCTCTCTCTCAAAATGAACATTAAAAAAAAATGTATAGGCACACACACCCAATCATGCACACACCTGTAGGAGGTGAGGTAGCGGGTGGGTAAACCGCTGACCTGACTGGGGCTCCAAGTGCAGGAGAAGTTCTCATAGTCAGCTGCTTGGCAGGAGACAACAGGGCGGGCTGGGGGGTCTAGAGGCAGAGGGTACAACCAGAATCTGAGAAGTCCCCAGGTCCTCCCCATCCCAAAGGGCTTACTCAGGTCCTGGACTCCCTCCAAGAGCCCCTTATCTCATCACTGCCACCCAATACTCTCTCCCCAACTCACAGCCCAGCTGTAGGGTCACAATGCCCTTAAGTGCACCATCCAGGGTCCGGCAGATGTAGGTGCCTTCATCAGTGCTGTCTGCCCGGGCCAAGACCAGTTCATGCCCTAGCCCAGAGTCAGGTCCTTGGAGCAGCCTTGTCTCCCCATCCCGAAACCAGGACACCGGGGCCCTGGGGGTGAGATGACGTATGATAGAGGGAAGATTTAAAGTGTAAGCCATGCCACAGCTCTCCATCGGCTTCTCACTGTGCTTGCAATAAAAACCAGAGTCCTTTTGCTGGCTTACAAAGCCCCTGGTGATCTAGCCCTTGCCTTCCTTTCCTTCTTCAGCTCCTCTCTCTCTCCCCTTCACCCACCACAATCCAGTCACACTTGTGTTCTTTCTGCTCAAGAGTATTGAGCTCATTCACACCTCAGGGCATTTGCACTAGCTGTTCCCTCTGCCTCTTTCCTGACCTTCAGAAATTAGCTTCAATATTACCTCCTCAGAGAAGCCTTCCCTGATTACCAATAAAAAGTAACCAATCAGTTATCAGTTATCTCTTCCACATCACTTTCTTTTGATTTTCTGCCCTGCAGGTACTAGTACCTGGCAAGTACCATGCTTATTTGCTTATTGTCCATCTGCCCTACTAGAATGTAACCTCTGCAAGGGCGGGCTTCTTGCCAGGCTTGTGCTCTGCTGGATCCGAGAGCCTAAAATAGACCAGGGACTTGGCAGGTGCTCAATACATGTTGGTTGAAATTTTCTGTTGAATAAGGATGGTTTGAGGATTAGGATAGCTAGAGAGGTGAGAATTATAGACACAGGGGGCAAGGATGGGAGGGACATGAGGACTGGACAGAGTAAGAAAGGGTCATGAGTATCAGCCCAATAGGCAGATGGGGCACTTACCCAGAAGTCACTCCAGGGCAACACAGTGTCATGGACCTGCCAGGCTGCCCATACTGGACCCCTGTGGAGGGCACATCTGAGGAGAGGCTCTTTCTTCCTTTCCCTATCTCCCATCCCAGCCCCCACTCAGTGAGCACAATGGGGTAAGGGGCAGACTTTTAAGCCCTGTGTGTGTGTGTTGGGGGGGGGGGGTCATTGGGTCAAAGCATCATGTTATAATCTGGAGACAGATGTCAGAAGACAGGGTAGAAAGGAAATGTTGCCAGGTTTCATGTCAGGGGTTGGGGAGTCATAGACTAAGCATGGAAAGGGCCCACAGTGAGGGTGGCAAGTCACAAGTCGGAGTTAGAGTCATATAGCAGGATTCTTCTCACCTGGGGGGCCCCAGGCCTGGGGGCAGGGGGAGGAGGTGGACACCAGGGCTATAGCCACGGCCACCAGGACCCTGCTCAGCCCTGAGCAGCTGCTGCTCATCTATGGGGAGAGAGGTAGGGTCAGCAATCCCCCATTCCCAGATTGGAGGCTAAAGCCTGCCTCTTCCTCTTCTAAACTGTGATGTTCTAGGAAGAAAACTAAGGTACCAAATTGGGTAAGGATATCAGAAAATATTAGGGGATCTGATCTAAGTCTCCTTTCCACCATATACCCAGTGCTGCGTGTGCATGCACGCACACACACACACACACACACACACACACACACACCCTCACACCCTCCATCTCAGTGCTGGGCCTAGGGCCCAGAACAAAAGCCGGAGGCGACAGACTGTGCCAGCAGTCCCCCCACACACGCACCACTCTTGGCACCCACCCCTGGCACCAAGTGCTGGCACCAGCGCAGTCACTCCCATTAACTCCTCCAACCCAGCTGTTGGGAATTCCAGTGTCTACCCCCACCTGGCCCAGGACTAGTCTTTGCCTCTGACTGACCTGAGACAGCCTTCATCACCCTTGGGTGGAGGGCTGTCATGGTAGGTCTGAGTCCACTCTGTACTCCTACCATGAGGCCTAGCCCTGCTCTGGCTGCCAGGCCTCTTCTCTCCTGGGCCTGGCTCCTTGGACCACTCATCTGGGCCTGACTCTGGAATCTTGTTGGTCTCGAGCCTGTGAGGCTGGATGGGGCGAGGGTGCAGGCTGAGACTGCAGAGTTAAGCAGATCCAGATGCCTTGGCTGCTGCCAGAGGCTGGGGGCGGGCGAAGAGCCAGGAGATGGAGACAGGGTGTCGGGGAGGGGAGAGGAGGCTGAGAGGAGCTAGGAGTCTGCAGGGAAAGGGGCCTGGAGTGGAGGCTACAGAACCAGGAGATGCTCAGAAATCAGGACTGGGAGGTGGTAGGGGCTCAGTGAGGCAAGGGATGGGCTTGGGCAGCAGGGAAGTAGAAGTGCAGAGGGAGTAAGCAACCATGTGTGTATGGAGGTGGGGGTGCTAGGAGAGAGGGATTCTGGATGGGAGAAGGGCAGGATGAGAAAAGCAGTGGGGAAGTGGCCATGGGGACAGGAGAAGAAGCAGAAGCAGAGAGGGCCCAGGCAGGCAAGGGCTCCAGGAGAGGAAGAGCACAGATCCCTCTCAAGTAGAGCAGAGTAAGGGCCTCCATGTGTCTGTCTGAATGTGTCTAGTGGCTCACCCCTACCCACTCCCCCACCCCCCACCCAGAGAACATTTACCCTACGCAGCCCTGCCCTACCTCGGTGATCCCAGTGGTTGAGTGTCCATGGCCTCCAGGACTTCCTCCCACCAGCTACAGCACCCGTCTCAGCTCCACTCAGTTCTGGGACCCCAGAATCATCCCCTCCTTCCCTTTCCCTCCCCCCGCCCCTCTGGGCCCTAGAGCTCAGCCGCCCTGAGCTAGGCCCCCACCTCCCTCTCTCCTCCTCCCTCCTCTCCTTTCACCCCCCTCCCACCCGAGGCCCTGGGAAGGGAAGAGGCCTCCCCCCAGTCTGGAAATGAAGCCACAGGCACAGCCAGGGCCAGCAAGAGGGAAAGGAGGGCTGCTTATATCCCTGTCAGGGAGAGATTCCCTATGTTTTCACCCAGCCACATTCATGTGTGGACTTAACAGACACAATCAATTAAAAGACACTCCCTTGAACACATGTGGACATAACCAAATGAAAAATCAGAGATTCATGCCCCACTCTTTTCGCTCCCCAGTAAATATTTCCTTAGGGCATAGTTAGGTGTTTTTTGAGGGGAAAGGAGGCCCCAGGTTGGGGGATATAAAGAAAATCCAGAGTCCAGTTCCTCCGCCCCAGGACGTTCCAGCCATTTCTCACCTCCCCCTCCACTCTTTGGGCCCCAGCACCAGGAAATGCCTTTGGTCCCTTGGTGCCAGATACATAAGACCCACACTTACCCTCAGACACACACTCTCAGATACAGCCACTCACAGTCACATGGATACACTCATTGTCACTCAGACTCATACCCTCACGTAGATACACAGATACTTAGCACTCTGCCCCTGCAATAGGGTCACAGCACTCCCTAAAAGCAAATCTTCATCATGGTTTGAGTCCCCTCTTCTAGGGAGCTCTTAGTATGGCAAATCCCACATCTCATCACTGCCCCAGGCCCCCACGTAGCCAAAAAGACAAAGGTGAACAGGGAAGTCAGGCATAGGGGCACAGAGATGCACAGGACATGAGAAGCAGAATTAAAAAGCAGATACACAGAGATACCAGGGGAGACAAAACTGTGAGGAGACACAGAAAATGACAGCTCTAGGAGAACAGTAGTAGGGAGAGAAAAAGACATATAAGGAAACTGAGGGAAACAGAAAATAAGGAGCAGTAGACCAATGACAGGGACTCTAGAGCACAGAAAGGAAGGGAAGCCAAGTGTGTTGGGGTGAGTCTGTCTTTTCTGGACATTAAAATAGAAAGGTCAGTCCCACTGACTATTGAAGTTGGTCCCCAAGTACAACACAGCTCCACTTCTAGTCTAACACAGGACACAGGACACACACATAGTACAAATCTCACTCTTGCTCTGCTACTGCTGAAGTCACACAATGGTACACACAAACCCAGCCCCCGACTCTCACACTGGCAGACAGTCTTAAATCCCACAGAGACCTTCCCAAAATACATTCCCCATGTGGTCACAGGCCCTCTCACACAAACACACAACCCGAAAACTGCACATTGACAGAACACATAATCCCACACTTGCACAGCCACATGCAGACTCAACCACACGCACACTGACACACGCAGTCATATTAACTGCCAGTTGCACCAAGTGACACTCAGTTACAGGTCCACATACTGACATCGAGACACACAGACACACAGACACACACAGACACACAGACACACACACACACACACACACACACACACACACACACACACACACTGACAGTCGGTCAATCACTCCAGGCCCTTCAGATCGTACACTACCCTGCCCCGCCCTCTCCTGGCAAGGCTTCCTCCAATACTCCCGCCGGCCCCACCAGGCCTCACCTTCTGCGGCCTCCGCCGCCAGCGCCCTCCGCCCTCGCCCTCTGCCCCGGCCTCTACTCCCTCTCGCCCCGGGGCCCCCGCAGTGGGGGCGGCTCCACCCAGGCACCAATGGAAGGACAAGGGTGAAAAGGGGGAGGGTCTGGGCCCATTGGAGCCTCCATCTGCCAATCACCGCCACCCCACCTCTGCCGGACACTTCCTGTCCCGTCCGGGACTGAGAGACGGAGTCTGGAGTTAGATTCCTAGGTCCTTGCCTAGAGTCGGGTCCTGGGACCGCAGGACTGGAAGTTTTCAGGCCCCTCTTCCTTCCATCAGTCCAAAAACAAAGCCTCAAGTTCAGTGGCTCAGGAGCCATTGGGCAGGTGACTGGAGGAGCTGTGGTACCCCTGACTCCAGATAAGGACTTGTGTGGTGCGATGGTTCTGAAACTTTGCCGAACACTGTGGTTTTAAAATTGCCAAGCCACACTCCAAACCAATTAAATCCGAATCTCTGGAAACTGGCCTTGGCATCAGTGTTTAAATTTCCCAAATGATTCCAAAATACAGCCAAATCGAGTGTGGGGTCCGGTGTTTGTGTAGGTGTATGCCTTCAGAAACCAGCCAATCACCCAGGGTTCACATCCACTCCCCAGTCACTGGGACCTCAAGGAAGATGTGTACCATGTCTTTCTGAGCTCCTTCCAGAGACTCCAAGTCCCAGACCCTACCTGTTCAGGGTCTCAAGAAAAAACCCTGGACTGGAAGGCAGGCAGCCAAGGTTCTCCTGGGCCAAGTCATCACTGTCTAGTCTTGGCATGATAGCCCCTGCCAAACTCAGGTCCCTTGAGAGAAGATGAAGATAAAAAGCCTCTGGCCATCCTTGCATTGCTCACAAGCCCTATCCTCACCTAAAAGTTTGGAGGATACTAGGTGGCATCAGGTCTCCTGGGTTGCATGCCCCGTTACTGTTACAGTCATACATTCTTGCCAAGGAAACCATCCAGAGGAGAGGGAGTAGAACCCAGGGTCCCTCCAAAAACCACCCCCTCCTTCTAGGTGCTACGGCTCCTAACTCTGATAGCCCCTTCCCTGCCAGAGCTGTTTTTTTTCCTTTCTTCCCCTGCAATGACTGGGGCACATGGGGAACACAAGTGTGCAGAGTCTGCACATATATACTGCACGTGAGAGTCTAGAGAAGGACACAAAGCCATGTACACTCCCTACCCGCCCCTTCAGCCCCTGTGGGCTGGAGCAGAGCCAACCTGCAGTCTCTCACAAAGCTAAGGTTCTGGCCAGCAGCCCAGTGTCTGGCCACTGACCACCGGTACCAGGATCTTGCTCACCAGCTCCCCACCAAACCCTCAGGCCCAGGCTTGATGAGCTGACACCCTAGGGGTGGCAATAAAGGGTGCTTTGGCTTTCCCAAACCCTTAGCCACAGACAAGAACACAAGATTTTAAAAGTTTCTTAAACTGTGATGCCTTTGTTTACTCCAGGAGTAAAAGAATCTATAGGCCAGACATAACATTAAGTATTAATTTTGTTCAGAGATTTGGGGTGGAATATTTGTACTCTAAGTTTTTGCACATCTGTAGACAAAGGAAAGTTGTGGCTGGCACTGTGCCTTTAACCCAGATCCCCAAGGGTTATAGTTCATAATCCTCTGGCATTAGACTATGTGATTAAAGTTTGAGAAACACAGTTTAGTTTTATTGATCCCACATCTTCCCAAACCCTAGGCCCTGGTTCCCTCAAGCAGAAGGCCCTGTGGTCAGCGTGGTCAGGCGATGGTTGCTGTCTCCCTGTCCTTCTGCCCCAGGCAGTAATGAACCTCAGGAAGCATCCTTAGTCTCTCTGCAGCCTGAAAGGGAACAGGGGCAAATGAGGGAGGATAAGGGCTGCCCAGAATGGTGGTATGAAGTGGTATGAGTAGAACAGTGGTAATGAGTGCCTAGAAGACAGCGGAGGGAAGGCTTGTAGGACCAGAAGGCTGAGGATAAGGACTGCCAGAATAGCCAGAGGCTAGAGCTGAGCAGCTCCTGAGTCCTCAGGAATGCCTATGTTATACAGGTTCTCAGGGTCATGATCACTGGGCTCCTTTGGGGAAATGGGAGAGAAAAGGGAACACAAGGAACCAGGGTGCTCTGAAACCTGACCTGCTCAGGGGTGAGGTCCCTCTGTGCCTGGGCAAGCATTTCATAGCCAACCATGAATTTCCGGATGGTGGCAGAGCGCAGGAGTGGAGGGTAGTAATGAGCATGCAACTGCCAATGGTCCCAATTGGCTCCAGCCTCTGATCCTGTGGGAGCACCTGACAGGAAAAAGAGATAATTGGGGAGGGCCATTTTTTAGTTCTATAGACTAGCCCCGACACCCAAACCAGGCTAGGTACCTGAAAACTACATCTCCCAGCATTCCCTGCCAGTGAGTAGGCCAGACATTGGAAAACACTGGGAGACATAGTTGCACCAAGTTTGCAGTTCCACCTTCAGTCCCAGCATCCCTGCTCTGGACACTTCCCTCAGCAAGTATTTCAAAGCCCGCTGGGGGTTGCAGTCCACTGAGCTAGGTCTCAGGACCTCAGAAATGGTGTTGGGGCTAGACATGGGTGGGGCTCAAAAAGCCTTACCGTGCCAGCCCATGGAGTAGGGAAAGGATGTCTCAAATAGGTTGTCATACTTGGTTAAGAGCTTCTTCATGATGGAGGCTAGATCTGGAATCAAGAGTCTGACTCTCAGCCTGAGGCGCAGATGCTGGCCCTATCAGAGCCATCTGTACCCAGTGCCTGGCCCCAGGGTCCCAGTTGGGACACTCACCATCACGCTCAGCAGGGGTCAGCTCAGGCAGACGCCGCACATGCCTACGGGGCAGCAGCAGTGTCTGGAAGGGCCACACTGCCCAAAAGGGGACCAATACTAACCAGTGCTCACTGGTTAAGACCAGACGTTCCTGGCCAGACCAATTGGAGATGAAGTCATCAAGGTGGAGGGGTGGGGGTTGTCAGCAGATAGGCAGGAGAAGAAAAAATATACCCAGAATCTAATGGCTTCTTACCACCTCCACCACTACCATTCTAATCTAACCCACCATCATCTTTCCTTTAGATTACTGCTATGGCTTCCCATCAAGTCTCTCTGCTATTTTCCTTCTATCGTCCTTCACACACCTTTCTCTTTTGGGGTGAGGTTAGGGGCTCCTTGGGGAAACAGGGTCTGGCTTTCTCCTACCCTTCTGAGCAGCTCCTGGTGGCCATACTCCATAAGCAGGGGCTCTCCATGCTGACTTTGATAGGCCCGCTGAGATCGCTCCTCACGCTGGGCAATATCTGGCAGGAAACTACTGGCCCACACCTATCAAGGGGCAGGAGGAGAGAATAGGCAGATAGATCCTTCACCCCCAAGCCTCCACATTACAAGCATACTTACTCTGTCCCTCTAGTTCCCTTCCCCACAGGACTGTCTTGGACTCACCCCAGAAATCCGCTGGAGCCCCTGACTCACTTACCTGACAGTGGGGGTGGGGGTTGGAACAGCCCATCATGGCCCCTTTGTTTTCAAAGATCTATCAAGTAGGGATAGGGAGCTTTAGTAGCCAAAGAGACACCAAATCAGCCCCTCCAGACCACACCCTGTGAAAACAGGAATACCACTTCCCAGAACCAAAGCTGCACCACCCCCTCTCTGCCCATTCGGGGAAAGGTGCGACCTCACAGACCTGCACCCAAGGGTACTGGGCACCCAGCTCCTCTGTCACTGAGGCCCAGGCATCGACGACAGTGCGGATCTCAGGGACTGACATGAGTGGCAGTGTTACATCCGACCAGGGGTGGAAGCACATGACCTTACTAGGTGGTGATGGAGGGAGAGATGACAGATATAGGGCTTGGCTGTGCTAGGGGCAGGGTCCAACTCCCGTGCTCAGTCCAAGCCCTGGGTTGAAGGTAAGTGAAGAAATCCATAGTTACCAAACTCCTCGAGCAGCCTCTGCTTGGAAAAGGGGATGATCACTGGGTCCTGAGAAAGAGGGGTATCACTCTCTGCAGCAGAAGTCCCCCAAGAGGTCCAGCCTCTCTTTCCAACAGCATCTAGAGCCAGGTTACCTGGACTGGGGGCATCAGGCTGCAGAGCTGGGAAGTCGTTGTCAAACAGGAAGGTGCCATCATAGTAGGGATTCACCTACTGACAAGAATGGGCTAGAAGCATTTGCTGCTTCATACCCACCTGTCATCTGGCAGGCTTCAGGGGCTGGACAGGTTACAAGGGAGTGTGGAAGGCCTGCTGTGGGATCAGAAAGACTTGGTGCGACATGACCCAGAAGGAGGTCCACTTCCTTGTGGGTGAGGGGCAGCTCTAAGGGGAAGCTACTACTCCTGGCCCAGCTGCACATGTAGGTTCTAAAGTCTTACCTCTCCATTGGCCCGTGTGGCCCCGGGACACAGAGGGTTGTGGGGGTCGTGGCGGGGAACTGTCTTCAAGAGCGGGGGCTCTACTTGCCCCTGCCAGGGCCGCTTCATGCGGTGAGCTGACACCAGCACCCACTCATCTTGTAGTGGGTTATAGCGGATATGCTGATGTTCTGGGGACAGAGAGGCACGATCAGTCAGCCAAACTCTCAGACCACCTCTGTCCTAGGTCTCACTCACTAGCAGGCCCAAGTTCGGAAGCACCCTCTTGGCCCTGTCCCGTTCAGGAAGGAGCGAAAGGCCGGGGCTTGAGCTTTTCCAGCTCCAATTAACCTCCGGCCCCAACTCAGGCGTGTCCCTTCGTCTCGCAGGCCTGCCTGGGTGGGCGCGCGGACCTGGGGGTAGGGACGATAACTTCCTAAGGAAAGGGAGGGCTCGGTTCCGCGTCCCAGCGAGTCCCAGAAGCCCTGCGGTTACCGCTCGCCCGGAAGGCTGTGGCCGTGGCGTCCGCCTCCGACGCCTGCTGGCGCTGCTCAGGAACTGATCCGCTGCGCGACATCAGACCACTTGCGGGTGTGGAATTCGTCTGAAAAGTCAGCAGCGCGGACTCTTCCCACCCTCTGGGTATGCCCCGCCTCTCCCCCGGTGATTGGCCATATGCCTGCACGTGACTGCGTAAGGGCCCGCCCGCTCAACCGCGGGCGGGACTCTGGAAAGCCTGGCATTTTGGGGGGTGACTTTGGTCCTCCCCGTACACCCCAGGGCTAAGTTACTACCCTAGAAGAATCTCTGTAAAAGCTGCTTATGGCAGATTCCTCAGCTCCAAGCTGCTTAGAAGATTTCTTTGCTCTATTCGAGGTCATTTGTTTAGCAAATATTTACTGAATATCTATGAATATTTACTGTGTGCCAGACACCTAGGCTCCACGTAGGACAAAGGGATCCTCTACACAAGTCAGGCATGGCCTCGGCCCTCCCGCGGCTTAAGTTCTACGGCCAAGTAAGGATATAACCCTGGATCCACAATCACCTCACTTACTTGCTCAATGCTTATGGTGTAGAGGAGGCAAACTAGCATGGCGGTGAGGGTGGGATTGATCTGCTTCAGCTGTACCCCTGGCCTCAGCTGTTACATGGAGGGGTAAATACTTTACCAAAATCATACCCCATCCCCTCCAGGCAGGAGAACAGGTTTGGGGGAAAAAAAGGCTAAGTAGCCATATTCTCTCTCTTATATGCTCATGCCTAAAGCACAAGAAGTGGGCAGTGTGAGAGGGCTACAAGAAACCTGAAAGTGGGGAGAGGGCTTGACTATCAGTAGCTCCAGCCACCATCTAGGTGGGATCAGGGGTGTTTCCTTTACATACCCCTTTCCCTTCTCCCAATGTTTCCTTGGATCAAACCAATTGGCTAATACTAGGATAAAATTCAAATCAATCCCTCTGCTGGCACATTGATTTATTATTTTAAGATTTTATTTTAAGTACTTACTACACCAAACGTGGGGCTCAAACTCATCACCCCGAGATCAAGAGTTGTAAACTCTTCTTGGGATGCCTGGGTGGCTCAGTCGGTTAAACATCCGACTCTGCCCCTCCCCTACTTGTGCTCTGTATCTCTCTCTCTCAAAAATAAATAAACATTAAAAGAGTTGTAGACTTTTTTTTTTAATGTTTATTCTTTTAGAGAGAGAGCACAAGCAGGGTAAGGGTGGGGGGTGGGGTAGAGAGAGAGAGAGAGACTATCCGAAGCAGGCCCCCACACTGATAGGGCGGAGCAGGACTCAATCTTGATGCAGGGCTCGATCTCACCAACTCCTGAGATCATGACCTGAGCCGAAATCAAGAATCAGAAGTTCAACTGACTGAGCCACCCAATGCCCTTCCCCTAGCACTTTTTTTTTTTTAATGTTTTATTTATTTTTAAGAGAACGCAAGTGGGGACGTGGAGGAGGGACAGAGAGAGGAGGACAGAGGATCTGAAGTGGGCTTCTATGCTAACAGCAGCAAGCCTGATATGGGGCTTGAACTCACAAACTGTGAGATCATGACCTGAGTCGAAGTTGGACACTCAACCGAGTTACCCAGGTGCCCTCTCCCCTAGCAATTTTAGAGAGATGTCTAAATATTGTTTGAACCTCCTCCTCATTCCACAGTGAGGAACAGAAGCGTCAAGTTCACCCAGAGGATGACTGGCCAAGCTAAAATTTGAACCCAAGTTTCCAGATTCTTCTCACTGCTCTAAAATGGCTCTGAGATTTCAGTGAGACTCAGGACAGAGCTTGGCAGTAGCAGGAAGGCCCCTTCCCCCAACCCAGGCCAGGTCAACCCAGGTGTTTTGCAGCTCAAATGCAAAAACTGGGTCACAGTTCATTTACCTAATCTCTGCCCTAGGTCCTCAGACTGGAATCTGAAGAGGCCACTAGGTAGGCGGCAGGGAGCAGGGAACTGAGAAACAAGGATTTTACACGTACCACTGGCTTTTCATCCTTGGGGGTGGGGTGGGGATGGAGCTGAGATACAAGATTTGCTTTCCTTTCTCTCTCAGCTATCTTTGTTGTTGGGGTCACTGGATTTTGGAGGCAGCTCCATTTTTCCAAGAACACCAATGCTTTGGTGCCACTTCTTGGATCATACCAACTAATTCCTAATCCCTTTCAGAAACATCTCTTCAGGAACATTTCCAAACCTCCCCTCTGTCTCCCCAAGATCACTTTTGGGGGAAGAATAGAATGGCTGAGATGGGGCCTATGGAGCTCTCTGCCTATAAAATCCCAGAGGAGTGATCTCTTCTGCAACATTGTTAAAAAGAAAACCACAGGCCCAAACTGGCATCACTTAAGTGGAGTCTCCAAACTGGGGCTTAATGCCTAAACTAATTGTGGTTTTGATGAGGGAGCAAAAGGCAAGCTGAGGGCAAAGCGCATGTACACACACACACACCAGGTAGGATATGTGTGATATTCCTCAGGCATTCCTGGGCTGCCCAAGAGCAAAGGAAAGGAAAGAAAACAAATGCCCAACTGACAGAGATCACAGTCATACAGCACATGAGTCTCCATCGGTTTACAAATATCTTAGTAAATTACAAGAAAAAGGCAATCTTATCAATAGCCTAATCTCCAGAAACCTACAGACCCAGTTTCCTGGAACCCCTAGTATCACCCTCCCCTCCATGGTGATACAGGGTACAAAGGGAAGAAGGAAATGGCAGGTAAAATTAAATTTCCTCATAACCTGCAGCCCATTGACAAATACTTGAGGTAAAAATAGAGTGTAACTTTTCTCCAGGAACCTCCTACTGTTTTAATGTTAATGCCTTACTAGAGGGAAAACAACCTTAGCTTGGCAATAGCAAGGTGGCAGGCATCTTTTGTATAAGTCTTCTTTAGCATATCAAAGTCCTCCTGTAGGTCTCCCTTTTGCCTTTACCTCCCTCAACTCCATAGTAGGTAACCAGTCACTCTGCACAATCCCAGTGCAGCTCTTTCTGCCCACGAGTCTTGTTCCTGTGCTTTAATAAAATCACCTTTTTTGCACCAAAGACGTCTCAAGAAAATTCTCTCTTGGCTGTCAGCTCCAAACCCTCATCACTATAAAACCCCATCGGTTTCAACCTTCCCAGAGATGTAGTCTTAACTGGTCAGTCAGGAATTTTCTAATTAGCACCAATGGGGCCCTTTCCTTCCCCCAGAGGAAGATAAGGTAATCTGCATGGTAAGATCCCCTGCTCTTCCCCCTAACAGAAAAGAAACTTGCCTGGAACAGTCCTTTTCTTTTGCTAAAAACTTTTTTTTCCAGATTTCTTCCTATAAAAATCTTCCATTTTGTGTATCTCTTGCTTGGAGGTCCTTTCTACTTGCTAGATGGGGTGCTGCCTGATTCATGAATTGTTTAATAAGGCCAATTATATCTTCAAATTTACTTGGTTGAATTTTATTTTATTTTTTAATCTTTAATGTTTATTTATTTTTGAGAGAGACAGAATGCAAGCAGGGAAGGGGCAGAGAGAGTGGGAGACACAGAATCCGAAGCAGACTCTAGGCTCTGAGCTGTCAGCACAGGGCTGGATGCAGGGCTCAAACTCACAAACTGTGAGATCATGACCTGAGCTGAAGTCAGATGCTTAACCGCCTGAGCCACCCAGGCGCCCCTCGGTTGAATTTGATTTCTTAACAACATCTGGAGAATATGGCTGTGACCATTTTTTTTAAAGCATTGTGTGCTATCCTTGTGAAAGACCAAGGGAGCCACAGGCCTAGACAGTCCCAGAGGGCTTTGCTTGGAACAGGGGTGCAGAGACCAGATTTTGGGGTTAGCCCCTCAGCCTCAAGGTTCTTAAGAGAATGGGCAGCTCAGAAGCATCACAGAAGCCAGAGCCAATACAAAAACATGTTCCCTCCACCATGCATTCCCCTCTAGATAATCCCTTCTTTATCTTTCCCTTCTTGGCCAAGTTTCTCAGAAAATAGTCCAGCTTCCCAGCCTCTACTCTTACCTACACGATACACTGTAATATGTCTAGCAGCCTGTAATAGGTTAAGTAAACTTACTGTAGCAAACAACACCCCCCCCACCCCCCCCACCCCCCCCCACCCCCCCCCACCCCCCCGCCACTCACTGGCTTAGCAAGTGTATTGTGGGGGGAGAGGCGAAGCAGCATTCAAAATTCTCCACTACTTAATTCCCTATTACTAAGATATTAGATGGGGGAAGAGTAAGAATGTAAAGAATTTCACAGAGGACGTTGGGAGCCAGACCTGGAAGTGGCATACCTCATTCCTGCCTATACTTCATTGGCCAGAACACAATCATATGGCTTCATCTGCTACAGAGTATACTGTGGAATGTAATATGGCTGCCCAAGAGCAAAAAGAAATAGATTTGTATAGCATCATCTCTGCTGCATGCCCTTACTGAGAAACCTAATGACCATTTCCCATCATTTTATCAGACCTCTTAATTACATTTGACTGTGTTGACCCTTCATTCCATCACTATCATGTGTGATGCTGTGTCCTTCTAGTTCTTTTCTCCTTTGTGTTTTATTTATGTAACTAACACATATGACACCACTTGCCAGGCACTAATTGCTTTATAAATATTAACTCATTTAACCTTCATCACAATTAAGGTATGTACTATGAGGTAGACACTTTTATTCATCCCACTTTCCAGATGAGAAAACCGAGTCACAGGGCTTAAGTAGCTTACCCAAGATCACACAACTGGTAGGTTGGCAGGAGCCAGTCTTTTAACAACCAATCCAGTTCCAGCGTTTCTTTCTTAATCACTGCACCCTGCTGCCGCTTTTCTCTTTTGCTTCTCTTCCTTTATCATTCCCCTCCCCATAACCCTGTTGGTGTACAATGCTCTCCTCTCACATTTTGTGCTCCAAAACAAAGAATGAATCGTAGGCCCCAAAAGGCCCCAAAAGACTCCTTGCTGTCTCTTCATAGTGCTTTTGTTCTTACAGTACGTCTCATTCGCTGAATGCCCCTCCCCATTTTTCTAAACACCATTTAGAGGCGTCACCGCCTCCAGAAAGCCTTCCGTACTTTTCCTAGGTAGAAGCGCCTCCTCCCACTTTTTGTGCTAGCAAAGATCACAATCACAAGTCGATCGCCTGCTGCAAATTTGAGAAGGGGGCCAATCCACTCTGCTTGTCACAGCCACCTACCCCGACCACCACCCACACGCGGTAAGGAACTCGGAAAGACCTCGCTCTTAGGCCCTAACACTGACAGCTAGGAGGGTTTAGCCCCGTCCCATCGCGTCACGCGCGCAGCTCCACCCCACTCCTCGGCGCTCCACACTCCCCGCGAGGAAATGGTTCAACCCAAGGGGGTGGTGCCCGGGTGTTCGGACTGTTCTGATTGGCCAGGGCGAGCCGTACCACGACTGTGGCGGGGGTACGGTTGTGAACTGCGCGCCGCAGGTTTTGAGGCAGTAAAAGTCACAGCTCCAGGCCCCGGTTTGTTCCTTCACTTCTCCCTGCTAGGACGCCTTCCGGGATGCAGTGGGCCGTGGGCCGGCGGTGGGTGTGGGCCGCGCTGCTCCTGGCTGCCGCTGCTGTGCTGGCCCAGGTGGTCTGGCTCTGGCTGGGCACGCAAAGCTTCGTCTTCCAGCACGAAGAGATCGCGCAGCTGGCCCGGCAGTATGCGGGTGAGCCGACGGGTCACCGGGGGAGCGAACGGGTGGAGGGCAGGGGTCTGGGGAGGCCCGAGCTTAGTTGGGAGTTTCAGAGACGTCTTTCCCGAGTTCCGAGTGATTCTAGCTTAGATTCTGTTGTTCCTCTGCCTCCGCCAGGGTTGGACCACGAGCTGGCGTTCTCTCGGCTGATCGTGGAATTACGGCGGCTGCACCCAGGCCACGTGCTGCCCGACGAGGAGCTGCAGTGGGTGTTTGTGAACGCGGGCGGCTGGATGGGCGCCATGTGCCTTCTGCACGCCTCGCTGTCCGAGTACGTGCTGCTCTTCGGCACCGCCCTGGGCTCTGGCGGCCACTCGGGTCAGTGCTGGCAGCGGGCCGAACTGGGAGGCTGGGGCTGTACAAGGGTCCATGCCCTCCTTTCGGATGTTTGGCCAAGACATATATTGGTGCTGATACCCTGATATTCGGTGTCCATCTGATTGTCCCTCAGGGCGCTACTGGGCTGAGATTTCCGACACCATCATCTCTGGCACCTTCCACCAGTGGAGAGAGGGCACTACCAAAAGTGAGGTCTTCTACCCAGGTGGGTCCCTTCATTCTGGGGTGCCCATAATTGGAGGAGGGTCATGGCATGGAAAGGGGGTATGTTGGGGGCTCTCCCCTCAGTTCCCTTACCCCTCAGATAAGCCACAGGTCATTATTGGTTGAAGCAGGTCCAAGGGCCCCTGTCCAAGGACTTCTGTCAAAAGGAAACAAAACTTAACCACTTCTTGTTAACCACGTCCGATTTTTATATACCAAGACACTGTTTTATTCATCCAATATTCCAGCAGTTGTTGGAGAGACAGTTGGGTAATCAGATATGCTGTCATACCCCCAAAGACAAGACAGACAGTTGTCTTCATTTTTTCTATAGTGAAACATTTTTTTACATAAAAAGTAGACCTATGGATTTCCACATAAGTTTCAGATTGATAAGTTATAGGCATGACAGGCATTATAATTGAACATTTCTCAGACAGCCACACAAGTCTTATAACCACCCCTCCCTATCTAACAGGCCCAGCCCAAGTTTAGCTAAATTTCTGCCTGACATGAGTGAGGCTTGGGAATGCAGACTTCCAGGACTCCCATACAGTGGCCCCTGGCCATGTGAGGTGGCCCTCCTTGGCTTACCCCCAAAGAGGACATGAGCCAGGTGATGCCACAGAGGAAAACTTAGGAGTGGCCATCTTGGCTTCTTACTCTTCCAGATGGGCGACCAGGCCAGTGAGGTAAGGCTTTTTCCTTTCCTGATGCTCCTGCTCTGTTTCTTGCCCCTAGACAGCCCACGGGCTAGGGAGGTGGCAGCAATGGAAGGGCTAGGCTCCTTATGTGGGTGCTCCCTGTCCTCTAGGGGAGACCGTGGTCCACGGGCCTGGTGAGGCAACAGCTGTGGAATGGGGGCCAAATACATGGATGGTGGAGTATGGTCGGGGTGTCATCCCATCTACCTTGGCCTTCGCACTGGCTGACACAATCTTCAGCACCCAGGACTTCCTCACGCTCTTCTATACTCTTCGCGCCTATGCCCGGGGCCTCCGGCTTGAGCTCACCACCTACCTCTTTGGCCAGGACCCCTGACCAGCCAGGCCTGAACGAGGACCTGTGGATGGACAGGAGCAGGCAGGCCTGCATACATCCACTTTCTGGAGCCCATGTGAAAAGACAGGGACACAACATGCAACTACTAAGTTCCTGATGTACGAGCAGGGACACACATGCTTATGTAACCAAATACAGAGACTCGTGGGAACATATGGGACATACATGCAGATACAATCCCATGTGTACGGCAGCATCATACGTTCACAACCATCCAGAGAGGGAACCCTACATGTACCAAGGGGCCAGTCATATTCAGACATACCACAAGCTTGAATCACTAACTCAAGCCTTTTCCAGAGCTTTCCTGCCACCAGTCAAGGCTCTGGAGTTGGTGATGGGTGTAGGTATTATACTCTGTCTGGGCCTGACCCTTCAACCCAACAGCAGCTGAGGTGGGAGCTGCCTGTGGAGGCCCCCCTCATCTCCCCATCCTCACCATATGCCTTACCTCATTCTGTTCCCCTTACTATGCAAGTGTTCTCATGGCCTGTCCCCACTCTTAGCGACTAAGTCAGCTGGGAGAACTGTAAGAATGGAGAATGCTGAGGTCAGGGTCCTTCTATCCTGAAAGACCCCATGCCTTTCCCCATTCGTCCCTTAGGAGTGTGACTGGGGGAGGCTGGCCTCAGCTCAGGGCCCACTGCTGGGCAGAGGACCTAGAGAAGTTAGCCTAGGTCCAGGGGCCATCCCTGGCCTACAAAGGCCTTTTCTGCACACGTACACCCTCATCACAGCTTCCACATACTGCCCTTGATGTCTGTCCACCTGTCTCTGTTAATAAAGACTTGTTGAACAGTCATTTCTTTGTGTGTCTGAACAGCAGGAAAACCTGCTAACTTGAAGAAATGCAGGGGTGGGTAAGATGGTGTGTGTCTTGGTCTTGCCTTCTGCCGGTGCCATTCTGAAAATAGTCCTGGAGTCCGGTCCTGGGTGGCCACGGGGTGGCAGTGTATACCCACTTTTGGGCTAATGGAGGCACGATAATCATTTTTGTCTTTCCAGTATATCCTGTCCACCCCCACCCAGAGTAGAAAGTCTTAACTTCTCCAGGACACCTGACTTGTAGAGGCCCACAGGGGTAGAGAGCAGACATACCCCCTGGTGGTGTCTGAGGTGGGTGAGGCAAAAGAGGTGTGTAAGGTACACTCATCCCAGGGACTCTGCATTTGCCTTCTTAAATTTTGCGCTTTGACACCTCACCTACCTCACCTTCTCTGAGGTTGAGTAAGATCCAGGCCACTCTCACTTCTTAGGCCTCCTGATATATCAAAAGTGGAAGGAACATGGTTATAAAAATTGTAGATTCTAAAAACTCAAATTTCTAGTGAACGAAATACAGAAGACTACATGTACGGCCATTTGGAAACAACATCAAAAGTTTATAAATTTCTGGGGTGCCTGAGTGGCTCAGTCAGCTGAGGGTTGAGTGTCTGACTTCAGCTCAGGTCACGATCTCACAGTTCGTGAGTTCGAGCCCCGCATCAGGCTCTGAGCTGATAGCCCAGAACCTAGATTCTGCTTCGGATTCTGTGTTTCCCTCTGTCTGCCCCTCCATTGCTTGCACTCTGTCTCTTGCATTGTCTCGAAAATAAATAAACGTTAAAAAAAATTGTTTTTAAGTTTATAAATTTCTTCCTCTGAGTGCATGTGAGGCCCAGGCAAGATGACCATTCCAACACCCCATTCGCACCATCATGTTGGCCATGACAGAATTTGGCCGAGGCCTCGACAACAATGCAAAGCCAAACCTCAACAATGCAAAGCCAAACCTCCAAGGATTTCTCCCACCCTGTAATCCAGTTCTCCCTCTATGCTCAGAGCCCACATCTATCAGAAATGCCCTGGAAGCTTCCCTTATAATCTCCCCCTTCCCTTCCACATAAGACTCTGCTTCCAGGCTCCTCCTGTCTCAGCTACTAGGTCCAGTGGCTATTTCTTAACTTTAATTTGAAACACTCTTAAAACACTTTTGGCTTCTAGGACACTACTCTTCCTAAAATTGCCTCCTTTGCTTGATCTTTCTTATCTCCAGCCTTTGACTTCCCAAGATTTAATTCTCAAACTTCTCTGTACCCTTCCCAGGAGTTCTTAACCATTCATGACTTTATTTATTTTTTTTTAATTTTTTTAACGTTTTATTTATTTTTGAGACAGAGAGAGACAGAGCATGAACGGGGGAGGGGCAGAGAGAGAAGGAGACACAGAATCGGAAGCAGGCTCCAGGCTCTGAGCCACCAGCCCAGAGCCCGATGCGGGGCTCAAACTCACGGACCGCGAGATCGTGACCTGAGCTGAAGTCGGACGCTTAACCGACTGAGTCACCCAGGCGCCCCCATTCATGACTTTAAATACCATCTGTGTGCCTTTTTTGAAAGTAGTTTTATTGAGGGGTACCTGGGTGGCTCAGTTGGTTAGCATCTGACTTCAGCTCGGGTCATGATCTCAACAGTTGATGGGTTCGAGCCTCACATCCGGCTCTCTGCTGTCAGCCTGGAGCCTGGATTCTGAGTCTCCCTATTTTTCTGCCCCTGCCCTGCTCATGCTCTGTCTTTCTCTGTCCCTCAATAATAAAAAAGTTTTATTGAAATATAGTTAGTATAACATTAAGTTACTTAAAGGTGTACAGTATAATGATTTGATCTATGTATGGTGAAATGATTACCACAATAAGTTAACATCCATCACCTCACATAGTTACAGATTCTTTTTTTCTTGAGATGAGAACTTTAAAGATCTCTCTTAACAACTTTCCAATGTACAATATAGTATTTAATGTACTAATATACTACTAATATAGTATAAGAGCACTAAGCTTCACATTACATCCCCAGGACTTATTTATAACTGGAAGTTTATGCCCCTTGGCCACCTTTCTCATTCCTCCATTCCACCTCTACCTGCCCATACCCCCTGCCTCTGGCAACTCTTAATCTGTTCTCTGTTTCTATGAGTTTGGGTTTTTTTTAGATTTCACATATAAGTGAGAACATAACAGTATTTTGTCTTCATCTTGACTTGCTTCACTTAGCATAATGCCCACAAGGATGAATGGATTAAAAAAAAAAAGTACGTACATGTGCTGGGATATCATGCAACCATAAAAAAGGAAACCCTACCACTTACAACAACATGGATGGACCTCAAGGACCATCTGTACATCTTGAATCCTAGTTTGTTTGGTTTTTTTTTAGCTTTTTAATGTTTATTTATTTTGAGAGAGAGAGACAGACAGCGAGCAGGGAGGGGCAGAAAGAAAGGGAGACACAGAATCTGAAGCAGGCTTCAGGCTCTGAGCTGTCAGTACAGGGCCCGATGTGGGGCTCAAACTCACAAACTGTGAGATCATGACCCGAGCCAAAGTCGGACACTCAACCAACTGAGCCACCCAGGCACCCCTTGACTCCTAGTTTTTTATCTTAGCCTAAACCTTTCAGCACCAGATTCAGATATCTGACTGCCTCCCTCTCCCCTGTCTAATTGGCATCTCAAACTTAAAATGGCCACGCAAACTGATTTATCTCCCAAACCAACGCATCTTACAGTCTTTACTGTCTGAGTTAAAGGTACCTACATTTACTCAGCTGCCAAAAACCTTGGAGTCATCATAGATACCTTTCTTTTTTTGAGATTTTATTTTTAAGTAAAAGTACACCAGCCAGGCTCCCCATCTTGGATATCTTTCATTCTCACATCGAGAGAATGAGAATGAGAATCCAAACCATCAACAGATCCTGTCAGTTTTATCTTAAAAACATATCCAGAATCTACCTATGTCTTAACACTTCCATTGGTACCACCTGGTCCAAGCCATCATCGCTTGCCTGGATTACTGCAATAGCCTCCTAAGTGATCTTTGTGCTTATATCCTGTGTGGAGGATTCTCTACACAGTAGCCAGAGTCAAGACTTCTACTTTCTGCTCAGACATTTCTTTGTTGTTTTGTTTTGTTTCCTTTGCTCAGACGTTTTCAATGGTTTCCATCTCATTTAGTCCTTTCACTGCCTCCAGGAACCTACTCCCAAGGCCCATGTTACCTATGGACCAAACATCCAACCATTTACCCCAGCCACCCTAATTTAGCTCAGTGGCTTCCTTGCTTTCCTTCTGACACATCAAGCAAACTTCCATCTCAGGATGTTCGTACCTGCTATTCTGGCTGCAGAGCTCTTCCCTAGGTATTCCTATGGCTCTCTTCCTCCCCTCCTTCAATTCTTGCTTCTTCCCCTAACATTTCTGTAATAGCAGCCTCTCTCTCTCTCTCTCTCTCTCTCTCTGTGTGTGTGTGTGTGTGTGTGTGTGTGTAGGTAGGTTCCATGCCCAATGTGGGGATCAAATTCACAACCCTGAGATCAAGAGTCACATTCTCTACCAACTGAACCAGCCAGCCACACCCACTCCTTCTGTGGTGGTTTTAAAATAACTCCATAAAATTTTTGATAATCCTTGGGATGCCTGGGTGGCCCAGTCAGTTAAGTGTCCAGCTCTTGATAAGGGCTCAGGTCATGATCTCGTGACCTAACAGCGCAGAGCCCACTTGGGATTCCCTCTCTCCCTCTGTCTCTGCCCCTCCCCTCACTTGCTCTCTCTTTAAATAAATAAATAAACATTTTTTTAAATTAAAAAAAAAGTATATATCTCCCTTAAGAAGTGAAGGCTAATTCCCTTCCCCTTGAATGTGGGTTGGATATTCATGTAATTTTAACAAATACATGGCAGAACTAACTATGTAATTTCTAAGACTAGACCAAAAAAGCATTGCTGCCTCCTTTGGTCTCTCTTGGGTCACTCTCTCTGGGAGAAACCAACTGCCATGTAGGGAGGACCCTGAGGCAGGAGATCCTTTCCTATGGAGAGGTCCACCTGGGGAGAACAGCCTCCTACCAACAGCCATGTGAGTGAGTCATCTTGGAAGTGGATCCTCCAGTCCCAGTCAAGCCTTCATGTGACTGTAGCTACAGCCAACATTTATACTACAACCTCGTGAGAGGCAGTGAGCCAGAACCATCCAACTAAGCCACTATCAAATTCCTGATCCACAGAATTGTGTGAAAATAAATGTTGTTTTAAGCTTGCTAAGTTTGAGTGTAATTTATTATGAATACATAACATACATCCATCTCTTTCTATTCCCCTCAACCCAGATTTATTTTTCCCCATTTTAATTATCACCATCTGATACATTATGTATTTCCCCACTGGAATTATACCATTATAATAAAGACTTTGTTTTATTTACTCCTATTTCCAACAATGTCTTGCACAAAGTAGCTGCTTGGTAAATATATGTTGGATCAATGGAGATCTAGATCTGTCTTTGTCTCTGTGAGGTATAGAATCAGATGGGAGCTAAGTGAGGGTATGAGAGACATCCTTTCTTCTTCACAGATGAAGAGAGAGATAAACCAGGTCCCAGTAAAGCTTCTTGCTTCCCTTCAACCCTTCCCAGTTGTAACCCTCCTGGTCTGGGCCCCCAAGATAGGTTTACTATGCTTGACTAATGATTGATTCCTTTCTTTGGGTGAAGCTGCTCAGTCCCTTACCCCTCTCCTCCTCTGCCCCTTGTGAAGCAATCTCCAAAACTCCCAGAACTAGAATTTCTCCAAGCCAGTTCCTACCTTTCCAAGAAGAATCTTACCATCTATCTCTATCCAGGCACCTCCTGTTCTCTGAGCACTGAAGGGGAAATGGGTGTATGGGGAGCAAGCTGGCCATATGAGTTCTGCAAAGCTCTACTCTCTGCCAGGAGCCCCTAGGGCATGTTTGCCATGGCGTATTCAGATTCTCCCCTCTAGGCCCAGAGGAAGGGGCTTGATGCTTTCCAGGAGTATTCACACCACCCAAAGCCACTGGAGAGGGAGCATCAGTACTGAGGACAGTTGGATGACCAAGGCTTCTTGGGGGGTTGGGGTCTGACTGGCTGTCAGGTCTGAAATCTGAGCAGAACACTGGAGTGAGCCAAAGTTATGAGCAGTACTGAGCTTCAGTATGGCCAGAGATGGGCCAAAGAGAACAAGGACTTAGTGCCACAGTGGAATGTGGGTCAGGGACAAGTGTGGAGGATAGAGACAAGGAACGCAGAGGGGTGGGGCTCCTGGGTGGCTCAGTTGGTTTAGCGTCTGACCCTTGATTTTGGCTCAGGTCATGATCTCAAGGTTTGTGGGATCAAGCCCCAAGTTGGGCTCTGTGCTGACAGTGCAGAGCCTGCTTGGGATTCTTTCTCTCCCCTCTCTCTGCCCCTCCCCTGCTCTCTCGCTCTCTCTCTTCCTCTCAAAATGAATAAAAATAAACTTAAAACAAAAAAAAATTTTTTTAACTTAAAAAAAAAAAAGAGCAGAGGGGTGTCACCTACCACAAGAATCTGGTGAGAAGAGCTAGTGGTCCAGGCCGGGGCAAGCTGGGTCTGAGAGGAGGGGACTGACTGGGGGAGGAGAAAGTAGGCAAAAGTCACACCTGAATTTCTGCCTCCTAGAGGAATCTTGGCCCTGGGAACAGTGCACCTCACTAAGTATGAGGTCAGGAGATGGCCCCTGGTACTGGGTGTGATATAGCCGAGTTTCATACTCATGCCAGGTGTCACCCTGACAGATACGGGTTGTTTTGTTCATTCATTTGGTAGGTCCACCCCCTTGGGCACAGGAAGCAACTGAGGAATGTATGAGGGTTCCTATGAGGAATGGGGTCCAGGCTGCTGAGAGAAGAAATTGTGGCCTGCTACTCAGGACAGTGGCAAAAGAAAATAAGAAATAAGAAATATGCATCTGGGGGATAACTAGAGTTAGGGTGGACCTGGAGTAGTTGGCTGAGGGGTCTAGAGATACAGACTGGAGTCACACACACAGGGTTGAGGATGTGCAAAATTCTAATCACTGTTGAAATGTGGTATGAGTACCAGAGGTTCATAATACTATTCACCATTCTTGTGTATATGTTTGAAAATTTCCATAATAGAAGGTCACAAGAGATTAAAAAGAAAAAAGTGTGACCATGTATCTGCATGTGGTATGTGTGTACCCTGCCATGGATGTGGACTCAGTTCAGAGACCTCTGAGTGCCAGAGTGCAGACATGTGAGTCCACCACCATGGGCACGTATTGCACAAACTGCAACCTCCCTGCGGTTGAGGACAGCACTTGTGCAGGGCAGGGGGAGAAGCATTTGCTCTGTGCAGACCCTCCATATTCATCTCAGTATCTTGCAGAGTGATTCCCCTTTCATGATCACAACCTGCCCAGGCCATTGGCGCTGTAGTGTCTATGTTACCAAGTATGTGAGACAGGGCAGCTGTGTGCCCGAACTTGTGACAGTATGTGTTGGTGTGTGAACACGGCTGTTCGTGTGTGAATGCCAGGCACTGAGTGTGGATGTGGGGGGCACGACTTGTGGGTGTGGCGGGGCCCTGGTCCAGAGTCCAATGGTGTTAGACTCCTCACTCTCCTTCGAACGATTCCTGGCAGCTCTCCAGCGCCCCCTCCTCCCGTTCTGGCAGTGTGGAGGGGGAACACCTGTTGGGGGGCTGGGAGCGGCAGAGCCCCGGGGGCCTCTCCCCCCGCGCCCCCGCCCGCCCTGCCCCTCTCCGGTCCCGCCCCCGCGGCCGCCACCAGCAGAGCGGCGCGTGAGCGCACCGCGGCCAGAAGAGCGCACCGCTGCGGGAGCGCACGGCTGGGGACCCCGCGCAGGGAGCAGAGCCGAGGTAGGGGCTGCCCGAGAGGCGGGCAGAGCAGAGGGAACGCCGTGGAGACGCCGGGGGCACCGGGGCGCGCCAGGCTGGTGAGTGCGGCCGCGGGCCGTGGGGATCCAGAGAGCGGGCGTCAAGACCCAGCGGTCCTCAGCCCGCCCGGTCCGGGGCTCTGCCCCCCGCCACCCTCTGTCCTCGCGGCCCCTCAGTGCTAGCCCTCTGCGTTCTCTGCCCCGTCTCTCCGTCTGTTTTTCCCTGCCTCAGTCTCTGTCTCCCTCTATTTGCTGTCTCGCCTTCTTTCTAATCTCTCTTCTCTCTTCAGTCTCTGTCTCCTGCTGCGTCGGTCTTTCCCTCTCTCTCTCAACCACTGTCTCACTGTTTGTCTCTCTCCATCTCTGTCCCTGTCTCTCTCTCTGGACTACCTGTCACTCAGGTCTTGATATTTATCTCTTACTCCTCTCTCTGTCTCTTACCTTCCCTATCTACCCAATATCTCTATCAATCTCATCTCTCCCCACCTCTGTCTCTCTGTTCTTATCTCTGCCTGATTATCTCTGTCTGTCCCCACCTGTCTCTCATTGTCTCTCTGTCCTATCTCCATTTCTCTTTCCGTATCTCTCCTATCATTGTCTCTCTTTCTGATCTCGCTTGCTCACTCTCGCTCTCTCCTCTCCTGTCCTCTCTGTTTCTTGGTCCTTGTCACCCTCTCTGATCTGCTCAGTCTTTACCTGTCCTCTGTCAATATCCATTTCTGTTTCTTTCGGTCTGGTCTCTTGTCTCTCCTGCTGTTTCTACCTATGTCTCTGACAATGTCTGGGAAATCTATCTTTTTGCCTTTTTTCCTATGGCCCCCTGCACTTCCTTGAATCAGTGACCACCTCCTCTTGTGCTGGGGGTTGTGGGGGCAGCAGGGCCCAACACTCATAATTCCCACCCCCACAGGCGGCCCTTTCCTCGGGGCCCCGCCTGGTGCCAGCCCCCCCACCAGCGGGGGGACTGCGCCTGGAAGCTGTAATGGAGGCCCTGCAGAGGCAGCAGGCAGCCCGACTGGCCCAAGGGGTGGGGCCATTGGCCCCTCAACGCCCATTGCCACCACCACTACCTCCCTTGCCTGGCCCTCGGACCCTGCAGGCCCCTGAAGGGGCCTTGGGGGAGGTTGGGACTGAAGAAGAGGAGGATGCGGAAGAGGATGAGGAAGGGGAGGAAGCCGGGGCAGAGGAGGAGGCAGCCGAGGAGAGCCGTCCAGGGACCCGGGGCCCCAGCTCACCTTCAAGTCAACCCCCTGGACCTCATCCCCATGAATGGACCTACGAGGAACAGTTCAAGCAGGTAGGACCCCCTACATGTCTGGCCCCCTCCCCTTCCTCCTCTCTGGGCAAAAGCAAAGCCAGGTGATTCGTAGCCCATCCACCCCCACTGCCCTCTGCAGGATGGAAAAACAGAGACACGGAGACCTGGAGAGAGACAGTGGGAGGACTGAAAGATAGATTGTGACAGGGAAGCAGAAAGAGACCTCCAGAGACATGGAAAGAAGTGCATAGACACACACTGAAAGGTGTAGGAGATGCCCAGAAATGTGGAGGCATGACAGACTGGAGGCTTTTGGTGAGGCTAGAAGGGAAAGTGGGGGGGTGTAGGAGCTTCAAGAATTCTTTTCAGGGAATGGGATCTGGGGAATGGGGATTCCAGTGCCAGCACCATCTTACCCTACCTTCTCACACATCAAGTAACAAGGTCATATTCCAGCAACCAGTGGGGGTTTCCTGGGCTGCATATTTCTGTCTCTGGAAGCAGGATGGAGGTTGCCACTCCTTTCCCAAGCTGATACCCTCATCTCTTCCCTGTCACATTGCCTCCATCCAAATCCTCTCCCTGGCCTGAGTTGTGTGGGTGACAGTTCCTAGCCTGTGATGGCCACACTATAGCCGCAGTGTGACTAAAGGGCTCCTGTACAGATGGGAGTGACAAGATCTTACTCTGAGAGCTTTAATTTGAGGTTCTTCCTCTCTGTGGAACCCATCTGGATGTTATTCTAAGGCACTACTTCAGGCTGTCACTATGAATGTATTATAAAGGGCTCTGGCTCCAGGTGTGCTATTCTGGTTATATTACTCGGAGGATGTTGGTCTTGGGGACTTTTCCCAAAAGTGTTAATTTGCGGCTAGTACTCTGTGGCATTAATGTAAAACTTGGAGTGTTACTCGGTGCTCTGTTGCTCTAGTGACTGTTTCTTTTGGGTATAATTCTGGGGATTATTACTTGGGAGAGCATATGTATTACTTTTGGGGATCCATCTAAGACTTTGGGCTTAGTTCTTCTGGGGAGTATAGGTCTAAAGTGGATCTCTGTGTTTTGTTTTTTTGTTTGTTTTTAATTCTGAGAGTTCTTAGTGGGGAATGGAGTGTTACCTATTGGTATTACTCAGGGACTGTTATTCTGGGTAAATGACTGTTACTCCAGGGCTTGTTTCTGCTGGGTGGTATTTGGGAGGTGATACTGGAGATGGGGCTCCAGGTGACTGGGATGACCTCTGGGTCTTTCAAGTTCTGACCCTGCAGGTCCTGGGCGGTGTAGGGCCATTACCTCTGTGGCAGCTTCTGTAGTGGGTAGGTCACTGCCCCTGGAAACAGACCAGAAGTGGGGCTGAGGGGCCCCAGGTGTCAATCCAAGAGATTCCAAATATCTACTCTGCCTGAACAATGGGTTAGAGGCATCTCAGTCCCTCATCCCCAGCCATGGCACACAGAGATGTGAAAAGGAAGAAGCCCTTGCAAGAATAAACAAGCATGAATGAGCAAACACCTCAGAGACATCTGTCAGCTTCCTCAGTATAGAACACAGTCCCAGCCTGACTTCCTTCCTGGGGATCTTTGCATGCCCTGGAAGGCAGGCTAAGCCTCCTAAGCTACCTTTAGTCCACTATTCCCCAGAGGGATGGTTTGAGCTTCCCAGGGCACCCCTGGCCAGTGGATCTCCGGTCTCTGTGTGTGTTAGGAAAAAGGGCCCCTCCCTGCGCCCAGGGGGAGAGAGTCTAATGCCAGGGAGTCCACATTTCAGACCCTACTCACCCCTTTAGCTGAGAACCCTTATTCAGGATTTAACCTGAGTTGGGGTCCCAGGGGGAGGGGGGGAAGTCAGTGGAGCTGAAAAATGACCTCAGTCCTTCCCCAGCTGTACGAGCTTGATGCAGACCCCAAGAGGAAGGAATTTCTGGATGACCTGTTTAGCTTCATGCAGAAGAGGGGTGAGTGGGATGATGTAAGGGAAGGACCCCCACCTACCAGTTTTGAGGAAGGGAGACCCCAGGGTTTAGTCCCCAGGTTGGCTCCTCTCTGCAGAGGCCTGAGCTTGGCAACACCTAGCCTTTGGGCCCTCGATAGCGTCTTTAACCTCTGACCCTGCCCCCCTCCTCCACCCAGGGATTAATTAGTGGCCAGCCCACTGGCAGGTTAATGAGTGTGGGATCAATTGGGAGGGTGGGAGGGGAAATGGTTGGGGGCTGGCCTGGGGGGTTCCCAGGATTGGGGGGTTGGGAATGCCTTGTTCCTCTTTCAGTGGCCCTTCGTCCAGCCTTGTCTCTCCTCAGTTTCCCCTTGCTTCAGGCAGGGGACATCCAATATGCTCTACAGCAGAAAGGACTGGGATTAGACTGAAGGAAGGACTTCTAAAGGGTAGGCTGGGGGCCATGTGAGTTGGGGTTGTGGAGGAGGAGGAATTCCTTTCCAGGAATCTCAGAGATAGAAGAAAATGCAAGGGTCCAGGAGGAGATCAGGGTGGGCGGCAGTCCATCACTTAGGCTTCTCCCCAGATTCATGGGTCCGAAGACTGACTCATTATCTCTCTCTACAAAGCTAATTAACTCACTTGGAGCTTGGCCTGATAAGCCACTAATTAACTGGCTGCACTGCACCCCCCTCCCTTAGTGCAGCTGCTGGTCAAAGTCCCTCAGCTCCCACCACAGGCCCAGCACCCCTTTTGGGATCCTTTCTAACCAGGGACCCTCAGTGGGGTCCCAGGTCTTTTTGGTCCCCAGGGAGGCCCAGTCATTCTGGCCTCAGTGTCCCCTCCCTGACCCTCTTCCACTGGGGAAAGTGGGGTAGAGTGGTCTGAGCAGATCCCAGCATTCCCTCCATCACCCTCAGGATGGGAGCTCTGCCTCCCTCTGGTCCTTGCCTCCCTCTGCTCCCTCTGCGGGAGGGGGAGGGTGCGGGGGTGCGGGGGGGGGGGGGGAGGAGGTCCCGTGGGACCGATAATTTCCCCACATTAATCAGGCCGCAGCTAATTGTTCGGGTCCAAAGGAGGCGGCGGAAGGGGACGGGATCGGTAAAGAATTAACTGGGGCCCATCGCTCAGAGCAGACAGGCCCCTTTGTCAGGACTGGCCGGCGGGGGCGGCGCGAGCTACGGGGTTGGCGAGCCGGAGTTGGCGAGCCGAGGCGGGGGCTGCTGCTTCTCCCATCCGCCACTTCCGCCATCCCCCAGTCTCTGGCAGCCACCCCGGGGCCGCTGCTTAGGGGAGTTCAGCTCTTCAGCACTGTCAGGAAGTCCTTACTACGGTCTACCCTAGGGGTTGGCAAACTAAAGCCGGCTGGCCAAATCTAGCCGCCTGAGAGATAAGCATGGTTTTTACATTTTTAAATAGTGAAAAAAATTAAAAGACGAATAACATTTCAGAACGTGTGAAATTCGAATTTCAGAGGCTGTAAATAAAGTTTTTATTGGAACACAGCCGGGCCCATTCCTTTAAATATCCTCCATAGCTGCTTTCAAGCTACAATGGCAGAGTGGAGTAGTTCTGAAGGGGAGGTTTGGCCCTCAAAATCTGTAATATTTACCGTCTGGACCTTAACAGAAGAAGTTTGCCGACCCCTGATCTAGCTTCCTGTCCTTCCTGCTACAAGCCAGATCTTGGGAGCTCTGTGGGCTCCGCCTGGAATCCCCCTTACCCCTCCCTCCCTCTTCCCTTTTCTCTGAGATCCCGTCCTGTACCCTGGCCTCCAGGCAACCGACTCCTTCAGTCCTTGAGGATGTCCGCAGACAGGGTCTTAGTCCTAGTATTCTGACTCTCTGCCTACCTCTCACCAGGGACGCCAGTGAACCGCGTGCCCATCATGGCGAAGCAGGTGCTGGACCTGTACGCGCTGTTTCGCCTGGTGACAGCCAAAGGCGGCCTGGTGGAAGTCATCAACCGCAAGGTGTGGCGGGAGGTCACGCGCGGCCTCAGCCTGCCCACCACCATCACGTCGGCAGCCTTCACTCTACGCACCCAGTGAGGCCAGGCGCGCGAGCGGAGGGGGCAAGGAGCGGGAAAGGGGTCGCAGGACGTGGAGGGCCCAGGGGCGGGCGTTTCATTGTGGGACTTGATCAGTGGGATCCAGCCTCCCATCTACCCCGCCTCGTCCGTCCGCCCCTAGGTACATGAAGTACCTGTACCCGTACGAGTGCGAGACGCGGGCGCTCAGCTCCCCAGGGGAGCTCCAGGCAGCCATCGACAGCAACCGGCGCGAGGGCCGTCGTCAGGCTTACACCTCCGCCGCGCTCTACGGCTTAGCTGGGCCTACACCTCGGGGTACTCCCGGCCAAGTCTCCGTTCCTGGCCCCGCCCCGCCCACGCCCAGCCCACGCTCTGCCCAGGGCTCCGCCTCCGGCCTGCCTGCTCACGCCTGCGCGCAGCTGAGCCCGAGCCCCATTAAGAAAGGTGTGAGGGGACAGGGTCTGAGATTTGGGTGTCTGTGAGACCTGGGGGTGTGCTGAGATACAGAGAACATTAAAATGTGGGGAGTCTGAAGTCTGAGAGGCATTGAAGTCTGTAGTAAGGACTGACAGGGCACTGAGGTTTGCTGCACGCGAAGGTTTAGGGGTCCTCAGGTTTGAGGGTCAGTGAAACCTTGGAAGGTCTGGGGTACGGGTTACTGCGGTGTGGGCCTGAAGCTCGGGAAAAGGTCCTTTATCTAGAGGAACTCCATTCCACATCTGTCCACCTAGGGCTCCCATTGGCATGTAGTTTTTGCCTCCTGTGGTCTGTATTATTTAATAACTGAGAGCAAGGAAAGGCCCTAATTGTCTTGGACCAACCTAGACATGTATATATTGGCCCTTTGGGCTCTCCAGCTTCAGAGCCTCAGGCTGAGACTCTGGATGGGAGGGAAAATTGAACTTGGTGCTTGAGCTTGGGTGACTTCCCTTCACCCCAGCCCTAGGGGTAGAACCAAATGCAGAGGCAGAGTTGGTTGGGCCATGGGAGTTGACTGACCTGTTCTTCCAGAGGAAAGCGGAATTCCAACCCCTCGACTGGCACTGCCTGTGGGCCTGGCTTTGGGACCTGCAAGGGAGAAGTTGGCACCAGAGGAGCCCCCCGAGAAGAGGGCTGTGCTGATGGGGCACATGGACCCACCTCGACCTGGAGCTCCCCCTAGTTTCCTGCCCCGTGGCAAGGTTCCCCTGAGGGGTGAGCAGGGGCTTGTTGCTGAGAGGGCTTCGGGCCTATACACTGAGGGAGGACAGACCCATCACCTAATAGGTGTTGGAGGTGGGACAGATAAATCCCTCAATAGACAACTGTGTGATTATAGGTGTGGGGCTGAAGTGGAATGGGGGCTGTCTGTAAGGATGGAGGGGGGAGCTTGAAAGTCTGAAGTCTGATTCTCCAAAATGTGACTCCCCTGTCCCTCCTGGACAGAAGAGCGGCTGGATGGGCCTCTCAATCTGGCAGGCAGTGGTATCAGCAGTATCAACATGGCCCTAGAGATCAACGGGGTGGTCTACACTGGTATGGGTACTGCAGGCTGTCTACACTGGCATGAGGTCAGGGGTATTTGCTCTGGCATGGGGATTTTAGATTTTCTCAGCTAGCATGAGGTTCAGGGATATCCAAACTTGCATGGGTAATGTGGGGTTCATGGGATTGCTACAATGGCATGGGTTAAAGGGTGTCTACAATGGCATGGGGTCTAAGGCATGACCTCTCTGGCATGGATACCATGGGATGTCTGCCTTGTCATGGACCAATGTATCAGTGTAAATATTTCTTGTTTACCTGTTTGAGGGTATCTATATTGCCATAGGAGTCTCTAACTGACCTAAGGAGCTTGTCCACATTGGTTTGTGGCAGGGATATGTGTGTGGTGTTGTAATAATCAGGACACTGACTTTTGTTTTCCTCTTCTGTTTCTGTGCCTACCTCCTCCTGCCTGTGTTTTCCCTCCACCACCTCCTCACCCCTTTATCAGGTGTCCTCTTTGCTCGCCGCCAGCCTGTGCCAGCTTCCCAGGGCCCAACCAACCCTGTACCCCCACTCCCTACAGGGCCACCTTCCAGCACTTCACTCTGAGAACTCCCACTCAGAATTAAGAGTCCCAGCCCCAATGCTGAGTGGGGCCCCCCTCACCTTGATTCTTCTAGGGCACCCAGTCTAGGACCCAGCCCTGGGAGATGACATCCCCACCCCCACCCATCCATGCCCTGTGGACTTGAAGCCAAAGAGTTTTCTTTTGATGTTACATCTACCTCATTGTAAAGGGAGAGCACCTCCTCCCTGGCCAACTCCAGCAGCATCTACCAAAGAGTTCTGCCCTCCCTAACCCCCATCATTTCCTCATGTGCCTCCCTGTGTCAGTGTCATCTCTAGGACCCCACCTCTTCAAATCAGACCTGCTTCTCCTCAGAAGCCAGGTGAAGGGTTAGGTTGGGGTGTTGTGAAGGAGATATCCCTCAGGTCACATCTGAATAATAAAGCTGCAGTCCCTCCCTCTCCAGTGCCTCTTCTTGTTTGGGTCTGGGGGTTGGGAGGAATTATGTGGTATACACAGGTTGTTTTTGGGCCAGGGGTTCTCAAGAGGGGAAGACAGAATAGCAAAGGGCCGTGAAAGTAGAGGGGCTGGGTTTCATGATTCAGACTGCCTGGGTTCAAATCCTGATTCTGCTACTATAGTGCGGAGTGGCCTTGGGCAAGGCATTAGTCGCTTGAACCTTAGAAGACTCCTAAAGATCATGGTATCTCACGGAGTCTCCTACTGATCTATGGGAATGGACCAATCCTGAAATAATAGGTGTATTTATATCGGCAACCTCGGGGAATAGGGTAGGAAACGTCTCTGGTACCCTTCAATTAGAAGAAGAAAAGTAAAAGTTTGGACAAGCAGGAACTGGAAACTAGGACAGAGCCTGATAGGTAGTCGTTGCCTTGGTAACCAGACAGCTTTTGACACCTTTCGCTGGCCCTGCCGGTCACTTCCGGCACCCGAGGGCTGAGTCGTAACGTCACTTCTCGTATTGAGGGATGCCCCCGCGCTCTGATTAGCCAGCCTTCTCTATTTGGCCGGACGTCCCGCCCTCTGCCTGTTCCTTGTCTGAGGCGGAGGCGAGGTAGCTATGGCGGCTGTCAGCGACGTGCAGCGGCTACAGGCCCGTGTGGAGGAGCTGGAGCGCTGGGTGTACGGGTCTGGCGGGCCGCGCGGCTCGCGGAAGGTGAGTGATCTGGGATCCAGTGCTGCCTTTCTGGGGCAGAGCAAGAGCGGCCTACTGGCATGGTCCTCGGGATAGGTGCAACCGCTCCAGCCTCGTCGCCCGCAGCCAGACCTTTGGAATAACAAAGGTTCGAAACCTTTCGGAGCTTATCGGACCCACGGGCTCCATTTCCATGGAGGACACTCAGCGTTATTAGGACCGATTGCGATGGGCTCATTGTAAACTGTGACTAAGACTGCCTCTGTCCTCTCGGGCTGGAGACCTAACACACTTGAAAATCTGACTAACGAGAGTTTCTGTAAGAGCTGAAGTCCACAATGGAAGGGCTGGCATAGAACCCTGCGTAATCAATTGCTAAATATTGTGCAGAAAGAGGTCCGTGGGACACTGGAGGGCGCAGAGCAAAGGTGGATAAGGAAGGCTCCCGGAATGAGAGATGAGGTCTGAGAGAGCCAGAATTAGAGGGAAGGGATTGGATACCCGGTGGGTTGTTGTTGTTGTTGTTGTTGTTGTTTTTTTGAGTTTATTTATTTAGAGGCGACAGTGGGGGGGGGGGGGGAGGCGGGCCAGAGAGAGAGAGAATGAGAGAATCCCAAGCAGGCTCCCTGCTGTAGGCGTGGGGGTGGGGAGTGGCTGGATTCCACCAACGGTCATACCATGACCTGAACCAAAACCAAGAGTCCCACACCTAACCCACCGAGCCACCAGGGGCCAGAATACCGGGTGTTTAGATACGGATGGAACACTCCTTCACACCAGTGACTGAATTTTGACAACCGTGAACCTTAGTTCTCCTACCCTCTCCCCCCCCCCCTTTTTTAATATAGGAAGACCTTTTACTGAAGGTAGAGTGTCAGGCATACCCTGGAGTTAGATGCATCAGAGATAATGATGTCTGTTTGTATACTTCTTATGGAATTGTCACTAGCAGATTGTGCCCCATTTGAGAACTGATTTTTCAAAACATTCTCTCCCTTTGACATCCATGACAAAAATCCTCCTTGTTTTCCTTCTACCTCTGTGGCTGTTGCTGCTTAGTCCCATTTGCCTCCCCATATATTTGACCCTTGAATATTAGCATTCTTCACCCCATATTCTAAAACCTGGGTAAGATCATTCACTTTCATAGCCTCTCCCTCTATTTGATCCTTTAATATGGGAATTCCTTACCTTCTACCCCTAGAGCCTAGGTAGGTTCAGCCAGAGAGGTAGGAACCAGGTTATGCTAATGTCCTATAAACTCTAACATAGTTAATTACCTTCCCAATCAGACTTGAAACTTCCCAGAGACTACATGACTATCTCCCCCTTCACACTGAGGATTCCCAGAAGGTGGGGTTGCATCTCCTTTAAAACAAGAGAAAGGGGCGAACCTATTTTGCTGGGATAAAGAGATTTGGGAGATGAAGGAATGGGGGTTCTTTACCTCTTTCAAGCCTTGGTCAAGCAGCGAACCTTGGAATTAACTTTCAGTCCCCTTGCAGGTGGCTGATGGCCTGGTCAAGGTACAAGTGGCTTTGGGGAACATTGCCAGCAAGAGGGAGAGGGTGAAGATTCTGTACAAAAAGAGTAAGTGATTCCATAGGGTGCCTGCCTTCCCTCCTTCCCATGCCTATGCTTCCTGGGACCTGGCCCTTGCCTTCCAGCCCAGTAGGTCATTGGAGTCACTCTATGGGGATAGAATGTGAAGATATTTCCCTGCTGAAGTGGTGTCATGGGGTGTGATTTCTACTTTGTGGTTAAACTCCAAGCCCATGACAGTGTCATAAGTTATGGGATAAGGGCTCTGCCTCAAAAGTCCTCTGGTGAAGGAGGGAGGAGAGGTATAGTATTTCCACAGGCAAGGTTCAGAGGCAGGAAGGAAATTAGGCACTGAGAACCCAGGCTTGGCTCAGCCATGCCTTTTTGATTATGTCAGAGCCAGCAACCTAAAAATCAGAAAAGGCTCTCACTTGTCTTGGTGGCACTGAGGAGCAAGTGGCCTTCCACTTTTGGTGAAGATAGGTCAGTGGGAATGCTGAGGGTTCCAGGATAGTGGAGGCAATTGTGTTCCCAGCTGTAAAGGCTGAGTTTGGCCAGGAGGTATTCACAGGGGAGAGACAGGGAGGTGGGGCCCAGTGGAAGCCTGCTGATAGATACTGTGGGTGTCATCTCCTCACTCAAGGCTCTCCCCAAAGTTGATCACTAATATCCTTCATAAGACAGATTTCCCACACCCCACCCCTATGCCATTTTCTGTTTTGCTTCTTTTCTAGTTGAAGACTTGATCAAATATCTGGATCCTGAGTACATTGACCGCATTGCCATACCTGATGCCTCTAAGCTGCAGTTTATTTTAGCAGGTAGTGCTGGCCAATCTGTGCACATGCATCTGGGGATTATGGATTATGGGGGAAGTTGGGCATGGAGATGGCTTCCCTGCCAGTCTTCTCATGGATACAGCACTGGAAGCTGCAGTCTAAAATTCTGGCCTGGCTCTTGGCTGAGGCCTGAGGTCATCCTGTGGTCTTCTAGTGAACATTGGGTATGGTATACTTCTGAGCCAGCTGAGGCCATGGTGCCAGCAACACTGGGAACTACTTCAGTTTTCTAACAGTGGTCTGCCTCTAGGATCTTCCTTCAGAACCTTCCTCACTTCTGCTCACTAGATAAAGGAGCTTCTAGGAAAGGGTGGGAGCAGAGAACATTGCATTTGGGAGAGGTGAGAATATTGGCACGGGTTTCAGCATTTTCCTTTCATGTGAGAAGGCACAGGTGTTTCAGAGTTCTAGGCAGGAACTATTCACCTGGCAATGTCTGCTGCTCAATTTAGTCAATCACTCCATGAGGTAGGGTTTGCCAAGTACCTGTGTTTGTTAATTCATTCAGAAGATGTTTAATGATCATTTTCTGTGATCCAGACCATCCTCAGTGTGAGGCATACAGTGGTGAACCAGAATGCCCCTGAACCATTGCCGCGGCTCAGGTGCCAAGTTCAGGAGATCTTTTCCTATATTAACTCTGGAGTCCAGCCTTTCCTTCCCTCCCTGGCCACTGTCTGCCTGGATTCACTGAGTTTGTTATAGCAGGCTAGAGGAAGAGGCCTTAGAGTTAAAACTTCAAGAAAGGTGGTATTTGGGAAAACCTAGAGGCTCCTTGGGTTCAAGATGGGTCATACCAGAGGCATCTAGGAGAGGTGGGAGCAGAATGGGGGACTGTGCACCTAGAGAAGGGGGCAGTGAGCAGAGTAGCTGCCCCATGCTGCAGGACTCAGCCATCTACCCTGTCAGGTCCTCAGTCCCTTGCATGGAAGTAGCAGTGCCCAGGTTTGCCTCACTGCCACTATCTTGTCTGTTTATGTCTCAGAGGAGCAGTTTATCTTATCCCAGATTGCACTCCTGGAACAGGTGGAGGCTTTGGTGCCTATGCTGGACAGCGCTCACATCAAAGGTACCTCTTTAGGTCTGCAGCTCTACCACTCTGCTTGGGGAGGTGGGTGGATGGACAGGACTTCCTTGTGCTTCAGGTTCCCTGGGTTCAAGCTAAGTCTGCTCCTTGTCTTTACCTCAACCCTGGGGATACCTGTCATCTGCATTGGGATGAAAATTGCCAGAGCAGAGAATTCGTTTTCAGAACCTCAGGCAGTTTGGGCCTAAGGACACTAGTGTAAGTCCAGCAGCTCCCAACTCTGAGTATTCCTTTTACCTTCTACCTCACCCTTCAGCATCTGTCCTTTAGGCTGCTACATAGCCCAGATTTTACTATAAGAGTTCCTGCCAGGTGTGTGAATGTGTATAAATTCTTCCTGCCGCACTGTTGAGAACAGTCCCTGGGCCTGAGTTTTGACAAACAGACAGTGACTTTAATTGAATCCAGATATCCATCTTGTCTGTCTCTGGAGGTATTTTTTCCTGTTCCCCCTCCCTACCCCTGATCAGCTATCTGCTGAGCATTTGACAACCTTAAGCTATAGGCTCAGCATGGTGGCCAGGGCTCTGGGTGTTGGATTCTAGGTGTCCAGCTTAGGAACCTTGCATTCATCCTCAGCCCACCTTCAGGCTCCCTCTTCTAGGCAGACCTGGACCCACTGGACTGAGAGCAAAGGAACAGATCCCATAACAGGCAAAGCTGTCTTTACCTCACCCTGCTTACAGCATTGGGGTGGGGGTATGGGGCAACTCTGGGGACCCCAAGGTTTATTTTCTCCTAGGGCCCTGTATCCCCACCGCACCCCCCACCCCTGCCTTGGGTCCGAGAGTAAGACTGGGATGGGCAGGGAGCCACACCACCACCTTTAGCTGCAGTGGTCGATGAAGCCTGGCGTTTGCTTAGCTTCTCCACTCAATACTCTAATCCTGCTGAAGACCTAATAGACTATTGAACAGTCCCGGGGGAAGGCACAAGCATCATCGGGCAGTATGCGTTGTGTTTTACAGCCGTTCCTGAGCATGCCACCCGCCTGCAGCGCTTGGCCCAGATCCACATCCAGCAGCAGGTATGGGAGGGGAGAGGACTGGAAGAGAATGACGTGGCGAGGCTCCTAGTCCCCACCGCTGCCGCCTGGGCAAGCAGCCTCAGGCTACCCTGATGTCAGCTCCGGGGGAAACCTGAGGGTTTATCCTTTTATCTTCCTCGGCTTTAGAGAGGGAAAGGGACTTGCTTGGCCACATCGGGATCTCTTGACTCTCCGAGTAGGACTATTCTGAGATACCAGAAGATTGATGATGGGAAGTACCCAAGAATTTCTGGGGATGGTGTGTCCTTGACTATGGGTGGAGGAGCTGATTTTGGTTTTTTGTTTTGTTTTGTTTTGTTTTGCCATTCCCAGGCCCCAAAGTTTAAAGAGGGTTCAAATATAGGGGGCAGGAGAGGAGGACACATACTAGCAGGAGTGTTTCCTTAAATGTGTGGTTCACTCCCCCTTAGGACTGCTGTTAGGGTACCCATCCTGGAGCCCCATTAGAAATTTCCTCCTTTTGACTCTGGGGTGAAACACTACCTTTTCTAGGCTTTATGGGCTGTGAAGGTCCCTGACGAGGCAGGAAAGTTAATGGGAAGTGGGGCTTTATCCAACCCCTTTCTCTGCCATATGTTGTCCCCGTAGGACCAGTGTGTGGAGATCACTGAGGAGTCCAAGGCTCTCCTGGAGGAATACAACAAAACTGTATCCTTTCTGCTCAGCCAGGCCCCTGAGGAATGTTGTCCAAAGCCCTGTCCTTTTGTTCCATCTCCATCTCTGTCTCTTTCATCCCATCCCAGTCAACCTGTTTCCCTCCTCCCCTACCCTTTGGCAAATGCAAAATCTCTCCAGTCCCTCACTCAGGCTCCTGTTCTCACCTTGACCTGCCACCAGACAATTCTTCTCTCCAAACAATTTGTGCAGTGGGATGAGCTACTTTGCCAGCTAGAGGCCGCCAAGCAAGTGAAGCCAGCAGAGGAGTGATGGTTGCTCCCCATCCCAGGGTGGGCCAGGACAGCCAGGTTCCAGGGCCCTGTGTTAACCTGCCTTTGTAATAGGGCAGAGGCAGGTCTGTATTTATTGGATTCACAGCCTACTTGTCTGTATTCAGGGGCTCTGAGATCAGAGGTCTGGCTACTTGAGATTTGCTATTTGCACCCACTCCCCACATCAGTGTCCTATTCCAGTGACAATAAACTATAGAAATCACTGGAGCAGTGTGCCAACTTCCTGGTCTAGGATGGGAGTGGTGGTGAGGATGGGGGTGGTAGAAGGCAGAATTGTCAACCTTCCTAGTGGTTGGACCAGGAGGTATACTCATCCTGATCTGGCTTTCTGGGAGATGTAGAGTTCTCAGGACAAATGCTCTCATTTGATTGATATGAATGGAGTATTTATTTGTGTATCCATTTATCCCACATTTACCAAGTATCCTCTAAATGTCAGGTGCCATGGTAGGTGAGGAGGACACAGGTAGGGTCCACTTGATCCCTGCTCTGCACAGACTAGCTGGGGAGACAGTCAAAGAAAAGAGCAGTCCTACCAAGTGGGCACAAAACAAAAAGGAATGAGGGAGGCAGTCCTGGAGGGTGATATGTAGGATGTTTGAGAGCAAGGGAGTAGCATGTGCAAAGCAGAGAGGAACCTTGAGGTTTCTCTCATAGGAGTTTACTTGGTGCTATTAAGCGGGAAGAGGAGCCCAGAAGAGGTTTGGTTGCAGGGCTTTGGGCTCTGGGCTGGGGTGGGGGGCGGGGGGAGGGGTGGTTGTTGCCGGGTGGAGAGGGAGGGAACCTGAGGATAAAGAGTGGAGGAGTGGTGCTTCACTCCAAGTGTTTGCTGCCCCCTTGTGGTCTCAGGGAGTGCTGTCGTCCCAAATCCCTTTTTAACAGTCTGCTGGCCACCCAACGGTTTCACTAGCGTCTCAAATTCAGCATGTCGAAAAGAAGTCTGAAACTGGGAGTCATCCTAGACTCTTTCCTTCTCAGTTCAGTCACCAACTCTTCACCAAACCTACGTCTTCCAACTTAATCTACTTTTCTGTATTCCCACTGCCATTTCTCTTAATTCTCACAAATAATTTAACAACTATTTGAGCGCCTATTATACACTAGGCAACATACGAGTCTCAGTGGACACGCCCCCGGACCCTGCGGCCTGTTCACCGGCCCGCGGCCGTTGGTCGAGGCCCAGTTCCCCCACCCCCACCCCCTCTGGCGGCAGCACAAATTGGTTTGCTCACAAATTGGTTTGCCCCCTGATGAAAACCCTCCGTGGCTTGCCATGCCCACAGAATTAAGTCCAATGTCAGAACTCGGTGACCAAGGGACTCCCCCGCGCAGCAGCAGTCACTTCGAACGGAACCTCTTGCCTCTGTCCAAAGTAAAACCCAATGCTTCGCCTTTGTTCTTGCTGTGCGCCCAGCTGGTGACGCCAGCGGAACCATCTTCTCAGGGCCAGATCCTTCCCAACTTTGGGACACGAGTCTCTGATGGTGGCTCCTCTCCGCAGGGCTCTCTCTCCACCCCAGTAGGGATGCCCTTGCTCCAGGATGTAACATCGGAGACTGTCTACATGTTCATGGTCTCGGGATGTTCTGGCTCAGCTGACTCCTAGGCGTCCCCGCGAAACTCAGCTTTCCCGCTTAGGCACCGCTAGGCACGGCCCCTTAGGTCCCGCCCCTACACGGCGTGCGCGGCCCCGCGGCTTCGGCGCGCTCCCGGCTTCGGCGCCATCTTGGCTCCTGATCGAATTTGAGGCGTGCGCGGCCGGGGCGGTGAGAGCGAGAACGCAGTGGGGTGGGGGGACCCTGGAGGTAGAGGGAAGAGAGGGGAGGCTGGTCCTTGGTCTCTGCGGCTTGCTGAGCTCTGGAGTCCGCCCGTGGCGGTGGAGACGGCCAGGTTATAGACTCCGCTCTATGAGTAGCCCAGGCAGCCCTCCGCGTCAAGCCTCTGCTGCCGTTTCTGAGGGATCTGGGCTGAGGGCATTGACACTGGGAATCTCAAGGTGAGGGGTGCATGGCCCTATCCTAAGGATCCCGGAGTGGGAGAGAAGTTCAGTTCTGTTTGAGGAGCATCTGGACGAGTTCTTGGCTCTTTCCAGGGAGCTTGGAGTATAGGAGCCTCTGCGAGCGGAGTGAGGGGGCCTTGTCCCGGTCTTGGAGAGCTGTAGGTGAGGAGCGCTTAGTCTGGTTTTCGAAAGTCTAGGGCAAGGGTGTAACCGGGGCCCAGGAGTGCAAGAGCACCTGGCTTTGGGATTCCAAACAGATCAGGTTCTGCCACTCCTGGCTGACAAAATCCGAAGGCAGAGAGCCAAGTGGTGGTGAAACAATAAAGTAATTTATTTCAGTGAGGCCAACACCGGAAGACAGCGGACTAGGCTCAAAGACCGTCTTCAAAGTGCTGAAAATACTTCTAGGTTTATATAAGGAGAATGTGAGACAAAGGTCGGTCCGTAGGTGCAAGAAGCAGTAATGGGCAGATTGATCATTGTCTTGGGGCCAGTCAAGGGGGTCTTGCTGGCATTAGGGCAGCCATTATTGCTTGAGGGTTATTTTTGGTTCCCATCAAGGGATGCTTTGCCTGCAGGATCTTTTCCCTGAGTTAAAAGATAAGCTGGAGGGGCACCTGGATGGTCTGTAGAACATGCAACTCTTGATCTTTGGGGTTGTGAGTTTGAGCCCCACATTGGGTGTAGAGCTTACTTAAAAAGAAAAAAAAATGGGGGAGGAAAATATAAACTGGAAAGAACTTTTTTTATTTAAAATTTTTTTAATGTTTATTTACTTTTGAGAGAGGCGGAGACAGAGTGCAAGCGGGGGAGGGGCAGAGAGAGAGAGAGAGCGCGAGAGACACACACACACAGAGAGACACACACACACAGAATCCGAAACAGGCTCCAGGCTCTGAGCTGTCAGCACAGAGCCCAATGTGGGGCTCGAACCCACGAACCATGAGATCATGACCTGAGCTGAAGTCAGTGCTTAACCAACTGAGCCACCCAGGTGCCCCTGGAAAGAACTTTATTAATTAGAAAGTATAGATTGAGGTAAAAATGGAGGTTCTTGAAGTCCTTGTTTAAGGCTCATGTCCTGTCCCAAGGAGCTCAAGATGAGAGAGGCTCATTCCCAGTCCTATGGCGCTTGGGATGAGGGGGCTTGGCCCTATCCTAAAGACCCCAGTGTTTGATGAATTTGGTCCTGTCTCAGGGACTCCAGGGTGGAGGGAGGGTTATGGCCCTGTCCAGAGGAATGGGGTATGTAGGATACAGCCCCTTCCCAGGGTAAAGTAGGCATGGCACCTTTTCTTAGAAGCCGGGGGTGAGGGGATATGGTCCTATTCCTGGGAAGTCTGGGATGAATAGGACCATATCCTGGAGAGCTGGGGTTGGGGGGTGTCCTGGGGCACATTGCCCAGCATTCATCTGACACTTCCCTGCAGTGGGCCGTGAAATTCAGACACAACAGCAAGTGGGATGGAGCACTACCGGAAAGCTGGCTCTGTGGAACTCCCAGCACCTTCTCCGATGCCCCAGCTACCTCCTGATACCCTGGAGATGCGGGTCCGAGATGGCAGCAAAATCCGCAACCTGCTGGGGCTGGCACTGGGTCGATTGGAGGGTGGTAGTGCACGGCATGTGGTGTTCTCAGGTTCTGGCAGGGCTGCAGGAAAAGCGGTCAGCTGTGCTGAGATTGTCAAGCGGCGGGTACCAGGCCTCCATCAGCTTACCAAATTGCGCTTCCTGCAGACCGAGGACAGCTGGGTGCCAGTCTCACCTGACACAGGCCTAGATCCCCTCACGGTGCGCCGCCATGTACCTGCAGTGTGGGTACTGCTCAGCCGGGACCCCCTGGACCCTAATGAATGTGGCTACCAGCCTCCAGGAGCACCCCCTGGCTTGGGCCCCACATCAAGCTCCAGCTGTGGCCCACGACCCCGAAGAAGGGTTCGAGACACTTGGTCCTGAAGATCTGCTGAGCAAGCTGTTCCCCAGGCATGAATGTCTAGGTTGGCTTTGCCTTCTCTGAGAAGTCTCTGTAACTGTTCAACATCCCCAACAAGACTTGAATCTACAGAAATAAGCCTCCCTGTCCTGCTTCCCTTTCTCTCTGGTGTGTGAAAAGGGACTGCTACAGTGACAGGTGTGCAGTCTTAGGTGGCTTCTGGATTGCTTAAGAAGGGCTTACTCAGCCTTCTCCCTACTGTGCTTCTGTCTTTTCTTCTGACAGAAATCCAGGGAGTGGTTAGGAAATAAAGGTTCTGCCTAATTGTCTGATGAGCCTCTGCTTGACCTGTGTAGAAGTGGGATTAAGGGAGGGGGAGTCCCTGCACCCCCCTTCCCCTGGTTTAGGGACATTTTTCTTTCTCTGCAGCATTTATTATAGTATAGTGGTTAAGGTCATGGTCTCAGGTAACAGACTGCCTGAATTTGAATCTGCCTCTGCCATTTGCTAGTAAATTACTGCTTTGTGACCTTGGGCAGGTTACTGCTCTGAGCCTTAGTATTCCCATCCATAAAACAGGATATATATATAGTGCTTACCTCATAGGGTTGTTATGAGGATTTTTTTTTTAATGTTTATTTATTTTGAGAGAGCAAGTAGGGAAGGGGCAGAGAGGGGGAGAAAGAATCCCAAGCAGGCTGCATGTAGTCAGCTCAGAGCCCATTGCAGGTCTGAACCCCATGACCCTGGGATCATGACCTGAACTGAAATCAAGAGTCATGCTCAACTGACTTAGCCACCCAGGCGTCCCAAGGATTTTTTAAAATTTATTTATTTAGAGAGAGAGAGCGAGAGAGAGCACACAAGCAGGGGAGGGGCAGGGAGAGAGAATCCCAAGCAGGCTCCGTACTGTCATCTCAGACCCTGATGCAGGGCTCGATCTCACATACTGTGAGATCATGACCTGAGCCAAAACCGAGTCAGACACTTAACTAACAGACCCACCCAGAGGATTGAGCTCCCTCAATCAGGACAGAGCACCCCTATGAGGCTTAGATGTAGAAATATGCACATATGACTCTTAGATACCACCTGGGCATATAGTACTATATAAATGTTAATTGCTATCATTATTAATGACTCCATTTACAAACATGTATTTTCCTATCTTAAAAACATAGCTCATGGGGCATCTGGCTGGTGCAGCTGGAAGAGCATATGGCTCTTGATCTCAGGGTTGTGAGTTTGAGCCCCATGTGTGTAGAGATTACTTAAATAAATAAACTAAAAAAAAAAAAAAAAAAAAACAAAAACAGCTCAGTCTCATATCTCCCTTCCAGGCCTCATCCTTTCTTTTTTACCCCTGGCTACTCCTTTTCTGTCTCAACTTGGCCTTAGACTCTCAGACTTACATTGGTAAGGTCAGGGGCATGAGGAGAGAGGTAAAGATTGCAATGGTAGCCAGGGGTCTGCAGGGATCAGAGCAGGATTGTGGGCAGTGGTAGACTCAGTGAAGAGTTGAATCAGTTGGGTCTCCCACTGGATTTTGAGGTCTTCCCCAATATTTCCAGTGACTGAGTGTCCAGTCACTAGGAAAGCATAAACTTGGGGCTGTTGTGGGTTCACACTGTGGCAGGATGAGCCCGTCAATTTGAGAGTGTTGAACTGATGTTTGGCTGAGTCTAGGCAGGAGGGGATGGATTGTTGGGAGAAATCCAACAATTGGAGGCATCAATAAGGGCTTAGGGCAGGGATGAGGGGACCAGAAGGCCAGAAGGCTATGGTCAAAACTTGAACACTATGTTCTGTGCTTTTCAAGATAGGTTGACCAGAGTGATGTGAAAGACCTTGAGGGAAGGGCAGGTGATGCAGATTCAGGGGATATTAGAGACAGGAACCCTCTGAACTGTTGCCCAGTCAGGCCTCTCAAATACAGAGGGTCAAGGAGCATCAAATACACCCCTAGAGGCTGTGGCAGGGATTCTGGTGTCTTGCTACCAGCAACTCCTGACTTCTCCCCATTCTCTTTGTGGCTAACTCAGGTTTTTGCTCCCTCCCAGCTTCTGTGTATTGCTTTTTCTCTAAGTATCTCCACTTGTGTGTCTTCTACCATAAAGAGCTGTCTGAGCGTCCTTGTTCCCCAGAGCTTTGGGGCTAGGCCACTTGCAGACTGTTGATGTGTGGCTCAGCATCCCATCCTGATCCAGCCTGCTGTGGCCAGGGTGGAATAATCACGTGGAATAAACATGCTGACCTGTGCTCAGGGGATGATTCAGAAAGGTGGTATTACAAGCTCTGGGGGTCCTAGGAAGGGTTCCCATTTGGGCAGTTCATTAAGGCACCACCTAGTAACTCCAGGATGATGGCAGGGCTTGTGTGAAAGAAACAGGAGGGGGTCAAAATCTCTTGGAAGGAACAGGATCGATAGCTCAGAGAATCAGGAAATAGGCCACAGGAAGAATTTTAGGAAGGGAACCCGAGAGAAGATAGTCCTTTAGAGTCAGAAAGCTTGACCCAATTTAGGAGGGAGCATAAGAGTTGTATATAATTGCTGATTCAGTGTCTTCCCATTCAATATCTCCTCCTTAATTCACTCCAGTATGGCTTCTACCTCCATAATTTGTTAGAAAAGGTTATGCCTTGGCATGAAAGGTAAGGAAGTGGAGACAGCTCTTTCAAGAAGTGGCATTGTGAATGGGAGGAGAGAGGTGATAAATAGTTGTAGAGAAATGTGGATGCAGAGTTTTCTATTTTAATGAGTTAGAGATTTGAACATATTTATAGGTTAATGGAAGAAGCTAATAGTAAAAGAGATTAAAGAGGCAAGAGACTCTGGATAACTCATAGAATGAGACTCTTCAAGGGGTAAAAGGGAATGGGATCCAGAAGCATGGAGGTATGGGCCTTCCAAAGGGAAGAGGAGAGATGATTCCCTGTAAATTCCCAGGGAAGAAGTTGAAGATGGGTGTGCATACGAGTGGGTGTGGAGGCAAAGGTGGGACATGAGGAAGTTCAGAAGGTTCCTATTGATGTGGGAATCCAGCTCTGCTGCTGAGAATGGAATGAGGAGGCTGGTGGGAAGGAAGTATGGGATCGTTGTTGCAGGAGAGATAACCAGGGGGTCACAGGAGGATGACCAGGCAGGGCTAAAAGCCCAGGTAAGGCTGGTGACCATGAACTTGTAGTGTTATCAGTCAGGGTGTGTGAGCTTCAGAAGCATCCATAGTACAGGTGAGGACTCAGGAATCACTGTTGCATCCTTCCAGACTAAGGTTAAGACAGGCAGAAACGATAGAAGAATAGTGAGGAGACTAGCAAGATGTAGTGAAGAATCAAGGAATCCAAAGTGGGTCAGGAGAGAAGTAAAGATAGGGGTAGGGGTCACTGTCCTGGACATCCCCATGAAAATGTCGGGGTGGGATGGGATGAAATGGAGTAGTTGAGTGAACTAGGACAGGGCATTGTCACTATACGCATTTCTAGGGCTGTTGTACCAAAGTATCACAGATTGAGTGGCTTAGAACAACAGAAATTTACTGTCTCACGGTGTTGGGAGACTAGAAGTCTGAAGTCAAGGTGTCAGCAGGGCCATTTCCCTTTCTGAAACTCGTAGGAGAATCCTTCCTTGACTTGTCCTAATTTCTAGTTTGCTGTCAGTCTTTGGCCTTCTTGGCTTTTAGATGTATCACTCCCGTCATTCATCTTCACATTTCCTTCCGTTATGTCTGTTTCTATGTCCAATTTTCTTTTTATAAGGACACCAGTCAGGGCACCTGGGTGGCTCAGTCAGTTAAGTGACTCTTGGTTTTGGCTCAGGTCATGATCTCATACCCCACATCAGGCCCTGGGCTAACTGAGCCTGCCTGGGATTCTCTTCCTCTCTCTGCTTCCCCCTCCACATGTGTGCACAAGTGCTCTCTCTCAAAATAAAACTCAAATAAATAAATAAGGACACCAGTCATATTGGATTAGGGCCCACCCTAATAACCTCATTTTAACTTGATTATATCTGTAAAGATCTCATTTACAAACAGTCACCTTTTGGGGTACTAGGGGTTAGAACTTAAACATATCTTTTATGGAAAGAGATAATTCAATAGTAGTTAAAGGATGAGATGGAGGAGTTGTGGATTTGAGAGTTTTGGTTATGGGCCTGGGAGTGGATAGCTGAGTGGCCTGGAGAGAGAGTCACCGAAGACAAGGTTGAGGAATTAAGAGGCTAGGGAGGGTGGTGATGTGTGTGTTGGGGGCAGGAGGGGGGCTTCAAGGTGGGCAATGGGGTCATCCAGGATGGAATGTGCTGAGCATTCTCACTGCTTCCCTTAGAGGTGGTGTGTATAGTGAGTTTGTTCCCCTTGAAATGGGGACTTAAGACCACAGTATGACTGGAGGGGTTATATACCTGCCACATGCAAGCAGGCACCAAATCCTGCCAATTTTACTTCCTAGGTGTCTCCATTCCCACAGCTGCTGTTGTTTTGTGCCTCTCAGTATCTTGTAACATTCTCCTTACTGGTTTCCCTGCTTCACTCCCTTCTGAGCTCTCCTCCAAACCAAGCCACTAACTTTTCCCTTTGTTTAGAATGCTCTTCTGACAGATACCTGCATGGCCATCTCCCTTCCTCCTTTAAGCCATCACTCAAATGTCACCTCAGCAAAGGCCTATTCTGACCAATCCATTTAAGACTGCAGTCAAGCACTTTTTTTCCCCTTCTAAATATAATTTACATCTTTAAAATAGTGTTTAGTTTATTGTCTGTCTCCTCCTGATGAGAATGTAAGCTTGGAAAGGGTAGGAATCTTTTTTTTTTTTTTTTTTTTTTTGGTGCAAAAAAAAGTGATTTTATTAAAGCTTGGGGACAGAACCCATAGGCAGAAAGAACTGTGAGGAATCTTTGTTTTGTTGACTAATGTAACCTAAGGATCTTGAACACTTATTGGCATATAGCAGGTGTTTGATGAATTGATGACTGGTTAATATAAGAACGAATGGCTATTGAGCCTCCAAGTGTGTGGCCATACCCAGATCCTGTCATTCTCCCTCAACCTTCCCATGTCCAGATTAGAGGACAAAATCCAAGTTAATTCATTGGATGGTCTTAAAGGACCTCCTTGCTTGGTCACTGCCATGGCTTAGTCTATCTTTGGCCTAATCCCTTTGGACCTGGGCTCTGGGCATACTAACGTCTTACTCTTCTGACATGCATGAGATTTTCTGCCTCTGAACCTTTGCTCTTGCCATTTGTCTGCTTGGCACCCATCAAGAGTGTTCAAAGGACACTAGTAATAAACTCTGAGCGCTTGCTCCTGAGGACCTATCTCTCCACTCCCAAACCCCTCTCAATTTGGGATAAGGCCTGATTCTGTAAGGTCCAAAGGTCCACTTTGGTCCTTGCCCTAGGAAGGTGGTGTATGGTTGCACTTCTGAATATGGGCGCAAGGTGGCAGCATTTACAAAGGGATAGCCCATCCTCTTGCAGGGTTTGTACAGAGGTTGCCAGGAGATTCAAGACCAAGGTACTAGTCTAGGCTTGAAATTTGGCCTCACTGGGCTCAGAGATCTCTCATTTGTTCCACAAACAGCTAGTGATCACCCATAATGTGACAAATACAGTCACTGGCTTCAGAACCTCTAGCCCCAGCTATAGCCACGTATATAGGGATTTTCACTATTGGTATAAGTACAGAGATTAGGGAAGTTCATTAGACTTCAGGAGTTCAGAGCCCTCCGTCCAGTCTTTAGGAAGAGTCAAAGCTTCAAAGAAGAAGACATTATGCTTGTGTAGAATCTTGAAGAAGCACAAGAAGTGAAAAGGATATTCTTGGTAAAGGGCAGGCATGAACTAAGGTATAGAGGTGAGAAAAGCACAGAGATCATCACTGGAGCATGAAGTTCAAGGCGGGGAGTGTGAGGAATCAAGCTCCAAGGTGGGTGGGAGCCAGACTGGAAGGGCCTGAGTGTCTGGCCAAGGAGCTTGGGCTTTTTCTTGAGGGTGATGGAGAGTCACTGAAGCCTTTAAGGAGGAAATGATGTGGCATTATCAGATTGGTATTTTAGGGAGAGCTCTGGCTGCTACAGTGTAGAAAATGGGTTGGGGGCACAGGCAGAAAAGTCAGTGAGGAGGTTGCTGTAGGGATCCAGGGGGAGATGGTGAAGCCAAAATTATGGCTGGAGCAGGCCTTAGAGAAGCCTCTCCTAGCTCACAGAAGCTTTCATGGCCTGGCACTTTGAAAGAATTCTTGGCCCTTGGCACCCTCTTCCCTGCCATTTAAGCCACCTCAGCCCTTCTGTTTCTGAGGTTCCTTTTGGCTCTACCTTAGTTCCCCTGGTTATCCTGGTTGGAACCAGTGTTTCTGTCAGTTTCCATGTGGGGCCCTCAACGTCCTTAGGTCCCACTCTCTTGGGAGATCTGTCAACCTTCAGCACACCCTACATCCCAGCCTCCCTCAGTGTGATCCTTTCATGCATATCCTTCTTTGACAGAAACACCAGATAGATATGTGACTGAGGGGCCTCCTCCACTAGGGCTGTCACTCTCTGCCATTGCCGCCCCCGCCGCCCCCAGCCAGCATTCATACAAACATATGTGTGTGCATACACATATGCGTGTATCATTGACAGGACTGATGCTGAAGGAAGGGTATCCCTGGCAGGCAGAGGAGTGTCACCTGAGGAAATGTCTGGAGGTAGGAAAGTACAAGGGAGTGTTTGGGGAGCAGAGGGGAATGTTGTTAGCAGGGTCTGGAAGGGACTGGTCAGGGCCTTCAAGGTTGGGCCCTGAGCCATGACCAAGTACTGTAAGCAAGGGGCACCACAGCCAGGTTTTGAGCAGAGATTGGGAGAGTCACCTTCATTCAGTCTCATGAATATGCACAGAACCTGTTGAATTATGCAGACCGAAAGGATGTAAATGTATATGCAAATTTTCTGCTGCCCTTCTTGTTGCTATGGAAACCAAAGAATAGCAAAAGGGGGCCCAAACCCTGGGGAGACCAGACTGGAGAGACTGGAGACCAGGAGGATCTCCTCTCGCCTGCTTTTCCCTTTCCTTCTGTTTTAATCTTTTTCTTTGCCTCACTCTTTGTCTCCAGGCTCTCTCTTTCCATCTCTTTGCCCCTCTTGATCTTTCTGTCTCTATCTCTATTTATCCCTCCTGTTTTTTTTGTTTCTGTCTCTCAGTCTCTGAGCTTCTGTCTGTCCATGTGTATATATCTTTGACTCCATGTCACTGTTGCTCTATGACTCTGAGACAATGTTTCTCTGTGACTTCATGTCTCCCCCTATCTTTGTGTCTTAAATTCCATGGCTCTCCCTCCTGCATTTCCCTGTCTCCATGTCTCTGACTCACATCTTTTTTTCTCTGCATCTCTATTTTTGTGTCTGACTCTCTCTAATTGTGTCTATTTCTTGGTCTTTCTTCCAAGTTCTTTCCCTTCTCTTTTCACTCTGATTCTGTCTCTCTGAACTTCTTATTCCAATGCTTGTCTCTGATGGGAAGGACAGGAAGCTGCACATCTGTTCTTGACTGATGGCCCAGCCACCCACATGTTCAAAGATTCCTAGGTGCTCTCCCCACATAAAATCCTGTTGCAGGTCTGGCCCCTGTCAGTGTTGCCATTGGACCCCTGTGACAGGCCTATGCTGGCTGCCAGTACACCAGGGCTCCTGTTCTAGCCTTTGCCTACTGTGTGACCCTGCCTAGTGTTTCTCTCTCTGGATCTGTAGTCCCATCTCTTTCGAAGCTGGTGGGCATCTTGAGGCAATGAGGTATAGAGAATAGAGAAGTGAGAGGTGAGTCTTAGTGGTTCACCCATCTGGCCCTCTGCCCAAGGGCTGACGTGAAGGGTCTGGCTGGGGCCCAGGTATGAGGGTGTCTAGGGCTAGTTGAGACCAATCCTGGCCCCCAGAGAAGACTTCTTGCTGATCCACAAAATCAAGCAGCAGCCTATCCACAGTCTATCTATGCTTCTGCCTGTTGCAGCCTTAAACATCCAATTACGTGTTCAGGGTCCTTTGTTTGCCCCTCTGCCATTGCGCTTACATTTATAGAACACCTATTCTACACCATGCTTCTGCCTTCACAGGTCCACAGTGATAGAGAAATGTCATCTGGGCTTTTTGCATCTTTCCCCTCCCTCCCAAGAAGGGTCTCTTTGGTCCAGGTGGAAGGAAGAACACAGACCCTTCAACTCCCATAGCTTCCTATCCCTGGTGGGCTCATTTGTGGGTATAAAGCATATGCAGCTGCAAAAGTCATGGATCAAGGTTAGGAGAAACAGAGACACAGAGACAGAGACAAGAGTAACTGGATCTATGGAGGCAATATGTCTCCATACAGGGTTTGGGATGGGGTATAGGAAATTTAGGGCAGGACTGAGGGTGAGGGTGGGCCAGAGTATTTTGAGGGCAGGTAAGCCACCCTATGTAGAGGTGGAAGCTTCCCCTTTCAGCCCTGGGCAGGATGCCTTAACTTCTAGGGAGGCACTAGACATGGGGGATCTGGCTGGGGCCCAGGTGTGGGGGCAGTCAGAGCAGTCAGGGCAAGCCCCCTCCTCCAAGAGACTGCCAAACTAAGCCCCCAGCTCTCCTGTCTCGCCAGAAAGGACACAGACATAATCACTCTTCCCATTGACTGTGATTCACCCATGTTCAGGCCCAGGCGTGATCATGCTGTCAGGAATTCCATGTTTGAATTAAAAACCTCCCTGGACACCCTACCCCACCCCACCTGGGCCAGTTGTGCCAATGGGTGTTGGAGCAGGGTCAAACAAGGCTATCTGGAGGGCTTTAGGCAAAGCCACACATGGAGAGAAAAAAAGGGATTAGGGGAAAGATGGAGAGTGAGAAAGACTGAAAGAGGAGACATAAACATTGATGGGTAGAAAACCAAAGCCAGCAGATGAAGGGGGCTCTTGTACCCACCAGGCTGGCACTGAACACTTGACTGGATTATCTCATTTAATTGAATCCTCACAACAGTCATAGGCAATAGGCACTATTATGATCCCATTTTATTCCTGAGTTAATTGAGGCATAGAGACATTCAGTCATTTCCCTGAGGTCACAAAGCCAGTAAATGATGAGTAGGTATTTGAACGTTTCAGTCTCACTGAAGAGCCAAGAAGACAGACAGACATAGAGACAGAGGTTGGGACAAATTCTCACACCACCACTCATGGCAAATCTGGGACTCCTGGAATCATCAGGCAGCTGTTCAGGGGAAAACCTTCCCACAGGCCAAAGAACATGCAGCTTCCTATCCTTTCTATCAGAGTCCAGGACTGTGACAGAGAGAGACATAGAGGGAGAGAGAGACAAAGACATCAAAGCAGGGAGAGAGATGGAAGGGGAACTCTGTGCCACAGAATTCCTTATCTGACTTTCCTCCTTCCTGCCAGGTGTGCAGCCTGTCCTGCCCCTGAGTCAGATCTAGCCCAGCAGACACCTTGCTTCGGTGGGGCCTAGGCTTTGAGATCCACTTTTTCTTCCCTACAAATTTATTTATTTATTTTAAATTTAATGTATTTATTTTGAGAGAGAGCACATGGGAGGGGGTGGAGAGAGAAAGAGAGATTGAATCCCTAGCAGGTTCTACACTGTCAGCACAAAGCCCAATTCAGGGCTTGAACTCATGAACCATGAGATCATGATCTGAGCCAAGATCAAGAGTCAGATGCTTAACCAACTGAGCCACCCAGGCACCTCTCCACACACAAATTTATTGAGCACCTACTAGTAGAGAGGCACTCCTGCTCCACATCTCCTACCTCTTTCTCTTTCACTATTGAGAAATCTTTCCCATTGTCTAACTTCAATCCCCTAGGATAGGTTCTGCAATAAGGGATCAAGATTAGAATTTGGGGACACTTCGATATGGAGGCTTATTCTAGCCAAGTACAGAGAAGAGGCCCCTGAGGGCTGGCTTTGGGTGCCTTCTGGTTGGAGGCCCCTTCTAGTTGGTTTGGAGAAGAGGGTCATGGCCCAGCTGGTGGGGCCTAGAGAGCTGAGCTGTCAGCAGTAGGGAGGATAGGGTTGAGAAAAAAAACCAGGAACTATCCTGAGGGAGCCAGGGAGTTGGCTTTATGGTTTCTAATGTTTTAACCCTGGTTTCAATTACCCCCGGGGTCCCCAGGCTTCCCTGACGGTTGTGGGCTCCCAAGCTTGAGGGAGGCTCAGGACTCTCCTGGGAATGCCAGAAACTAGAGGCTCAGGGATAGGAGTCTGGGGGCAGGGGAGAATTTCCATCCTCTTCTTCCATGTGTCTGGCTGAGAGAGGCCGCCAGACCAAGCAGGATTCTGGGGACAGCAGGGAGGCTGGGGAAGGAGGGGCCTACACTCTGCTCACAGGCTTCTATGGAGGGTCTACATCAGCCAGCTCCTTAGCACCAGTTTGGTCCCATTGGCCTCAGCCCAATCCTGGCTGCTAAAGCCCAGAGCTCTTTCTTGGCCTCATCAGGCTCCTTTTTGGTCTTGTGACAACCCTGACTCCTGGCTTTCCTTCTGCCTCTGGGGCAACCACACCTTCCCTGCTCACTCTGTTTTTTAAATTTATTTTTTTATTTTTATTTTTTTATTTTTTGAGAGACAGAGTGCAAGCAGAGGAGGGGCAGAGAGACAGAGAGAGAGACACACACACACTTACACACACACGGAGTCGGAAGCAGGCTCCAGGCTCTGAGCCGTCAGCAAAGAGCCTGATGAGGGGCCCGAACTCACAAACCAGGAGATCATGACCTGAACTGAAGTCAGATGCTTACCCAACTGAGCCACCCAGGCACCCCTCTGCCCACTCTGTTTATTAATCATGGTTCCTAGGGCTTCAGCTTCAATCCTCTCCTCCCCTCCTCCTGCCTCTCATCATTTTTTTCTCCCTGCTCTTGTGATCTATCTTGTTATCTTCTAGCACGTTCAGAGTGCCCAGATCAGTCCAAGACTTTGATGAATGCCCGTACAACCAGCAAGAGCCAGTTACAGGGGGCATTAGAAGCCGAACAGGGACTGCACACTTCCAACCAGGTGGCTCTTTCTCACCTTCTGTGTTCTTCCCATCCTTGTCGCTGCTGGTCACCATCCCACAGACCTTCAACTCCATGGATATGTCAAGCCCCAACTCTCTCCAGCTCAGTGAACGGCACCATCATCTCCCAGTTACTCAAGCCAAAAACCTGGGAGTCATCTGTGCTTTTGTACACAATGTTCCCTCTGGGCCTGGCACACAGTAGGTGCTAATAAATGTCTCTTGAACTGAGCTTAATTCAGTTTTCTCTCTTGGACTCCCATCTGCCTCTGTCTGTTTCCCTGGGACTTGGTGTCTCTGGCATTCAATCTTTAAATCTCTAATTTTTCTCTGTCTTCTCAATCACTACAATTGAGTTTCTGAGGGAGAAGCTGGGGCTTCTTTTTTCCCCTCTGTCCCTGCCCCAGGGAATCATAGGCTCGCTGGAAATGGAGCTGTGGGAGATGAAGGGAGGAAACCAATCTTTGGGCCATGTGGCCCTCAGTCCTATTTGGAAATAGGGAAGCAGCTCTACAGCAGCAAGGATCAAGGTCAGACTCTGGGCTGGCACTGGAAGGAGACAATCCTTTGAAGACATATGCCTTCTATGAAGAATTGGGGAGAAAAGGATCAAGACCCACTGGAGTGGGAGGAAGGGTAAGTTCTTTGTGTTTTTGAGCAGGGAATTAGTTTCATGCAAAATTTTGCAACACAACATGAAGAAAAACGGCATCTGTGATTTTGCAAGTCTGTGTCCTTGCTCCAGCCTTCAAACACACTTGGTGTCCTAATCCTGACTTCTCTGTACTCTTTTGTCTCTCTCCCCACCATCCACTCTGATTCCCCTATTCCTTCCCTGACCATCTACCACTCTTTCCAAACGTATCCCAGACCTTGGGATCACTGGGGGAGGGTCCTTGGAAGAGCAGACTCTAGACTAAGTGTCCAGGGGTCTGTTCTCTGTGTATAGGGCAACACAGGGGTTCCTCTGTCAAGGGAGCAGATGGAGATGAATCTGAGCCCTCCCCTCCCCCACCTCCCCTGACAAAGCCCTGTTCTCTCTTCAGCCCCAGGGCCCTGCCCCGGGTTAGATTGGAGGTCTCCCTCCCAAGGGTAACTGCAGACACCTCTTCCCTGGCTGCCCCACCTTCAGCCTTAGCCTTTCTCACTACTCTGTACAGCAGCCTCAGTGATCTCACTAAAATGTAGATCTGGTTATGTTCCTCACCTACTTTATGCCTTTCCAGACTTGCATGGCCTTGGCACTAAAAGCACTTCAGGATGTGGTCTCTGAGCCACTCAGGCTATCTCAGTCTGCCTTTTGCCTTCTGGGTCACTGCTTAATCCCTTACTGGACACCAAATCCTCTTTGCCATCCCTTGAGGATGTAACCCATTCAGATAGCCTCCCTCTCCTGTGCCCTGGGACTTTTCTCCTCTGGGCCAATGTTGTCCTGCTTGCTTACCACATTCATTCATTCATTCATTCATTCATTCATTCAACATTTATTTAAATCTAGTTCAAATGTTAGGAGTACCTGTTCTATGCCAGACCCAGCTCTAGTTGCCACAGGGCTGCCCTCATGGAGCTCACAGGCACCACACAAGTAACTAGGTAGTTTAACGTCACACAAATTACTATAAGGAAAAAGACTATGGCACTATGGGAGAAAAAAAAGGGGCTTAGTCTAGGCTTCTTTCAGGTGATATTTAGGCTGTCACCTCTTGCCTAAGAGGACCATGGATTCAGACACAGCACTCTCACATGGACAAATTGTATACTTGCCTATTCTGCTTAGTATCCATCTTCCTTAACTAGAATGGGAATCCCATGAGGACAAGGGATTTTTAAACTTTTTTAGACAAAAAGTAAACAGTAAAGTACACAAACCTTAAGGGTACAGATCAGATTTTGACATATGTGTTTACACTTTTGGAACCCAACACCCCCCCCCCAACAAAGGTAAGTACGATTCCGACTTCTATCACCATAAATGAGTTTTGCCTGTTCTTGAGCTTTGCATAAATGAAATCATTCAATATGCTGTACTCTTTTCTGTTTCTTTTTTTTTTCTTTGATTGACATTTTGTCTGTGAGCTTTATCCATTTTTGTTGTGTGTAGCTATAGCTGTTGTTTTGTTTTTGTTTTTTTTTCTGTAACTGTATCATAATCTATTCATTTATTTGGGTTGTTTCCAGCTTGAGACTATTATGAATAAAACTGCTATAAACATTCTTTGTGAGGTAATAAGGTACATAGATGTTCAACTTAGTAGATCCTGCCAAACAATGTTCCAAAGTGGCTGTACTAACTTATACACGTACCAGTAGTATGTGGAGTTCTAATTGCTCCACGTCCTTGAGAGGGCAGAGCTTTTTGTCTGTTTGCTTCATTGCTATATTCTATCACTTACATCAATGTCTGGTACATAGTAGATGCTCAATATATACTTATTGATTGCCTTATGAATGAGGGAGCTATCTGCATTCCTGGGGTCCTGCTCTGGCCCAGGCACTAACTTGCTGTGTGACTCTGGGCAGGTGACTCCCCCTCTCTGAGTTGTTTCCTTGTCTGTAGCATAAGGGGAGTGACAGTAGAGGCTTTACCTTCCAGTGCCAGCTAGATGCTCTGAGAGCTGGACACCTGTTCATTCATTCAGTCCACTTGGGTCTATAAGGTCCTACTATGTACCAGGATGGTGAGGGTGTGATCCGTGACATACCACTGACAGCCTCTTTCAGGTCAGCCAAGACCAGGGGTCATTGCCCATCTTGTCCCCAACTCATCCTTCTGGAGTCTGTTCTTCCTTCCTCTGTCCAGCCCTGACCCCAGGGGGAGGGGGTCTGGACTGAGCCTGTGGATGGAAAATGTGATTAATGATCAAAAAAACATCCAAAAGGAAGAGACCAGGAAAACAACTTGGGGAAAGCTCCTCGCCCAGGGGAGGGGGGCCATGTCCTGGGCCTTGGGACAGCTCCGGCTGCCCTCCCGCCGCCCTTTCTGGGAAGCTGCCACAGAGTGGGTAATTTTAGCCAAAAGTGAAAAAAAAAAAGCCACTCTAATTATTTATAAAAAAAGTTCCCCCCACCCAATGTAAATTATGCTTCCCCTGGAGGCTTCCCCCTACTGTTACTCCATTCCTAGTGGTCCCTCTGCTTGGTCAGGCTGGGGGGCCCTAGAGACACTGGGCTGGGGGCAGAGGAGGAATTTCAACATGAAATGTTTTGTTCATTAGCAGAGAACATAGGGGGAAATTCCCTTTTTGCCTGGGCCTGGGCAGCCCAGGCGAATACCCAAAACCTATTGTCAAAAATAGAGTCTGGGCTGCAGAGCAGGGTGGGGGTTTTACTGGGGTGGCGGGGGCGGGGGGGACACAGACGTTTATTCCTCTTCTCTTAGACTCCGGGCTTTCAGGGGTTTCCTGAGCCTTAATCCTTCCTTCTTTCGGGGATTTCATTCCCAATGTCTCAGGTTGCCCACAAAACTTCCTTCTTAGCAAAATGGGAGGAACTGGGGTTAGACTGGCCTTAGAACTTCCAACTAAGGAGGAAGGGAGGATATCAAAGAGAGGGAGGGGAGGCCTTGGACCTATCCAAATAATTCAGAATTCTGGTAGAATATGTTGGGATCAGTAGGTAGCAAATCTGAGGGGGGCCAGGAGCAGGAATGAAACCACCTCTTTCTATCTGAGTGGATTTAGAGGGCCCCAGTGAGGAGGGAAGTACATAGATAGCTCCAGAGAGCTGAGGACAATTCCAGGCTGAATATTTAGGTTTCCCTATTATAGTTTCAGCTCTTTCCTGTTCTTTACTTTTAGGGAATCTTTGCCCTTTCCTGGTGCCAAGGTTAGAAGGGTCAGGGCACTCTTAGGCAGTGGTCCAAATGACAAGATTCCAGAAGGGGCTCTGCAGCATAGGGCTGTTGTAAGTGGGTCCTAGGTGCTGTCCCAGGATAGAAGTGAGTCCTCCCTGGGGTGCTAGGCTGGACCCTGAGTGTGTGTGTGGGTGCTCAAGGGGCCCCCCTGCCTGGCTCGTCCTGGGGCTGTGTGAGGATCGGGTTTCTCGGCGCCTGGAGCCTCCGCGAGGCCGAGCTGTTCCCGGTCCCCGGCCAAGCCGCCCCGGGCGCTGGCACTGGGAGAGGAAGCAGGGGGGGGGGTGCGCGGTGAGGGGGAGCAAGAGGGGGGGAAGTGGGGGAGCTATGAGGGCTTTTACGTAACTGCCTCCCAGAGCCCGCCCCTACTGCCAAACCCCAGTGTGGAACTTTGTGTGATTGAGTGTATGTGCCTATGTGACATGCGGTGTGACTGAGTACATGGCTATGTGTGACCGTGTCTGTGTGTGGGGATGGTGTATAAGTGTGCGATTCGGGGGGGTCCTGCCCTTCTGGGACCTCTAGCTGCCAGTCCTAAGCAGAGGACCCTGACTCCCAGTGTGCCATGGCGAGGTTGAATATAAACTTTTGACTCTTTGAAACTATGTTACTTTACATGACTGTGTGTTTGGCATTTGTAGGCAAGACAGAGAGCCTATGTGTGTTTGTAACTTCGGATAGCCAAGTGTGTGACCCTAATGGAACTTTCTGATGGAACAGCACATTAGAAGAGCATCATTTCCCAAAGGAGCACTAGAAAAGGTAGACCATAGGAGGTGGGATAGAAGCCTCCTTCCCTGAGGGCACAGCAGTAGGAATGGAGAAGGGTCCTTGCTATCCATGATGGAGGAGGGTTGAGCCAAAAGTCCTGCCACAGAGCCCTCTTTCATGGCAAGTGTAAAACTCCAAGGACTCAAGAGTCAAGAAGAATTTCCCTCAATTTCCCAAGTCTTTCTGGGGTTATCAAATCTGAAATCTACATCACTTGCAGGGCAAGAGGGCTCTGAACTAAGGGCATTATTTCCTGCTGCCCCTCACTGGAGAAGCAGATGTTGTTGATCGGTGAAGATAGGGTGGGACTGGGAGGAGAGCGTCCATGAAGTTGGTTTAGCTTAAGAGTAAGTGTGCATGACAGAGAAGGGAGCTGGCGCGGAGCTGGGGCCATGGGAGATAGGGGTGCCTAGCTGGCTCAGTCCCTAAAGCATGTGACTCTTGATCTCAGGGTTGGGAGTACCAGCCCCACGTTGGGAGTAGAGATTTCTTTAAAAAAAATAATAATAAAATTAAATTTTAAAAGCTTGAGAGGACACAGGGCCAGATCCTGCAAAGGCTTTGAAACCCCACCTAAGAAGCCTGGCTTTGCCCCCACGCCGGGGTATGGGAGGGTTCAACACGAAGATTTAGGAAGCCCAGAAGCTCGTGGCAGATAGGGCATTGAAAGCGGTGGGAGCGGAAACCCACGAGTAATCTGTTGCCCCAATCCAGATGGGAGCAGAATCAGTTCTTATGGCGGCCAAAGGGAAGGCGCCCCACCCAGGCTGTTCCATAGGTGGGCGCCGCCTCTGAGCTGGAGCCGCAGCCTTAGGGGTGTACGCGCGTCCCTCATCGCCCGCCAGGTGTCGCTGCGACACCGGAGAAGAGGGCGCGGCCAGGGTGTTGCGCCTGGAAGTTGCTGAGGATCTACCGACGCCGGGATCCAGTCCGACGTGCGCCTCTTGTCCTTGCTAAGCCTCGGACGCACCGACATATCCGGCTCCCGGATCCTGATTGCCTGGCGCAGACCCTGCCCCGGCACCCGCGGACTTCGGTACTGCTGACTACAGCCCCCGAGTCCCCAGGTGGAAAGGGGACGTTGTTCGGGGAGGAACCCCCCACTGCCCTCAACCTGGCAGGAGGCAGTGGCTAAGACACTGAAGGATCTGGAAATCCAGCAATGACCTGCCGATCTCTGCGCCAGTCGGCCCCTCGAGGGGTATGGGGGGCCCCTGAGCACCCAACCTCATCCAGGCCTAGTTGCTGCGCAGGGTGAGGGGCAATTCCTGACTCCCTCACCCCCCATTTCGTCCCGCCGGCCCCGCTCTTTCCCAGGGTCCACCATCCCGTCCCCGTCCGTGGCCTGGGAATCTGGAGGCTGCGGGCCCGAGAGGCCGGATAAGGGACCCTTACTGTGCGTAGGGATGGGCGGGATCTCAGCTGAGTGCCACTATTTCGCTGTGTATCTTTAAGCCCCAGCTGGCCCTCTCTGAGCCTCAGCCCCGGCTGACCCCTGCCGGTTGCTCTGAGGGGATTCCGAAGCCACGGAAGTGAAAGTGAAAAGCCCAGGCAATGGCGGGAACAAGGGAGTCCCTGAAGCACTTCTTGGGAAAGGGCCCGGCGCTTGGGCAGCCTACTGGGAAAGGGTGTGAGGAAACTACGAGATAGTTCCTTCCCCTCTCCCCGCCCCCAGCCCTGGAGCAGCTCCCGGGAGGGGCCAGGCGCAGGGATTAATGGTCAAAGGTCGGGTGAAAAATCCATGGGGTGGAGATAGGGGTGGGCCACTCGTTCTCCGCCTCTGGCATTCAACCTTTCTTTTGCGCTCTCGCGTGGCCTCAGAAGTTGGTTGGGTTGTCTAGCCTTAATCCCCCTTGTTGTAGCCAGACCAGAGGCCCGAGGGCAAGTGAAGTGAGCACACTGGCCCCTCAGGGGCCGAGGCTGCGAAAGGAAAATTCGAAGGGTGAACCTCCAGCGCCGAACTCGCGCGTGCTCCGCATTCTGGAACTGCCCGTCCAGGCATAGAGGGTGTAACTTCCCTACCCTGTTCATCCCAGCGGAGGTTTCCCCCCAGACCATGTGTCCCGCGGGGCGAGGAAAGAGGGGATAGTTATAGTGTCACCGGAGACTTGATGGGAGAGAAGGCCTGGACTCCCAGCCTGGTCCATCCTGGTCAGGGTAGCGAAAAGCCCCATTCCCTCCGCGTGAGAGGTGTATGTGTATATGACTGTAAGAGTGGTCATTGCTGGGAGCAGAATAGGGGAGGGGCAGAGACGGCTGGTCTCCTGTACCCAAAATGGGTCCTGGGGGCTCTGGCTCGTGCTTCTGTCATAGAGATGCCTACGGGAAGACCCTGAGAATTGGCCCAGGGTGTGCCAGGGTGTCGGTACGAGGTAGTCAAGGCCTGAACAAGCGGGAGCACTGAGCAGCAGAGACCTGGCCAAGGCTGAGTGAGAGAGGGAGTGTGAATGAGCGACCTGGGAGGGGGAGAAGGGGGCGCGCCCAGCGTCCTTAGGGAGTCCGGCGGAGTGGGTGCGGGTACGTGTGCACGCCTGGTTTTGAGACCAGCGGCCGGGCCTGCGCGTGAAGCACAGGGGCCACAGCCGTCTGGAGGGCAGGCGTTCCCAAGGAAGGGCGAATGTGAGGGGGCCACGCGTGCCAGTGCGGGCGAGTGTGCCAGCGGGGGGAGGGCTCGTGCGAGCGCGAGTCTAGTGGGAGTGGGGGCTCCCAGGCCTGCGCAGAGTGAGTGTGCCCGCGCGTGCCAGGCGCGGGAGCGTGCCAGGGCGGGGGCGCGCGGGGGCAGTGGCCCGGAGGGGGTCGTGGCGCGCGGCCGCGGAGGCGCGGGGAGACAAGGCGGGAGGGGGAGGGGAGCGAGGGCGCGCGCGGCCGAGCGGGCGCCCGCGGTCACATGGGCGAGGGAAGGAGGGAGGGAGCGCGCGAGGGAGGGAGGAGGATGGGGGGGTTAAAGCCGCCGAGCGCCGAGGAGCCGGTGCAGAGCGGGCGGCGGCGGCGGCAGCGGAGGCGGCGGCTCCAGCCGGCGCGGCGCGGGGCTCGGCAGCGGGATCCGGCAGCGGTGCTAGCTCCGCGCTCCGTGCCTCGCTCCCTGCCCGGGGTGGTCGAAGGGCAAGGCGCAGAGCCCCCGCGGCCCGAGGGCGCGGTGAGTACCCCGCGGCGGACAGCGCGCGGCCGGACCCTCAGACCCTCGGGCTGACCGACAGACCCGCGGCCCTCGTGCGCGCGGGAAGAGGGAGAGGACACGCGTGGGCCCGCGACCCCGGGGAAGAGAGAAACGGGAAAGTTCAAGGGAAACTTTGCCCGCAAACTCGGGGGCGGGGGCGCGTGAGAAGCGGCCCCCAGCGTCCCGGGGCGTCGGGGGTTGGGCGTGGTGATGGTGGGGGCGGACAATCGGCTGGGGGGATGTGGCCGGGCGGATTGTCCTAGCGTCCCTATTCTCTCTCACTCCTCAGCAGCGCACGCGGGGTCTGGGAAAATTCCGGAACTGGGGGGTCGTAGTGACCCCCGCGCGCCCGAAGGCGGATTCCTTCTCCCGCAGAAATCTAGACTTAAAAGCGCCCAGGGGTGTGAACGGACGGTTGCGCGTTTGCCAGTGTATGTGTGTCCGTGTGAATCCGCGTGTGTGTGTCTCGGTGTGAGCCTGCCTGTGGTTTCCTCGTGAGTCCGCCTGTATCTCCATGTAGTGGGTTTCCTTCAGTGTCTCTTTGTAAGACCCCCTCTGTTGTGTGTTTGTGAGTCCGCTTGTGGTGTATCCCCGTCTCTTTGTGAGTCAGCCCGTGTGTGTCTCCTCCAGTGCGGTTCTGTGTGAGTGGGCTTGGGTGTCCCTGTGTTGTTCCGAGTAGTGTATCTCCCCGTGCGTGGGGGCTGGGCCGCGGGGAGGTCACCAGACGGACAGCTCTCTTCCTCGGCTCCTCTCCTCTCCCGAGCCTCTTCTCCTGCGTCTAGTTCTCGCGCTCGCTCGCTCCCTTGGCCCCCTCCCCCCTTCAGTAGCTTCAGGCGGGCAGGACTATTTCACGCCTTGTTGAAAATTCAGGATTTTCTTTCTCTTTCTGTCTAGGCTCTCTCTTTGATTAGTGTCTGTGTGTGTCTGTGTGGCTGGCAGCTTGTCTGCAACACTAGGTGTGTGTCTGCATGCCACTGTGGGAATGGGTCTGTAACGCCAGTTGTTTTGCTTGTAATACTTGGTATGTTTGTGTCTGTGTCACTGGGGGTGTTCATGCGGCTGTAATCATTGAGGTGGGAATTTGAAATGCTGGGTGTGTGTTTGCATTGACAATTGCTGTATGTCCAGGGCGTCTGAAACAGTGTATTTTTGTGTTCTAACTCTGGGTGTGATGGTATACCATTGCTTGTGTAGGAATGTGACTTGAACAATTGAATATTCCTATGGCTGCAGGGCTAGCCAGGGCTTGGGGGTGGAGGGCCTATGTGTCTCAATAAACTATGCCTCCCTCTCTACTGTCAAAACCACACAAATCCTCTGGATTGGTTCTTGGGGTTCCTGGTCAGGATTGGTGACATGGAGCTAAGGTTCACATTCCGTCAGGGTTAATACTCCGAGGGACTCTGAACCTTATACAAAAACTAGGAGTTTAAACTACACATTCAAGACTTCCTGGGGCTTCTTTAGAATTCATAGTCAGATTCACACTGGGAAGCTTAAATGCATATAGGCATACACTCAGATTCACGCTTAAATTCTGGGGCTCATATCCAATTGTACACTTCAGTTGTAGGGTTACATCAGACTCACGTTGGGACTCATGCTGACACTTCTATTCTCATTCCTGTTCTGAGGCTCATAGACTTACACTGATACCTAGAGCCCATGCTCAGAATCTCACTGGGGTCCTAGAGTTCACATCTGGATTCACACTAAGACCCTGGACTTCCATTTTGGATTCACACTTACATTCTGGGGCTTATAGCTGGAGTCACATGAAGACTAAGGGCTCACACTCAGATTCTCATGGGGAACCTCAGGCTCATATTTGAACTCAAGATTCACACAAGACACTGAGGTTCATAGACTCATCCTTTTACCTTGGAGCTCACACTGAGATTCACACTAGCAAGATTCTCACTTCCATCCTGGGATCACTCAGGGACCCAGTGTTCAGTGTTCACACTCAAGACTAGCATCTCTGGTGATTACATTAAACTCACTTCTGTCTTGGGGCTTAGACTCACACTACACTTTTATATATTCACATGGGGGCCCTGGGATTCACACTTGGAATCACACCCAGTTATGCTTCCATTCTGGGGCTCACATTCAAACCCAAACTAGGGTTGTGGTGAACTCATAGTCAAATACACCCATGCTTTCTTTGGTTTATGGTGTAGAACAGGGCAGTTGGGTAAGGAACAGCAACTGCCACAAGACATGTCCCCTCCAAAGGTGGAAAGGAGAGAGGATACATATTTGGGAGTGTCACTCACTTGGGTTGTGGACTGATGGAGAGGGTTGTGGGAAACACTCACCCAGTTAAACCTTTTTGCCTTTCTTTCTGCAAGGAGACTAAGGCTATTGGTAGGATGATCTGAGTGGCTTTTTGGCACAGGAGTGATTATGTACTCTTAGAGTCCCCATGTGAAAGCATATCCCCCTTAAATAGTTTGGGTACCCCTTCTGTGGTAAGGGAATCGGTGTGGGGAAAAAAGACTCGTGTCTTCCCAAGACATTTCTCCCATCCCAGTCATCCTTAGTATGGGAGGAGTGTCAAGATTGACTTGGTGAGACGGTAGACCTCTGGCTCCTTTGACCTTTCCAGGGTATTGAATCTCTGATTCTAAGGGAGATGGTAGCCTGGATCTGTGGTGAGAAGGTAGCCAAAGGAGGAGACTGGACTGAAATCCACCCTCGTATTTCCTCTGCCTTGGCTGGAGAAGGATAGAGGCCAAGTTATGTTATATCTCACAATGTCTCCTGGAGTGTCTATGGAACTCTTAACCTTGTCTCTATGGTATGACCAGCGATCTCTACTGTACTCCCCAGAAAAGCAGTAACCCTGTGGGGGAGGGTTGGGTTAGGTTGTAAACTATGCTGGGACTCCACCTGCCTTGGAGACACTGCTGGGCTTACATATCTTCCTGCTGTGGAGGCCAGCAAGTCAGGGCTGCCTGAGGTGCATAATCACCCCATGGGCACACCGACAACAGTACAGATCTGGCCCTCAGGCTCAGATGGCTCAGCTCTATCAGCTCCCTGTCCCTGAAGGGGACACATGCTCCCCACCCCCCTCTGGAGGGGGGGGCCTTGAAGGACTGGCATTCTGGTCTCTGCCCCCCCATGGTGAGTTGAAGTGTAAATGAATGGAAACATATGGAGCAGATTTTCTTTGAAATGCAGATGGTGGGGGGGGGGGGACCATGTGTGCCTGGTTGGGGGGGGGGGTCCCAGAGAGCAAGAAGGCTGAGAAGAGAGCTGACCCCTCCTCCAGTCCCACCATAGGGTGAGGATAGTTGTGTAAACTGTGGCCCTGGGTGACCACACCCACCCAGGCTCCAGCTTCCTGTGGGGAGAGGCTGGGGAGGCCAGTGGTCCCTGTGGGCTGAAGGTGCTGAGGTCATCACTCCCCTTTACCTCTGTAGAGGGCAAAGAGAGCCTCCAAAGCACAGAGTCATGCTGGGTTGGCGTTCACCAGAGCCAGGAACTCTGGGGGCCAAGAGGTGGAAGGGGGAGCTAGGGCAGATGTGGGGAAGAGTTAGACCCTGCTTCTTGCAGAACTAGCTCTGGGAAGCTGGGGCTACAGCTACAGTGGGAAGAACTGAGGCTAGACTATAATGATGACATCTGGTCAGGGCAAGAGCTCCTGGAGTTTAGGATTGGAAGAGTCCTCAATCCTGAAGGAGTTTTTCCAGACCTGGGATAGTCAGTATGCCACACTATACACTATAATTTCCCCTCACAAAACTCAGCAGAGTTACGTAGTAATTGCCTGTGAGCTCTGTGGGACCCGGGGACTGGGTCTCTCTGCTCACTGCTGTACCCTGCCCCTGGCACAGACCTGGAACACTCCTTGGTAAGAGGGTGATGCATCTTTTTCTCTCTCATCAGACTGAGTGCTCCATGCGGGCAGGACCATATCCTCAACTGCCAGCACAGTACCTGACACGGATTAGGTGCTGAATAAATGTTGAGGAATGAATTGTTGAGTGGGAGAGGGGATTCTCTGGGGTTTGTGGCTTGAGACAGAGCAGTGTCTGTTGTATTACCCCTATTTGACTTGAAAGGCGCCTGAATGATTTGTAGTCTAGACTAAAGGAAGGATCTCCTTGCACTCAGGGAAGGGGTGCAGAGGATAGGCAGCTTATTCCTTGAAAAGGTTGGGACTAAGGGCTACTGGGGTGGAGGTGGGGATGACTGATTCTGTGGCAGAGGTCAGAGGTCACTTCTGTCCTCTCAGCTTCAGGATTTTTCAGAAGTCCTTTTCTCATGTGGTTGTGAGCGTGTCCCTTGGTCTCTCTAGGTTGGTTTCTTGGACTCTAGCTAAGGCAATAGACCCCATCTCTGAGCTGCTGAGGCTAGGCTCTGAGGTTGTTTAGCTGCTGTGGGCACCACAGACTGTCTGTATTGGTTATTAATGTCTGTCTGAGAACACGGGGTTCAGATCCTAAAAATACCCTGTCCAGCCAGAGCCTAGGAGTTGCTCGTGTGGGCTAGTGTAGCAGTGGCTGCATCTTGATAAGATAGACACAGAGCCAGAAGAGACCAGGAGAGTATAGGAAAACTGAGGCAGCATGGGCAGGAGATGCATGAGAGACAGAGCTTCTGTTGTATATGGGACAAAGATTTATAAAACTAGTGGTGCGAGTTCTTCAAATTATGGCAACATTTAGGGTAGTCTGTTATTTTACACTGTAGAGAATTTACTTCCTGGGGAGTTTGAATATACATCTGATATCAGATGTATAAATTAAGTAGTCAGTCGTAACCATTTCAAGTCCAGCTTCAAGATATTCCAAAATAAGTATGTGGCAAAGAAAAAAAAAATCTTCCTTAAGTAGCCTTTTCTGAGCCACTGCCCCCATCCCTACCTCCTAGAGCCCTTCCTTGCAGCCTGAGTCCCAGTGGGGTTCTTGTACACCCCCTTTTATAGGCCCCCACCTCACTTCTGACCCCCCAGGCATCTGTGTATCCCCTCTTCCCTGGAGATGGATGCTGCACAGTGGTTCCAAAAAGGTAAGAAAAGCCTGGCCTCTGAGGGCAGATGCCGTGTGACCTTGGCCTGTAAGCTGACCTTTCTGGGCCCCTCTGTGAAATCACGGGATGGGGTGGGGGGGGGGGGGGCTGGGCCCTGGCCCAGGCCCGGAGAGAAGGCGGTTTTGGCACCCATCCAGCTCCCTGACGTCAATGATTCTCCAAATAATGGAATCAATATTGGGGGGGGGGGGGCAAGCGTGAACCAGGCCCCAGCGATTAGAAACAGATCAGCACAAACCCGCAGCTGATTCTGATAGAGCTGCCTTGGAGAGCTAGGGTGGGAGGCCTGGAAGGAGGTGGACCTGGGGGGGGGGGGGGGGCGGTGGCGCTCAGGAATGGAGGCGGAGCCACCCAGTGTCCAAAGCAGGAGGATACACAAGTAGGCAGAGATTCTGGGTTGGAATGATGTGGTGGGGGCCGCTGAACTAGTTCCTTCCTCCTTTGAGTCTGTGGGGTTCCAAAGCTAGGGGAAGTTTGTGAATGGAGACTTCTTTCAACCAGTGAGTGATAAAGGGTGGACAAGGGGAGTTTGTAGTTTATCTCTTTGCTTCCTAGACTTGGGCCCCTAGGCCATGTTAGGAGTCGCAGGTTATACCTAGGATAGGGGAGAGTACCGAGTGAGACCTAAGGGAGATGGTCTTTTACTTGGAGGTAGAGGGCATTAATCTAAGATAGATGGGTATTCCTCCTCAGAATGGGAGTCTGGCCTCCTCCATCAGGTTGTATCCTCTCAGCCTACTAGAAGGCAGCAGGTGAGGATGGAGAGGGCCGTGGGGTCCATAAGGGGCTGGCCTGGCAGCAGCTGACAAAAAACAGGAAAGAGGGCTGGGGGAGCAGCTGTAATTACGGGGCATTTATTATTAATCAGATGAAATTGCTGGAACAGCTGGTGTAATGTGCGTAGCGATACAGACTCTGCATGCACCCCCAACACATGTGCACGCACACATACGCACAAGCCACGCACAGCCTGAGCCTTGTTTGCTTACACAATTTTTTTCTTGTGAAGGTTGGAGCCCCCCCCTCTTTTTTAAAGTAATCTTTACACCCAACATGGGGCTCGAACTCACAACTCCAAGATCAAGAGTCGCATGCTCTACTGACCGAGGCAGTCAGGCGCCCCTAGAGGGCTCCTTATGTGTGTCTGTGTCTTTTGATGTTGGTACTTATTTGTGTTTTTTCATGTCTGCCTGTATCTTCCTCTCCCTCTGTTGTCTCTTTTCCCAAATGTCTGTTAGTCTCTGGCCTGATGTGTGCCTCTTGTCTCTAACCTGTCTCCCTCTGTTTGCCTATCTCTTGGTATGTCTGTATCTATTATCACCAGCCACCCTGTCTCTAACACCTTATTTTAGTTTATGGCCATCTCTGTCTGGTTGCGTCTTCGGTCAGGGTTGGATGACATGGATGACCCTTTCTCATGGGTATGTGTTTAGGCACCTGACCATGCCTTTGGCAAACACATCTGGGACCTATTTTTTAGGGGGGGGAGGGGAAGTTGGATCCTGAGGATCTCTTCTGTTGAGTGACTGGAGCCCATTGAAGCAATAGTGGCTTTCAAGACAGCTCTGAATACAAAGCTGGCTTCCTTATCAGCTACCATTTGTGGGATATCAGCTACCATTTGTGGGATTTTGGGCAAGGTGCTTTTGTTCTCTGAGCCTCTGTTTCCTCATCTGTAAAATGGAAACAGGGTTAACTCTAAAGTTGTTTTGATGATTCAGTACAAAATGTATGTTAAGCACTTATCATGATACCTGACTCATTAAGAACTCGAAACAAGTGTTAGCTGTTACTATTACTGGGAAAGGCATTGTGCAGGCAAGAGAGAGAACTGCAGAGGCAAACCAGTAGAGCACAAAGGCTTTGGAGCTAGACTTGGACTCAAATCTGTGCACTGGAACTGATCAGCTATATGGTCGGAGGCAAGTTACTTAACTTCCCTGAACCTTGTTTTTTCAACTGTCAAATGGGAATAATAATAGAACCTACCTCATGGAGAAGTCATGAGGATTAAATGAGATAATGCATATAAAGTGCTTGACACAGTTCCTGGCATATAACAGATTCTCAATAAATCGTAGTGGTGATGAGAAGAGGATAGTATGATGGTGGGTGTTTTTGCCCTGCCGGTTGCGTGTGAAAAAGTGTGTGATGTGGAAGTACTTGTGCCTGTGAATTGGTTGTCTGGGGACTTTGGATTGTTTGTGGATATGAATATGTATCTGTATGTGATGTTAGGCCACTTGTGGCTTCCCTTTGTCCCTGTGGTTTAGCATCCGAAGTCAACATGGGGTGCTGGAGGGAGTCTGGACTATTCTCAACTTTCCCTTTTCTAGGGGCACCTGGGTGGCTCAGTTGGTTAAGCCTCCGATTTCAGCTCAGGCCATGATCTCTCAGTTCATGAGTTTGAGCCCTGCATTGGCCTATGTGCCGACAGCCCAGAGCCTGGAGCCAGCTTCGGATTCTGTGTCTCCTCTGTCTCTCTTGGTCCCTTCCCTGCTCACACTCTGTCTGTCTCTTTCAAAAATAAGTAAACATTAAAAAAAAACTTTCTCTTTTCTAGACACTTACCTGCTGCCTGCCTCAGTCTCCCCTTCTCTGAGAGGCATTGTATGGAATGAGTTCTTAGTTGGACTAAGGCCTGTGGGTCCTCTGTGACCTCTGATTTGTGCCCTTTGCCCTTCTAGAATCCAGCCTTGTCACATCATCCCATCCCCTTGGTTTTGGAAGTCTTGGAAAGAGTTGGTCTGGAGAAGGAGGACATTGATGTGCTCAGTGTACGGCCAGTGGTGAAGAGGTATGTGCTGGGGACCCACATGAGGCAGGTCTGTCTCTGGGTATCAGGCTGGTGCAATGGGGCTATAGGTTTGGGGATGTGCGTGAAGGAGGGCCTGAGATCCCTTCCTTCTCTTCCTCTGTTCTTCCTTCTGAGGCTTTTCATGCCCCTATGATGGGCCCACGAAGGGGAAGGGACTTACCCGCAGTCACACAGGCAAGGGCGAAGCCAGGTCAGAAAACTGGGTTCTGTACTTAAGAGGGCTGAATCCTGGATGTGGGAGTATATTTCTGTCTCATTGTCAGGCTCCCTCTCTGCCCCCAAAGCATCTCTCTGGCTTGATTGGGGAAGCAGCTGGGCTTGGAGTAGATGGGATGGGGGTCGGAAATTCCAAAATCTTCTGGGGCCAGCCATGGGGCTGGGCTTGACTCTCCCTGCCTTTCATTAAGGGCAGCCAAGGCCCCCGATTGGCAGCCCAGGGTGGGGGCGTCCAAGGAATCGAGGCGCTGGAGCGGAACGGAAGGGCCTATTGTCCAAAACCCGCCAGAGGCCCACAAAGGCCAGCCGGCTTTTCATCTCAGCTCCCAAACAGACTGGCCATTTTCCCGGCCCAGGAGTAGGGGACTGATTGACCCTTCAGAACTAGGACTGGGATGTTTTTGAGGGTGGGGTGGGGTATCTCATGCTGACACATGGCCATAAAAGGGACTTAAAATGGAGGTGGGGTTCTGAAGAGTAGGGAGGCTCCAGAAAGCTGTAGAGAGTTAAGCTTCCAATCCACTGTTCCCAAAGGACCTAAGGATACAGGGTAGGGTATCTGATAGAAATTCGGATTTACATAACAATAGATAATAAATATTTATAGGGGGCACACCTGGGAGGAGTCTCATGATTTGATGGTAAAGTGAGCTACTTCTATGAGCACATAATCCCACCCCCCCCCACAATTGGGATCACCGTATTGAGTTGGAACAGGGGCTGGAGAAGAGAAGGCTAGTGGTTGGGCAAGAGACTGGGCTCCTGCAGCAGGAGGAACTGAGGCCAGACAGCAGGAAGGACTTCCTGCCAATGAACAGTAGCTCTGATGCCCTGACTGTGTCTCTAGAGATCCCAGAGGATCACAGAGAGCAGGGGAGCTAGAGAACACCCCTGGGGTTAGTTAAGGGTTAGGCAGCTTCTGTGGGGGCCCAAAGAGGAGGCTGGGAGGGAAGACTTGGCAGTTCTGTCCACCCTCCCTCCACAGCACCTCCAGCATCACTTTAAAAACAGCTTTTTAATTTAACAAAGTGGATGAAAAACTGTTTTTGGAAATAAAGATATCTGCTGTCTCCCAGGCTAGCACTCAGCCCTTGCAGAGAGCCTCTCTCCGGGTTTCTCTCTGCTGCTGGTGGTTCCTTTCCTCTCTCTCTCTCTCTGTCTCTCTCTGTCTCTCTCTCTCTGTCTCTTTTTTTGTTTGTTTCTGCTCTGCAACCCCCCAGCTTCCCCTTGGCCTCCCATTACCCCCTCCCGTATCAGCCTCCTTGGGTATCTCATCCTCAGTCTCTTATCTCCGTGTCTCTGCATCTCCTTTTGTCTCTCCTCTCCCAGTTTCTCTTCCAGGGCTTGTCTCTCTCCTGAATCATCTCTGTCTCCCAGCCTGTCTCAATCTCTGTCTCCCTTCCCCCCTTCTCCCCCAACCCCTGCTCTAAATGGGTCTATTTAAAACACCCGACGCTGCCAAGTCAGAAAAGCGTCTCCTGATAAAGCGCATTAGGCCGAGGGAGGGAGGAGGAGGGGGGAGGGAGCAGGGAGCAGGGAGCAGCGGGCGGATGGATTGATCCAAGCCCGTAACCCCATTAATCAGGCATTGTGGATCCCCCTCCCTCCCCCAGCTTCAGCCCCTTCTGAGCTAAAAGCCCTTAAATATTTATCACCCCTCCCCCCAGGGGGTGAGGGGAGGGGTGTGTGGCCCTTGGTGTGAGCATCCCCAGCTGCCTGGTGCGCACCCCCTGTGTGTTTACACATGTGCACATGTGGTCATATGTGCATGCATGGGTGTGCATACCTAACAGACCCAGGGCCCATCTTGTCCCCCTTCACCCCCCCACCACGGAGTAGCCTGGTCCCTTGGGCAGCCCAGCCCCTAGGGGACCCTGGTAATCTAGCCTGGGTCTTTGCCTCTCTTAAAAAGTTGGGCATGTAGAATAGGGAGACCTTTGGGGTCAATTGGAGGTCCTTATGCCCCCAAAGTGCAGTAACTGGAAGATTGGGTGGCATTGCACTATTATTCTCAGAGGGTCGGAAGGTGAGCTGGGGTTCAATGTCCAGATTCCCTAATATTCCCAGAGCAAGAAGTAACTTAGGGAATAGAATTGGGGGCTCCATGCTCCTAAAGTGCAGGAAGGTAACTTGGAAGGCTGGCTGAAGTTTCCCCTTTATCCTCAAAGGGCAGGAATGTGACCTGGAGGTGGGTTGGGCACCTACCATTACCCTTAGAAATTTAGGAACCTTGACCTGGGCCTGGGTGGGGGTCGCCATCACCCCCAGAGAGTAGGAAGGTGGCCACTCTCTGGGGGGTGATGTGGGACTGGGTCCCACATCTCACTGCTTATTGATTTCCCCTGGCTACAGAGGTCAGTCAACCCTGAGACAGGCTGGGGTCCGCCGGAGTTGGCCTGAGGCAACTTCGCCCTGGGCGGGGGAAGGGAGGCCCGAGCGGCCCTGGGTGTGAGGAGGGGCCGCTGCTCGGAGCAGAGGGTCCCTTCCCCCTCCCTCCCCCAGCATCAAGTGCCACATCTCCTCCTGACTCAGACAATTAGATTCAAAGGATGACCTCACTGCCTGCCGTCCCTCACTCGCTCCCTCTGCTAGCTCGCCTCGCTCGTGGCGCGCTCCTTCCTCCCCTCCTCCCGGCCCGCTCGCTGCCTTGCTCGCTCGCTCACTCACAGCTCGGGCCGGCCCCTAGCCCGCCCGCCCGTCCGGAGTCGCGGTGTTGCGGGGGGCTCCTGTCCCCCGGGCCGGCCCGGGCCTCCTGGGCCCCAGCCCCGGGCGCCCGATGCCCGCGGGCTGCGGGGCGGACCCAAGGAGCGCCGGAGGCACCGACGGGGCGCCTGCGCGGGGACCCAGGTCAGTGGCCGCGCGGCCGCAGGGCCGGAGAACTTGTCACCCCCACTGCCGCCGCTGAGACACCCCCGCCGGCGCCGCCCGCCAGCCCGCCTCGGAGCTTCCCGCTCCTTTCTCGGCCCCCGCCCCCCGCGGCTGCTCGGCGCGCTCCCCCTGCCAAGCTGTCTCTCTTCTCTTTCTCCCCCCCCCCCCCTTCCCCAACAGCCCCTCTGCTTCTACAGCCGGTGGGAGGGACTGGGACTTCCTGAGGTCCCAGGGATGGGGCTGGGGCCCATTGGCTGAAACCGGCCCAGGCTTCTGAGAGAGGAGGGGGCTCTAGCTGTTTCCACTGGCCTGGGGGAGGGGACCACAACCTGGGTGGGAAGGGGGCTACAGAGAAAGAGGTCCAGGCAGGGTGTGGGGGTGACATCTACAGAGGGGATGAGCTCTTGATATCCTTCTTTTCTCACATCCTGTGGGCCTCTTGCCTGGCTTCATTTGTTCCCACCTCCTAGCAAACTATAGTCCCCACTGCCTAGTTTCATTTGGTCCCCACAGCCTATGGTCTTTTGGGCTCTGTCACCTGGTTTTCCTAGACCCTTCTGCCTGATTTCTTTTGTTCCCACTGTCTACTTTTTTATTTTCCTTAAGTCCCTATCACCTGGGCTTTATGGGATTGCCCTACCTGGTTTCCTTACATCCTCTTGTCTGATGTTTGCTTCCCTACCTGGCTTCCATGGAGCCCTACCATGCTCCCTTTATGATAGGGTGTTAGGGCCCAAGCTACACCTGGAGTGGCAAATGGTAAGGATGTCAACAGCAATGCCAGTTGTTCCCAGGTTGGGGCCTGGCCAGCACAGCTTGGATTCCATTCTGCCTGGACAGCGACACAGCGTCCTCTCTTGTGATGGGGGGCAGGGCTGCAGGGTCCAAGGACACTTTACAATTCTTGTCCTCAATGGTTAGTTAGAAGAGCACTTGCTTGGCCAGTGCTGTCCCCATCTCTCTTTGGGCCTAACAGTGATGACAGGGCTTTGGCAGGGGCTGGGGGTTGAGGTCTGAGCCGCATCTCCTTCTCCTTACCTTGCCTCTTGCAGCCAGGCCTGACACTCAGGTGCACTATAAATAGTTATGGGCACAGAGAGGTTTTGAAGAGGACTGGGATCATACAGCAGGTGGCTAGGTTGAGAACTGTTGCTGATCCTCATCCTGGAGAAGAGGGGGTGCTAAGGGGAGGCAGGAGGGGTCTGGGGAGTGAGCTTATTTCTGGGGTTTTCTGGCTTTTGCTACCAGTGCCACCATCTCTTCACCCAGGGGTGTCTGGCCTGGATCCTTACCTTACCCTGTCTGTCTGGCCTGGATCTCCTCTTATTCTGGGATGCTGGGAAAGCAGGGTCAGGGGAGGAAGGAGCCACCTAGGAAGTTATCAGATATTTATTTGCTTTTGGGGGATGAACAAAGTTTCTCCTTCCCTTTTCCTTCTTCCTTAGGCTACCCTGAGCTTTAGCACCCTACCCCCAAGTGCAGCCCGGGCAATCCAAGGACCCAGCATGGAGTAGCTATTCTGTGTGTATCTTTGTATTTCTCACTGCTGGATGTGGGAGCATGAGAGGCTGAAGGTGACTGGGGGACTCTGAGTTTCTGGAGGTGCGATGATATCTGTGTGGAAGATAGACTGTTCTGAATGTGTGATGGCATCCATATGTGAGACTGTGCCTGTTTTGAGTGAGCGTGTGTGAGTCTGTGTGTATGACTGTGACTGTAATACGTGTGTGCATGCACAGCGTGTGTGAAGCTGTGGCAGTGGGCGTCCATGTGGGAGGGCCAAGATGTGTAGTCACGATGGTGAACTATGGGTGCCAGTGTCTGTGAGAGGCTGCCTGCGTGTGTCTGTGAAGCTCTGGCTGTGTGTATGTAAAGGTAGGGAGGGCTTCAGGGAGCTCTGCCAGGTGGTAGTGAGAGTCCCCAGTGTGTGCTACATCTCGGGGAGAAGTGAGCACTGGGTGCCATGTGACCCTGAATTGCTGGTGTGTTTGTGAGCATGTGTGTGCACGTACTCATGCCTGTGTTTACCCATCAGGAACAGATTGCTCTGGCTTCCCCACTGTGAGGAGGGAGTAAGGGGGAGGAAGGATGGCTTGCTTTTGCCCAGCAGACCAGAAGCTTCCTCAGAAGTAGTGTGTGCAGTGTGTGTGTGTGTGTTAGGGGGGCAGGGAGAACAGGACATTGTTACATGAAGACAGGCGAAGTTTCTGTTCCCCCTACTCCATTCTAGCTTTGTCAGAAAGACCATTTTCAGTTCTTTTTGTTAGAAACCAATGCTTCACATGCAATGTCTCCCCTGCCCCCCACCCCACTCGTGTGTATGTATGTGTGTGTGTGTATGTGTGTATGTGTGTGTGTGTGTGTGCACAAGCTTGCAAGCATAGGCCTCTGTGTATATATTAGAGGGTGTGTCTGCACCATAGCAGTCATGGGGCCAGGGATGGGGTGTAGTGAGAGATGCTAAGGCAGATAGGTCTTTGTCCCAGCTCCCAAGTCTGGAAAACTATTCTGTCCGTCCTTCTGTTTCCATGGAAGGCCTTGCAGCCTCTTTCCTGCCCTGCCTTATCAGCTGGGATGCTCCCCTCCACTGTCATTGCTCTGCCCATCCCCCACCAATGAATGGGAGTTCTTCCAGCTATCTAACCTCCTGCTGCAGCTGTCTGTCTCATCAAGAAGAGCAACCCCCCACTCCCTGCAGACTTAACCTGACTGGTGCATGGCCCTTTTCTAGGTAGCGGGGTCCTCCTGATTCTCCTAGAAGCCAGAAGAGATTCTGGACTAAGGCTAGGAGGATGGGGAATTTGGTGCTTGTGCCCCAGGTTCTTTGAAGTTGTCCAGAGACCATGTGCCCAAAGGGAAGATACACACTTACTTGCCCCTTCCTGTTCTCCATTTGATGGGAAGGGGATTGGACCACACGACCTTTGAGGGAGAAAGCCAAGACCTTTTGCACATAGAGGGCTGCTTAAGCCCAAGCCTGCATATATATGCATATACAAGCCCATGCCAGGTAACCAGGCAGCATGCAGGGCCCTGAGTAGGGCTCTACATGTGGGCATGGGCTGGTGGGATTCAGATTCCCACCTCTCCAGGATACCTCCCTGCTGCCCAGCCAGGCCCATCATGGGAAGGCCCCAGGTTCCCCCCACAACACGCCTGTACACACGTGCAGCAGGGCACGCACATGCTGATCTCAGGGTCCCCATGGTGCAAGAGGCTGGAGGTGGGGGGTTTGAACACTCAGAGTCCTGGCTGCTGCCAAAATCCATTGGAATCTTGTCCCCCCCCCCCCAGGCCCCCCATCTCTGGCTGTGGAGGTCACAACAGCAGGTGCGGATACCCACCCCCCCCCAACTCACTCACATTGGGCCGCTCCTTTTCCACAACCTCAGCCAGAGACTGGAGCTAGGGGACTGCTCCCTCTGCCTCCCTCCTGGCCCCCCTCCCACTGGTGTTCAACTTCTGCCCCCTTCTACGGAGGGAGATGGGAGCCTATGTTTAGGTGGGGTCCTTTCCCCTGAGCACTGGGGCTTGACCCTAGAGTGAGTGGGGATGTGATAGCCCAGGAGGAGATAAGGCTTGAATCCTGAACCCAGGCATGGCTCCTATGCCCCTCGGGGTGGGGGCACTAGTAGCTGAGAGGAGGACCAAGTCTGGATTCAGAGAGAAAGCCAGAGACAAGAGACTCAGAGACAGAAGGTAGAGACGCCACAGAGAGTGGGAGCCTGCCCAGTGGCCAGCCAGCCCCAGTCTCAGAAGCTGGCCCCTGACCCAGGCCCGCCCCTTCCCCGGTAGGGGGTTTGCCGGGCCAGCTGCCAGGGGCCAGGCCTCCCTCCTCGGCCTTTAACCCCCCCCACACACACCCTCTGGACTGCTCAGGCCTCTGCCCCCGCCCCCACCGCCCACGCTGTCCAGGCTGTCTAGGCCTGGTGGGATCTGGGGGCCTCTCGGCCTTAGCCCCTCCTCCCCTTCTTGGAGCTTCCAGCCAGCCCTGACTGTCTCTCCCAGGCTCCCCTTCGGCCAGTGCTTCTCCTCCTTGCCCACCACATCCTTGTCCCTGTTACTGCCACTGCTCTCTCATTTTCTCTCTCTACCTCCAAATGAAGGTGTCTCTTTTCCTTGCTCTACCCTAATTCTTCTGCAGGTCTGAGGCCTCTAGAGCTCTCTAAGCTTTTAAGTCAGTCCATGCTGTGTCCTGTCCTGTGTTCTTGCCTCTTCTCAGGATGGGTCCTCTACAACTGCTGTCGGGAGAGGGGAGGGGGACGAGGCCCTAGGACAAAGTGTCTTTTCCCTCACACTGAAGGATTCTGGAGTCTGGGGTTGCCTAGGGGGACTAGAAGCTGTGGAGATGTCACCTTGGCTATGCCATGGGTCAGATGCCCCCCAGCAGATATGCATGTTCCTGAACTCACCCTGCTGTAAGTCCCTGCAAGGGTAGTCCAGGCCAGTGACTTTGGTTGGATTTTAATTTTGGGGACTACCACATGGGCCCTCCCTATTCGTTCATTGTTCAGACCAGATTGAGCTTACCTGACCTCAGCATACCCACACCAACTAATGCCTTGAAGCTCAGAACATATTGTTGCACGTCAATACTCACATTTAGAGCTGGGCCCCAGCCAGTGATGCTCAGAACCCCTCAGTTCAACCCTGGATGTAGCAGGGTTTCCTGAGGGTTGGGCTTGTGTAACCTTCTGTAGGGATAAATAGGAGCTCTCCAAATTCATACCTCCCCTCCCTTAGGTTCTGCCTTTAGCTGGGCAGGGGATGAGGGTGGGGGGCACGGGGCACCTGGAAGTTTGCTGGAGCTGGCAAGAGGGGTCTTGGGCCCCTCGTAAGCCTGACTCAAACTGAGAAATTGAGGTTGCTCCCTAATCGGGAGTCTGTCATTGTGTCTGTCTGTGTCACTGCTAGTGACTGTCAGCCTCCATGGTGCCAATATTACTGTGAGCTGGTGTTATCCTGTATGACTGTCCATGTTACTGAGTCTGACTGTTAACATCCTTGTGTTACTGTGGACACACCATCATTGTTACTCTATGTGACTGTCCCAGTCTCATTGCATCTTTGATTCTGAGATTACTGTCACTGTGATTGTGTCAGTGTCAACAGGTATCATTGCCCCATTTGTTGGTGTCATTGAACGTGACTGTCATTCACTGCATTATTGTCACTATAGAGACTATCAACACCCCTGTATGTCATTGTCAACTATGGAAATGTGCCCTGTTCACTGGGTGTTTTTATCATTGTGTAATGGTGTCTTTGTGTCATAGTAGGACAGTGACAGTAAATTGGGGCCCAGGATTTGTCTCTTGATGTGTCACCTATGTATGTATAACGATGACACTATGAGATTCTATGTCAGGAGAGGTTCTGGGCTCCTTGTGCTAACAGGGTTTGGGTTGCTAGGTACTGGCCTCCTTTCTTGTTAGTGGAGTGCCCTCTGTTGCCTCCTCATGGTGGGGCTGGGGCTGGCTGGAAGCCAGGCTGGCCCCCTGGAGGGGTCTACAGAGAGCCTCAGCCAGTTTGCATAGCCCTTATCTGAAGCTTTATGGGATTTATCCTCCAGATCTATCCCAAAGCCATGGGGTGTGGACTTGAAAAATTCTTGGGAAAGAGGCTCTTTGCCCTGGAATGGGTGGCCTGAGGTGAGCTAGGGCAGGGCGGAGGTTATAGTCTGGATGCCTCTGGCCTCAACTTCCCTAACTGGGAATGGACCCAGTTGGGACTTTGAGGGAAGGGGGAAATGAAATTGGTTTGGGACTTTTTGGATCTGCAGGGGCAGAGATGGGGTGGGATAAGGTGGGGTTTTGGTCTACCCTAATTCCCTGAGAGCTACACTCTTATATCTCCAGGGAGAAAGAAACCCTATAGCCCCCAGGAACGCTGCAAGGACACTATCCTCCTTTTGCACTGGGGGAGATGGATGGGCTTAGGGAGATGCTCTAGGGTAGACACAGAGACCCTTTCTGGATCTATCCCTTCCTCTGCCCTTGAATCCCTGCCCCAACCCCTGTGGTCTCTATCTCTCTTCCCGGGTCTCTTCTTCCCTTTCTCCCTATCTTGGTATCTTCTTGTCCCCTGGGTCTTGGCTAATGGCTTTCCCTCTTTCCCTGTCTCTATGCTCCCCCCTCCCTGGGTCTTTCTCTTTTCTGGGTGCCCCCAGCCATGCAGTGTCTGTCTTGGTACCCCATCCCCCACTCTCTGCAGCACTTGCTCTCAGCAGCGCCCGTCTCCCATGGCTGCAGCCCCGTTGGCCCAGGGCCCGGCCCTTACAGTAACTCATCGGGCTGATGGAGGCGACTTTGATGAAGAAGCCACCCCTCCCCCTGAGGGGGCCTGAGTGTGTGTGTGTGTGTGTGTGTGTGTGTGTGTGTGTGTGTGTTTGCATGTGCATGCATACATGCATGCTTGTATACATGCACACTCATGCCAGGCTGTCTCCTTTCCCCTGCACTCCCAACTGGGACCAGGAAGGAGCTGGGAGCAGAGGGCCACCCTGTCCCTCTTCTTTCATCCTGTGATCTAACCTTGGTCCCCTCTGCCTCCGCATACCCTGATTCCTGCTCCCATGTGGTAGGCAGTGGGGCCTGGCACTAAGGTAGAGTATTTTCCTGGCTGTGTGGAGAAAGACATGGACAGATGGCAGAGGTGCTGGGGGGGACTATCTGAGGGCTACCTTCAGTGATTGAGGTGGAGAACTAGGTAGGCCTCTAACCTCTTGCCTCTCTCTCTCCCTCTCCTTTGCTCCTTAGCTCCTTCTGAATTCATACAGTTTCTGGGTTCATTTCCTGGCCCCACTGCTTGCTGACTGTGACTTTGGCCATTGTCTTAACCTTCTAGGCCTGAGGAATAGTTGAAGATAGGGGAGTGGCTGAGGATCAAGAGGAGTCAGGCCAAGTGGTAGCTAAGGCCCTGGGAGTCACTGATGTGGGAGGGGTAGCCAAAGCCACCCGGGGCCTAGAGAGACAAGCTGTGCCAGGGAGGAGCAGTCAGAGCACCTGTGGCTGTGGCTGGAGGACAACCAGGTGCAGATGTGGGGACCCACCTGGTGAGGGGTTAGTGTAGCCACAGGCAGGCAGGAACCCTCTCCCATAAAGGAGCCCCCGGAAGTCAGATTCTCTCCAGTTCTCCCACCCGCTGCTACAGGCTGACACTCACATTTGTCTCCTCCCTGCTGTAGCTCTGTTTGCAGTTTCTCTGGCAGTTCTCTGGCTGTATGTCTGGCTGTTTGTCTGGCAGTATTTCTGACAGTGTCTCTGGCTGTGTCTGGCAGTGTGTCTGTATGTCTGAGTGTCCCTGGCAGTGTTTTTAGTGGTGTGGATACTTCCTGACTGAGCATCTGGCTATGTCTCTGGCTCTCTCACTAGCTGTATTTTTGGGTGTATGCCTGTTTGTGTCTATCAGTTTCTCTGGTATTTCTCTGCTTGTGTGTCAGGCAGTTTCTCTGGCATGGTTTCTGACAGTGTCTCTAGCTCTCTTGCTATGTCGCTGATGGTTTCTCTGCCTGTGTTTCTTGCTCTTTCTCTGGTGGTACATTTGCTTGCATGTGCCGAGCATTTTACAGTATTTCTGGTGGATCCTTTGGTTGTATGTCAGTTAGTCTCTGACCATGTCTCTGCCTGGTTATCTGGTTATAGCTACCTGTTTCTCTGGTTTTATCTGATTGTGCCTCACACAGTGTCTTTAGTATATCTCCAACTGTGTGTGCTCTTTCTCTGGGATTCTGTCTGGTTGTTTTGGGCAGTTTCTCTGCCCAGTGTCTTGGCTGTATTTCAGGCTATATTTCTGACAGTACCACTCACCCTGGTTGAGTGTCTGGCAGTATTCCTCTTCTAGATCTCTGCTTCTGTCTGGCTGACAGTCCCCCTGTCTCCTCACACTAGGGTAGAAGGGTCATATTTGAGGCTTTTTCTGTAGGGAATAGTTATTTCCCTGCCCTCAGGTATGATTGTGTGCTGGGGTAGATTGGGGTGCAGTTGGATCCATCCCATGAAGCAGGATAACAGATTAGGGGGCCACTGGAACCATCCTGACTTGTGGGGACATATCCTCACTGTGCTTTGTGTACCTATGTAGGTGTGTGTAAACACTGATGCACATCTGCTGGGCTGAGGGTCTCAGGCTCCTGGGGCACATGTCTGGGGTAAAGGATGGGCTGGGTCCCCCAACAAGGACTTATATGTGAAATACCCTTTCTCTCCTGGTCACTGTACACTAAAGCAAAAGCCACATTTGACCTTGGTACCCTGGTGCTGTGAACATCACAGAGCCCAGTGGCAAGGCTCATGGGGAAGTGGGGGGTGGTGCAGATATGAGGGGCTTCTAACCATCCAGGTTTCAGGCTTTCTCCCCAGGAGCACAGCAGGGGGCCTTCCATTCAAGGCAATTTGGAGAAGTATAGACCTCGTGTTAAGTTCAAACATTACCCTTTCAGTTTGCAATGTTTATAGCTAATTAGCCAACCTCACCAGTAAAGTTATTTTTGTTTTTATAAAAATGGCCCTAGCATAACCAATGTTCCATAACTCATCCGTGGTTGACTACATCCTGCAACCAGCAGCCTTATCGAACAACAAACCACTGTAGGTTGCCTTGTACCATCTTAGCAAATGTTTGCCTACAGATGCCAATAATGTTGCTTTCTATTGCTTGGAAGAGAATCCTGAGCCCCATTAAGAAGGGCATTTGGGGTCAAGGTGTCCTAGCCCTAGGGCTGGGATTTCCCAGTCTTGCCTGAGAATAGGGAGGGGCTCCCAGGAGGTTCCTGCCTGGGCTGATGCCTCTCCTTCCCCCGCCATCCCCTATCCCCATTTCTCCCAGCAGATGGCTGCTCCTGTCCCGTGGGCCTGCTGCGCTGTGCTTGCTGCCGCCACTGCTGTTGTCTACGCCCAGAGACACAGTCCTCAGGGTGAGTGTTGGAGGAGAGGATTCTGGGGGGGTGGGATGGTGCTCCCTGATGACTCCCACCCAGAGCTGAACATGAACCCTTCTCACACAGCTGTGTGCATCCACCCAAGACCACACACTGGCACTTGCTGGCATTGCCACACATGAACACACAGAAGGACATAAGTCATATGACACTGATATGCTGGGTGACCCACTGATACCTCATGTGCACAGTCCTCCAGTCACTCCGTGTGGTTCCGTGCTGATGGTATCTCTGGCTTGATAATCTCTTCCTCTTCCTACTAGAGTGGCTGTGTGGGGTAATGGGCAGGTGAGATAGGAGTTGGGGGCTGCTATAGGTAGGGCCTGTATATTAATCTGATGAAATGGGATCCCCTAGGGGTTTGTGGGGGGTGTAGTGGAAGGCACTGAGAGAGACAGTGGCCAAGACTGCTTTCCCCTATCCTAGAGAGAAGATGGAGACAGAGATGGTTGATAACAAGATGTGAGGATGGGCAGGGTGACAAGTGGGAGAGGGCAGGCATGCTAAGGAAGGGGACAGGTCAGTCAGCTAGAATGATTGGAGGAGGCAGGGATTGCTTAGGCTGGGCCATTGGCAGCCTCCTGCCCTTCCCCTACCATTTGTCCAGTGAAGGCTGAGTTCTTCACACAGCCCACAGAGCAAGATGCTGCACCCCTTCTGGGAAACAGGTACCCTCTTAACTTGACCACCAGCGCTCAAACTGCATTTGAGGCACACCTCACATGGCCACATCAGTATAAGGTCTGACCCTGAAACTCCTTGAGCAAGCTCTAAGTTGTCAGGAGCTTTCCCCTTGGATGGGTTCTGCTCCCACCCCAACCTTGGCTGGATTAGGTAGAGGCAGAGAAGGTGGGGGCACCTCTGGGACCCAGGCACAGAGCAGATCCTGTCACCCTCAAGGGTGTGGGTTCAAGGAGGGTGGTGGGTCAAGGCTCTGGTGGCTTCTTCCTTGTAAGACTGACACTGAGACCCAGAAAGAGCCTAGCTCACCTCAGGGCTGCTCCCCAGTGGGCAGGGACTGAAAGGACCACCAGGTCAACCCATTAACCTCCCTCCTGCAGTCAGTCCATCTTGGGCTCTTGTGCTGACCTCACCTGCTTAGACCTGCCAGTGGCCACTCCCATTGGCTTGGCTCCTGCCCTGTGTTGCATGTAAAGACAGAGCCACATGTGACCAAAGACTTGAGTGTTAAGTCTGTATCTCTGAGAGTATAACTGTCTTTGTGCATTAGGCTATGCTCTTGTGTGAGTGAGACCATGTCCTTGTTTGAATACATTTCTCTGTGTGGTTGTATCCTTGGGGGCTGTGCCCTGCGTGTGACGTTGTCTATGTGTGACCATGCTCTTTGTGGAGCTTTGTCCTTGCAATTGAGATTGTACCCTATGTGTGATATTATGATGGTTTCTTTCTGTCTCTTTGTATGTTTGTGTCCCTGTTAAATTGTCTCCCAGATGTGAGACTGTGCCCTTATGTGTAACTGTGCCTCTGGGTGACAGTGCCCTCCCTGTGCATGCATATGATCATCTTGTATTAGGTGTTAACCATCCCTGAAGTGGGATGGTGTCCCTGTGTGGCTGTGACCTTGTGGATGGTTGTTCTGTGTGTGCTTGTTCTTCTTGTGGTGACTGTCATTATCCTATGTGTGTGGCGATGTGAAGTTGCTTAGGACGCCCGGGGGGACTGTTTCCGGCATGTGGTCCCCATGTGAGCCTGTGTGCGCAGGTGTGAGGGAGCCGTCAGCTCTGTCCTTCTGTGTTCTCCATGTCCATGACCTCATCCTGTCTCTGTCTCTCATCCTGGCTTCTAACAACCTTTTCACAGCTGATTCCTTTGGAGCATTTGTCACTGCGTCAAGGCCAAGAACCCCATCCTCCCCCTGCTGCTTGATTTAATTTCTGAAATGGACAGCACATCAGTAGGGGCACCCACAGGGCGGGAGGAGAGCTATCCAGAAACAAAGGATTAAATCATTGGCATCTTTGGAGCTGTTGCATGGCTGTGTGTATTGCCATTGTTGTTATTGTAGCAATTGTGACAGTGTGTATCGTGTGTGATTGTCATGTCATATTGCCCCCTCTACCTCCATATTGTGGTCTGTAGTTGTCTTCTGTCATTGTGTTGTCATTTTTTCATTCCTGCCCTGCCCTTACATTGTTGGTTTGTCACTGTTGTCAGGTTGTGTTTCTGTCTCCTTTGTGAGGCAGACAGGGTGCTTGGGAGTGTTATCCCATTGCCATTATGTTTGTTATGCTGTTAGGTGGCTGTTTCCTCATCTTATGGCTGTACCTGCCCTGCAGTACTAAAGAACCACATTGGGTCCAAGTTAGTTCTGAGCTGCTGTTGGTCAGTGTTGACGTGTGGCCGCTGGGACCATGGTGGCCACGCCCCCTCCCCTACGGTCAGTTTTCAGCCTCCTCCTCAGGCAGCTGGATGCAGAATGTCTGTTAGTGAGGGAGGGGGCAGGGCTCAGAGAGAGAGGGGCTTGGCATGTTTCCTGGAAGCTCCAAGTTTTGAGAAGGGAGGCTGGAGGGGGGCTCAATGGCTAGGGCTGGTGGACTGGGGGGGGGGCTCTATGGCTTGAGCCTTGGACACTGGGCCCCTGGTCAGGGGGAGGCCCCCATTCAGTCTCTGGTCCAGCCTCACAGCTGTGGCCTCTAAGGCCCCCAGCCACCGCCCTTCCGCCGTTCATCCTTTGTTTGGCTGGTCCCGGGCCCCCACAGATGAGTGGTCAAGGCTGGCTGGGTTTCCTACTTCCCTCTCCTCCGACAGGGGACAGGGACCGAGAGGCTCAGAGAGGGGCAAGACAGAGACAGGCAGCAGGGGAGAAACCTGAAGACACAGAGAGACCCTGGCACAGGAAGGGTGACAGAGGCAGCAAACAGGGACAAATGTTCCAGCACAGAGAAAAGCAGTACCAGGCAGGGGGCTGCAATGGGGGGGTGGTGGCTGGTGGCATAGGGGGATCCCTACCCCCTGTAGTCCTGGTGGTGTTAACAAGTCTAATTAAGAGGCCACTGGCCCAAGTTAATTGGCTCGTTAACAGGAATTGCCTCTGAAAATCCCCCAACTCAGCGGGGTGGCTCTCTGGAGGGGAGATGTAAGGGAGTGTTAACGAGGGATCCCGCAGCCCCCCCTACTGCTGCCCCCCTCTCACGTTGCTCTTCCCCTTCCACCCTTTCTCCACAGATCTGGCTGAGACCTGGGAAGCATCTGTCCTTCCAGGCTTGGGGGGCAGGATGAGGAACGAGGAGATTAGATTCATATCACCCAGCTCTACATGTTTGCTTCTCTGCTGTTGTCTGTAGATCAGTGTCCCCGATTTTCTGTGTCCTACTCACCTCCCCCACCTAGTGCTGCCTCTTGACAGGTGCTCCCTCCCACCCTTCCACTCCAGTCTCCTGGGCTCAGTCCATCACGCCTGGGTTGCCGAGGCCAGAACTGGGGTTTGCTTTTGGCTCTGACAGGCCCCTCCTGGGGGCAGGAGAGAAATGGTCAGAGAGCTTTCTTGGTCCCAGCACTCTCCCCAACCCCCACCTCAGCAGTTCCTGCCTCACAAAGTTGATAGCTGCCAGGAGTTCCCTAGGGCTTCCATCCTGGATCTCCCTTATCCTGCTGCTGCCCAAGCCCTGGATAGCTGAAGCAGGGTAGGTTAGGGGCTAGCTTGCCAGGGAGGCCAGAGTTGGGGAGAGGGAGAGTGGCAAGACCGGAGACAAAGATGGGGACAAGAAACAGAGGGAGGAGTCCAGAAGTAAGGCCCCTCAGCTCCAGCTTGCCTGGGTAGCAGATGTCAGTGATTGGGGCTGGGCCTATAGGTGGCAAGAGGTTAGGGTCACGGGGGGGTCAAGAAAACTTTCTAAAGGACCTAGTGACTGAAAGTGACCTGGTTTTCAGTGAGATTTAACCCCTCCCAGGACACTATACAAACTTTCTCTCACACATATACACACAGAAGATCACCCACCCATGCATAAAAACACCAGACGTGCACTCACACATACAAATATGGAGACATTCACATACCTATACACTTCCACAGCCATAGAGAACATTTATGCACTCATCTCCTGATAGGCCATTAGACATAGAGCCTCTTGGCCTAGACTCCTCACAGTGTCTCATCCGTGCACATTTCACCTGGTGGTCCTGGGCAGCTCTGTGACCTGTGACTTTTGCCCTGTGCTCTCCCCACCCCCCACAGAGGCACCCCACGTGCAGTACGAGCGCCTAGGTTCAGATGTGACTCTGCCGTGTGGGACAGCAAACTGGGATGCAGCGGTGACATGGAGGGTAAATGGGACAGACCTAGCCCCTGACCTGCTCAACGGCTCTCAGCTTGTGCTCCATGGCTTGGAACTGGGCCATAGCGGCCTCTATGCCTGCTTCCACCGTGACTCTTGGCACCTGCGCCACCAAGTCCTACTACATGTCGGCTGTAAGTGTTGCTCCCAAGCCCTCACTTGACCTACCACTCCACTCAAGAGGACTGTCCGTGAGGCCCAGACCCTTAGCTCAGATCAAGTCCTCTTCCTTTTGGGGAGGCAGGCTGCAGCACCGACCCTTGCCTTCTGATCCTATCCTAGCTTTCTCTTCTGACCTCTGAGCCCGGTGTTTCCCACTGAATCCAGACCCCTGGGCATTTTGCCCAGGTATCTCACCCCCACCCCACCCCTGCAGGTCTTTGAGATCCGAAAATCATACTGCCTATGACAAGATGAGCAGGGGAGGGCTGGCAGGGCATGGCCTATCTGGGGCCTGGTAGGGAGGAATCTTAGGGTCACCGCTCCAAGGTGGAGCGAGCCAACTCCATGGTGTGCTCTCACAGAGGCTGGTTCTGTGGGTATAGGAATAGGCACTCTGGGAGGCTCCAAGGAAAAAAAAGAAGGCTTTCTGGAGTGGAAGGCACTGGAGACTTGGGAGATTTGGAAGATACATTGAAAAAGTCACTTCTGGCAGAGAGCTAGGTATGACTATAGGACTTCAAGGCTGGGAGGGCATGAAAAGGCCTCCAAGGCTGGGGGGCTGGTGTAAATGAGGAAAGGGAGCTAAAGGAGGGGATGGGGCAAATCATGATCCTACAAGCTAGGGAGTAACATGATCAGGGTTACCTTCTTAAAAGATCCTTCTCACTGTGGTGAAGAGAGACAGGTTGGATGGGGCAGTGCCAGGGCAGGAAGGAGGCTGTTGCTGGGTGCGGGAGAGATGATGAGGATCAGGGACTGGGGCATGGAGTTGGGGAAGTTGAGAGGGGCTGGTTGGACCTCCAGGAGTTGGTGGTAGATTGGAGGTAGAGAAGACAGGAGAATAGAGAGCAGGAGGCGTCAAGACAGTTAGTGCTACCAATCACTGTGACAGAGGCAAGGTGGAAGGGTCAGTGGAAGAAAAGATAGTGTATTCTATTTGGACAGTAGTATGCAGGTAGTCTTAGTTTGGGTTTCCTGAGAATCCGATTCCAAGACGAGAACTTGTATGCAAGCAGTTTGTCAGGTGGCAGAAACACAGTGAGGAAATGAGAAAGTGATAGAAAAAGGAAGTTAAGGTGACCAATAAAGACAGTTATCCAGTCACTATTATTCACTTACCCTCTGGGCAGCTGCACCTTAACCTTGGAGAACTCAGAGAGCCCAGGCAGACATGTACCTTGGGAGTATTCCTGCCTGGGGGGTGAGGGAGCTCAGAAGCTTATATACCAACTCCTGTCCATCCTTGGTTGAAAGAGTCTCCTGGGGGTGAGGGCAGGGATGCTTTAATTCCCCTGCACTTTGGCCTAATGCCTCAGCAGGCAATGCAGATTTTGGTGACCAATGAAAGCTCTTAGGCAAATAAATGCAGAAGAGGGCAGTAGGTGTGGGCCAGAGATCTGTTGCAGCACCACCAACATCTGCTATAGATGTGTTGGGTTGGGGTACTCAGGGGACATCTGGGAGTTGATGGCTATAGCCAGTGGATCTGAGGGTCTAGGACTCAGAAGGGACATGGGCTGGGGATGGGATAAGAAAGGCCTTAGATGGGGTGACATGACCAAGGGAGAGACTCTGGGATGAGGAGAGAAGAGAACCCAGAACTGGGCCCTCAAGACCATCACTTTATAAAGGGTTGATGGAGAGAGATGAGCCACAAAAAGAGATAAGGAGCCAACAGGAAGGTAGAAGGAGGAGTGAGTGAATGTGATTCAGAAGACAGGTTGGGGAAGTTGAAATGATGAGCTTATCAGTGTTGCTGAGGGTCAGCTGAGCAGGCACCTGGATCTCAGCCAGAGGCACCCACCAACAGAATATTCTTTCCTCACAGGCTCACTTCTTTTCTCCTTGAGCCAAAGATTCATGTTTTGCTGGCCTCATCCAATTTTTGTGATGCACCCCACTTTCTGAGGATGGTTTCTTTATTCCCTGGGAGCTGCTGAGGGGAGGAGATGCTTGAGGGACCTGGGAGCAGGCCTTTTGCCCATTGTCAGGAGATTGGTATGGACAGCCATGGGAAATGTTAGACTGAAAGTTTCCCCATGGTTATCCACAAAACACTGACACACCAGTGGGATTAGAGGAAGGGTGAGAATATGTTTTGGTAGGAATATTCATTTTCACACAGAAAAGCCTTCTGTGTGTTTAAACTAGAGAGATGGCAATCATAACCAGCCATCTTAGTTGCAAGCCAAGGGTGGAATGACCCCTGTCGGCCAGCTTGAGAAATACAGGACCAGCCTACCTAAATTCTCTCTGGCCCACCATGAGGAAGGGCCATTGGAAGTGGAACTCTCAGCCCAGCCCCACGTCCTTACACACGGAAAAGGTCATACACTGAGTGCCATGGAAGAAGAATGAGACCAATTTGACACCCTGGTATTCTCAATTTGAGTCCCAGAAGCCCTTAGGATGGAGACAGCTGGCCATGATGGTTAGGCCTTGGTGATCATGGGCCCTCATTCCTAATGACTTGATCTTCTTTGAGAGGTCATTGGAGGGAAATAGGGTCTGGAAGTAATGTCTGTAGTCTGTACCCACAGGACATGCCCACAGCTGCCCTGTTGTCACCAGAGCCCCGACCTTTTATATATAGTGGTGACCACTCCCCAGGCCCTGCTTGTCAGAGGAGAGCTGGCCATGAGTTGGCTATAGTAACAGGTACTTATCTCTCATTGCCTTATTTCCTTCTAAAGAGCTGGTGGTCAGAGGAACAGGGCACATTAATCATGATTGTCTCAGTCACTTTATATTAGTAACAAGAGACTGGGTTTGGCAACCCTCAATATCAAATTATTCTTCTAGCCAGAACTCAGAAAACAGGACAAAGTTAACCCTGATTTGTAAGTCATTCAAGCCAAAAAATATTTCATATTTATCCTAAACATATATGATTTTCATGTTTCTATTTCTAAGGGAAACTGATCATAAAAATACCCTCTTGAGGGGCGCCTGGGTGGCTCAGTTGGTTAAGCATCCAACTCTTCATCTTGGCTCAGATCATGACCTCATGGTTCATGAGTTCAAGCCCCAAATTGGGCTCTGCACTGACAGCATGGATCCTGCTTGGGATTCTCTCTCCCTCTCTCTGTCTCTCTTTCTCTCTCTCTGTCTCTCCCCTGCTGTCAAGTATGCATGCTTTCTCTCTCTCTCAAAATAAATAAACATTCAAAAAATATATATATATACTCTTGAAAGTCCCATTAACCAGACTGATCCTTGAACTACTTTCACCTCCCTGCCTTCAGGTGGATACTTAAAAACAGCCCAAAGGAGTCCCCCACCCAGGATGATGGAAGGACCACCCACATTAGGAAATGGGATCACAGGGTTACCTTTAGTAGCATCCTTTTGTTTACTAGACAGTGCTGATTCAGTGTCTTTCTGTTTTTAAGCTAAAACAAATCAGAGTAATTTACTAATTTAAAATGGACAATTCCTTATCCAATTTTTAAATATCTATATTTGGTTGGTCAGGAAAGGAACTCCAGAACCCCTGGTTCAGCACTGCTTCCCCCTCAGCCCTGTTTGGCTGAGAAGGAAAGAGCAGCTTGTGGTTGAAGATGTCTGGGGGAAAAGGACAGGTGGGAAGGCAGGAGAGGGGTATGTGGGAGTCCAGAAGTTGGGGTGCCTTGAGAGATGTCATGAGATAAGGTTGGGGCAGGCCATGGATTTGATGCCAGACAGGAGGAGTGTGGGTGGGGCCTGGGCAGGGCTGGAGCTGGAAGGGTCACCCTGCCCCACCCAGCCTGATCTGGCCTGGCCAGGGGTGTGGGCAGCCTGTTTCTCCTCCTCTCTGGGCCGGCCGGCGGGCAGGCCTTGTGCGTGCCGGGGGCTCCAGCCCAGGCAGGCTGGCGAGATGAGAGGAAAAACATGCGGTTTGGTGGACTGGACATGGAAAAACAAGCCAATTAGGAGGAAAACAAACAAACCCTGGGCCAGCGGGGGCAATGTACACGCATACACGGCCCCGCATGGGACCCAAGGACATCCTGCCACAGGCTGACGCAGTCACTTGGGCATCTCAGGAGCCCCCACAAGGGGCAACTTGGGATGCCTGGGCATCCAGGAATATGTCTGTATGACCAGACTGTGACATGACACAATTACTTCTGAGGTTTTGCTCACACAGAGCCTCTAACATGTTCTCACATGGTGTTCAGCTCATACGTGTGAATATACTTGAACTTCTGGGCACTTTCCCACACCCACAGTTTGAAAAAATATATTCAGGCTTAAGCTCCATCTCCTATATAGTGTCCCAGGTATGTCGTCTTGCTGTCACTACATTTCAGACTCAATGGTGCACTTACACACATTCTCAGAGAGTACCTCAGCCCCTTGGCCATACACATACAGACAGTCTTAATCAAACTGCCCTGTCCGGAATCACACACAGCCAATTGCAAAGTTACGCAACTGCCCAGTCTCAGTCACACACATGAAGCCTCTCAGAGTTAACGCACAGCCTCACAATTGCAGTGTCTTAAAAACAGCTTCTTCCCCATCTTGCAGCACACTCACAACAGGCCTGATCACACACTGTCCCACAACCTCACACTTGGTCTCTCATAGCACCCCCACCTCCGCCCACCCGGCCCCTCAGCTGGGCTCCAGCTGCAGCAAGTCACTCCTTTTCTTCCTTTCTTTGTTTTTCTTTCCTCCTTTTTCCTCTGAGAAACCTGGTCCCTGTCAGGAAACCCAAGCCCTTCCCTGCTCAGGGCCCAAGGCCAGGCAGGAGTAGCCAGATGACAGACAAAGCCCTGCCTGGCCCCCCGGTCCCCCATGACCTGCCCAGTCAGAGAGAGGAACTGGTTTGAGGGGGAGGCTGGTCTCAGGGGGGAGGATGGTCAGAGGGAATGTAGGGGACTGGTCAGTGGGGAGGCTGGCTGGGGGAGGGGGCCTGTGAGTCCAGTGCCATGGCCCGCTCTGCCCTCCAAAGAGTCCCAGGCAGCAGGGAGCTGACTCTGCAGCCTTCAGTACCCACCCCACCCCCAGCACCCTTCTCCTTTGAAGCTGGGGGTAAGGAGGGGGGTGGCAGGAGGGGGGAGTGGAGGCTTCTCAGCCGACCTCGGAATGTCCTTTCCTCCTGGGGTGGCTGCCAACTCTGGCCTGGCCTACAGGCCCCCACAAGGCACTTCCTGTGTCCTTGGCCACCCCCCACCCCACCCCCATGCCTCTGTGCCCCTGGGCAGATAGGGAAGGGATAGCAGAGGCACACAGGATGAACATGGAACAGACACAAGATGGACACGGGGCCAGGAAAGCTTCCCAGGGGAGGCAGACAGCAGTGGATAGAATGCAGGTTGCCCCTTGTGGGGGCTCAGCTGGGCTCTGGCTCTTCCCTGCAGCCCTGGGGCATGGAGCTGCCTTTGCCCACAGCATAGCCCACTCTAGCTGCTACATTCACCCAAGCTTCCCAGATGCCTCTCTGACCCCTCATCTTTCTTGCTGCAAAGCCAGATTGGGCCCTAGGGGTTCAGCCCCAATACACATATACTTCACACACAATGGACATGTACATGCAATCACACAGAATCAGTCACCATCACGTGTACACTGTGGATGAAAGCCCACAGTTCCCTGTGTGTCACCATGGTCACTCAGCAAGCATAGACATGCACTCCCCCCTTCACAGTCCCTGGCTTATTGAACTGCCCCCCTCCCATTTCCTGTCCACCTGTCAGGCAGGGGGTGGGGCGGGGGGGGCACAGGAGGGAGGTGTCAGTGTCCCTGGAGCCACTGACGGACATTCCTTGCCTGGGTCAGATCACAGAAGTTGCCTCCTTCCAGGAACCTGAGCCGGCTGTCCTCACGCCTTACCCAATGCCTAAGGGTGGGACAGCTGGGCTAAGTGCTCACAGCAGCAAGAAGTGTGGTTAGATAGCAGAAAGGACTTCCCAAGTGTGTATGTGTGGTCATGTGGGTGGGTATCCCCATCCTGGAGTTCAGTCCCAACTCTAGCTTGCTGTGTGACCCCAGGCAGATCCCCATCCCTCTCTGGGACTCCCCATGCTAGAGTGAAGGCAGCTGCTGACCAAGTAAAGAACTGCTTAAAGGGTCTGTGATGGAGGAGCTGGGGGCTAAGGCTTGGAAGTGAGGTATATACCAAGGGAACAGTAGCTTCCTCTCAACAGGCATATGCACACACATGCAAGCCTACATGGCCACACATTCTGAGCCATGCCCATAGATACCTCTACATTCCATTGTGGATCATTCATGTCACAGAGACACATGTAACATATATACCCACGCACCTAGACACCTATACACAGATACCCACATGTACAGCCACCCAGTGCTATTGCTCCTGTGGAACCACCAGGCCTCTCCTTGTGTTTCTTAATCTCTACTGAAGGGAAGCCTGGGATGACTCTTCTCCAGGGAGCTCACTCTGACTACTCCCGCAACCAGAGGACCCAATCAGGACAATCTGCCCCCGCGCCCCCTCCCCCCCCCCCCCCCCCAGCTTCTGTTGCACAGTTTTTCTCTGGGAATGGACACAACGTGTCAGGAGATGTGGGGCTGGGGCCGATTCCCCCAGACATCATCTCCATCCTGTGATTGATGAGCTGAGGCCCGCAGCCCCCTGTTCCCCCACAATTCCCGCCTCCATTGAGCAGGTGGGGGGGGCTCCCTCTTCATATAGGCCTTGTTTTTCTTTAATTAAACATCTGGCTGTCTGCGGCCTGGGAAGCCTCAGACCCTTGCTGACAGCCACCCCTCCCCAACCTCTGGCATTGCTGATGGGTTGAAGGGGGGAGAGCTGGGGTTCTGGGGCCCACCTGTCCCCACACTAGTGCAGGGGACTAGGGGCTCCAAGAATACCCTGACCGTGCTGTCCTCACCCCCAGTGCCGCCGCGGGAGCCTGTGCTCAGCTGCCGCTCCAACACTTACCCCAAGGGCTTCTACTGCAGCTGGCATCTGCCCACCCCCACCTACATCCCCAACACCTTCAATGTGACCGTGCTGTGAGTAGACTTGCCTGTGACCCGCTTACAACCCTGACCTCTGACCTCTCCTTCAGCCACCCACCATGCCCTCAGTCCAGACCCTAGCCCAGCCTTGGGCTTGACCTTCCCCCAACCTCTGCCCCACCTGACTCTTGATGTTGGTAACAGTGCCTGGGCCTCACCCTTCCCCAGGCATGGCTCCAAAATTATGGTCTGTGAGAAGGACCCAGCCCTCAAGAACCGCTGCCACATCCGCTACATGCACCTGTTCTCCACCATCAAGTACAAGGTCTCGATAAGTGTCAGCAATGCCCTGGGCCACAACGCCACAGCTATCACCTTCGACGAGTTCACCATTGGTGCGTCGGGAGGGGGGTGGTCCCTGCAACATACTCCAGTGGGAGTGTGTGAGTGGGGGTGTGCCAGAAGTGTATATGAGCATTGGTGGGGATAGTCACATGTGTGCATAGGTATATGTGGAATGTATATACGTGTGTACATATGTTCATGGCATGTATATACCTGTGAATATTTGAGTGGGTGTCCTTTACCTGTAGGGGCCAAGAGACCTTTCCAGCAGCTCTTCCCATACTCTCTCTGGCTCCCAGAGTATTCAGGAGGGGGAGGGGGGGCAGGCTGGGCCAGACCCTTGTGCAGCTGCAGCCTCCACCCCCCGCCCCACGCTAATGGCTTCCTTACGGCCTGTGATGAATGAGGTGTCAGAACAGGAGACAGGACTGGGACAGATACCGCCCTCACCCCCACCCCCATCCCAGTCAGACCCTTCTGCCTACTCCTGTCCCACTCCAGCCAGACCCTCTGCCTGCCCCTGCCCCATCCTATCCAAATCCTCTGCCTGCTCCTGCCCCAATACCAGCCAGACCCTCTGCCTGCCCCTGCTCCACCCCATCCAGATCCTCTGCCTGCCCCTGCCCCAATCCCAGCCAGACCCCTTGCCTGCTTCTTCTCCATCTCAGCCAGACCCTCTGCCTGCCCTCCATGCCATGGCTGAATCCCCCAGCCAGACTGTTTCTACATGAGCTGGGCCCTTAGACTCCTGTCAGGAGTCCAACCCAGATCTGCCACACCTGTGGACTGTCTTTTAACCTTGACCCACAGAGTAGTTTCAAACCCAGACTCTTCCAGGGTAGACTTTATCTCAATTTGGAACTGGAAGAGTTGAGGTGAAATGCTGAGCTTGAGGGGAGTGTATGATGCTGGTGCAGGAGGGGGTGATCCAGATGACAATGGAGGTGATGCTGGTAATGGTGGAGCCATCATTTAGACTTGGTAATTGGGATGCTGGTCATCATGAGCATGGGGCTGGGATGATGGGATGAAATTTGGGATATCATTATCATGAGCTGGTGACAGTGACTGTAGTGGACAGTCCTTGGTGGGAATAGGGATGTGAGAGGTTGAAATAATGAGATTGTTGTTAATGGTGGTTGCCAGAACTGACAACAGAGAAGAGGGGTGGCAACCATGACAGTTATGACAAGAATTGGCAATATGAGATGGTGGACATGGTGACTGGGGCTGACAAAGTGGGGTTTTTCCAGAGATTAGTGTGGTAATGAAGCTGTGTCTCCTTAACAGTGAAACCTGACCCTCCAGAAAATGTGGTAGCCCGACCAGTTCCCAACAACCCTCGCCGGCTAGAGGTGACTTGGCAGACCCCTTCAACCTGGCCTGACCCTGAGTCCTTTCCTCTCAAGTTCTTTCTGCGATACCGACCCCTCATCCTGGACCAGTGGCAGCATGTGAGTGCCCTGCCCTGCCCAGATCCCAAGTGCCAGAATCAGAGCCACGCGGCATATCCATACGACCTGTATCAGCTGATAGCTGTTCCAATGTGAAGCCTGAGGGCAGCCAGAGAGGCTTTCCTCAGGGAGAAGGGATCAGATAGGCCTGGGAGGATGGATGGGTCTGAGGGCAGTATCCTGATCTGAGGCCCTAAGGGGTTCCCAGTGACCTCTGTTAGTGTGATGGGACCACATCTGTTTTTGTGGCACCCAGGGTAATGGGGAGAAATCCTGGAAGAGAGATGGCAGGCAGGGCAGTTAGTTAGTATTTGCCTTTCCTTACCTCTGGCTCTCCTCTGTGATCAGGCATCTCCCTCATACACTCTGGCCCAGGCTGTGGGCTTGTACTGGACCCAAGGAGCAGGACGGCTCTTATCCTCAAGGACTCATAGTCTCAAGGGTTCGAGGGATCAGAATCAGTCAGTGGAGGCAAGCTTGTTCCAGGGTAAGAGTTCAGGCCATGATTAGTGTCAGGGCTCCAAAGTCAGATGTAGCTTAGGGGTCAGCTCAAGGTTATAGATCAGAAGGTAGTCTAGGCTGGGAACTAGGCAGTGGATAAGGGCTGGTATGGGGGTCAGGCTGTGGTCTGGGCTACCTACCTTTTCAGTACGTATTGATCAAGCTACTGTAGCTCAGGGGAGCAGCCAGGGGTTTGGGGAAGATTTAAGGTTCTCTCTCCTTTGACATTCCAGGGCCCTTAGGGTTGTAGGTGCTCTTTGTGGCCCATGAGGTCTGTGGGCTCAGACTGGGGCTGGGCCACAGGCCAACCCAGGCTGGCACCCAGGGGTCAACCCACCCACCAGGCTCCAGCCCCATCTCCCCATGCCCCACTTCCAGCTAGCCTTTAAAGTGCGTAATTCAATTCCAGGGTGCCTGTCCGGGTTGCAGGCCTGGCCCCCACAAAGGCTGCTCACATATTCCCTGACAGAGTCCGGAGTCCCTCCCGCCTGGCCAGCTGCCCGCGCCTAATGCATTGCTAATAACCAGGGTCTAGTTTCACAAGCCCCCCTCCCCTGCTAACGAGCTACAGGCAGCAGCCCTGCGCATCGCAGCGCACACGCCTCATAGTGGACCTGGCATACTGCCCACCACACACATGGGAGCATGTATACATACACGTGGTTCCTAGCAGGAACCATGCTCCATACATGCATGTGACTAACATGCCAAGGCCATGCACCACAGAACTGACCCCCATACTGATGTGGACAGAGCAAAATATGCAGACTCTGTGGTAAAAAATACGTATGACCTGGCATGTGCTTTCCCTGTTCCATATCTCATTGGCATTGTGGTTGGTTAGATTTATGGCTCTTTTGAGCTTGACTTTTGCTCTGAATACAATCTACTCTCCCTTATCCTTAATATTGGAAAGGAGCAGGTGTATGATTGGGAGGGGGTAGAGAGGGGTGAGGAGAAAAAACATTGTTTGGATTTTCAGGAGGAAATGAAATATACAGGCCAGGAATTATACAAGAATGGGTACCATGAGGTCTCACAGGGGCTATCTGAGCATGGACAAGGAGGAGGCAAGTACAGGGACCCAGCATGGGTTCCCTGAATCTTCTGTTCTTGCCCTAACTCAGCAGGGAGGCTGAAGGGCATGCCTGACATATGCTATAGCCGACTGGATGGAGGACTCTGAGGCTAGGCAGATGCCAGTTACTAGAGAATTCCTGCCAGTGGAAGAGCCATTCTCTTAAGGGGATGGATTAAGGGATCAGTGATAACCCAGCAAGAAGGGCCCAGTCTTAGGAGATGTGGCTGCCAAGAAAGGATTGGGTTCCTGGGCTACATTCCTAGAGGTATGGTGCCCACCATAAGCCCACCAATAAGTGGTAATCTGATCTGCTTTTCATAGCTCTCTCCCTTTGGGGAAAGACAGTTGTGAAGATCTGGGGAGATAGAATCAAAGGAGAGGCCTGAGGGTCAAATCCTGACAAGAGGGAAAAGGAGCTGAAGGAGCTGGGACTACTCAGCAAGAGGGGGTCTTTGCAGGGCAAAAGGGTGTAGGGGACCAGAGGAGGAACTGGGCCCCAACCCCAGGAGAGGAGAGTCTATGGGGCCCACCAATCTTCTAGGTCTGGGAGTAGGACTTACTGAGCTCAGGTCTGGGCCCCAAATGACTTTCACTCTGACCCTGACCTTTACCAGTGCCTGCCACCCCAGGGCCATGGGGATGGGGGCGGGAGGGGGGATTATTGGAGGGGCTTCTTGCTGTACTTAGACACACCTTCACACATATGAGTGCACATACACGTGTGCACATGTACTCACAGCCTTTCAGGTAGGTAGCCCAGACCCCAGTTTTCTGGGAAGGAAGATTGGAACAGGGACCAAAAAAGCCCTGAAGCCAGACATGGCCCAGAGCAGCATCCCCCCACCCCCCCCCCACCCCCCCCCCCCCCCCCCCCCGCCCACCCGCCCCTGCCGGCTGCCCCTGTTTACGAGGAGGCTTAATGAGGCAGCGGGTGCCGCTGAGATGAACCAGAGCTCAGCCTGGGACTGGGAGGGGCGCTGGACAGGCAGGCCAGCCTGAAGGGTGGGGGAGACCAGCAGAATAGGGCTGGCCTCCGCAGGGGTGGGGTGGCGATGCCTCCAGGAGGAAATGGAGCAGCTGCCCTCCTGTCCTGCCTCTTGGGAGCTGCCCACCCCACCCCAGTCCACCTCAGGCAGGGTGTCGACCATACTGAGGTCTTCCTGAATGGGAGGAAGTGGATGCACTGGGCAACTGGGAAGCCAGGCTCTGAGCTGGAACCCATGATGATGACAGAGCTGATTGAAGTGTGTTTGGTCCTCATTATACCCCTGTGAGATAGATGGTAAATGCCATTTTACAGATCAGCACAGCAAGGCAAATGGAGGTTAAGTAACTTGGTCACTTGCTTGTAAGGAGTGGAACTAAAACTTGGACTCAGGAAGCCTGGTTCCATGACTGTGTTCATAACCTTCCTTCTAAGCTGCTTGTTTTGTTTTGTTTTGTGTTTTGTTTTGTTTTGTTTTGTTTTGTTTTGTTTTGTTTTGTTTTGTTTTAATGCTGCTTCCTGATGGGAGAGGGCAGCATATCAACATCCCCATTCTTACCGTTACTCTTATCACCTCCAGGCAGGGGCTGAGATCAGGGCTCAGATTGAGGGCTGTGAGGAAGCTGGGATGACCACAGAGTGAGACAATGAGCAAAGTCCTCCTTCTGTTCCCCTGGGGGTGCTTCCAGTCTCCTTAAAGATTTTCTTACTCTCCTTTAGGATCATCTTCCCTCTCTCGGGGTTTCCTCCCTGACATGTCTTTACCTTCCTTCAGGAGTATTCTTAATATCTCCTCTCTCTCCCAAGGAAGCCCTCATTTCCTCCAGGGGGGTCTTCACTCTTCTCTGCTCAGAAGTGTTCTCAGTTCCTCTGGGGGTGCCTCACTCTCCTGACCCCCAGGGCCCCCTACCCCCATCCCATGGTCTGGCTGCAGGTAGAGCTGTCAGATGGCACAGCGCACACCATCACAGATGCCTATGCTGGGAAGGAGTACATCATCCAGGTGGCGGCCAAGGACAATGAGATTGGGACATGGAGTGACTGGAGTGTGGCCGCCCATGCCACGCCCTGGACTGAGGAGCCACGACACCTCACCACTGAGGCCCAGGCTCCGGGTGAGCCCATCCCCCATCCCCTGTTCTCTCAGTGACCTGCACTGTTGCCTGGTTCTATCTTGTGCCTTTCAACTCCTCCCAGGACTTAGAGCCTTAGAGCCTCTACCCCAGGCACTCTGTGGCTGCTTCAC